>NC_030822.1:72693464-73003298 GCF_001704415.2 Capra hircus
GAGGAGCCTGCCAGGCCACAGTCCACAGAGTCACAAAGAGTCAGACATGACTGAAGCAACTTAGCGTGCACACACTATTTATTTGTAGACTATTGTATTAATCACGGTCTTCAGAGAAACAGAAGATATATATACATACAACACAAAGAAGAAGAGAAAGATTATAAGGAATTGGCTCTCCTGATTACAAAAGTAAAAATTTTAATAGTTATAAATCCAGTAAAACATGTCATGATTCATATGCTTAAAATTATCAACTGTGATGAAGAACATCAAAGGGGATATAATAGCTGGAGATACATAGCTTGTTCATTGACAGGAAGAATCAACATAGTACAAATGCCGAATATCTGCAAATCTATGAGTGTAACATAATTCCTATCACAAGCTGTGCACAAGTTTCTTGTAGATATAGAAAATTGGCTTCAAGATTTATATGGAAAGTCACAGAAGCAGAATAGCTAAAACAACTTTGAAAAAGAATAAGGTGAAAATAATCACCCTTCCTTATTTTAGGCTTAATATGAAGATACACCAACCAAGGCAGTGGGACAAAGGACAGACACATAGGTCAGTGGAAAAGAAACAGAATATAGAAATACACCCACAAAAATATGCCAGGCTTATTTTTATAAACAGTGCAAAAGAACTTAATAGAGAAGAGTAACTTTATTTTGACAAATGGTACTAGAACAATTTTATATCTTTTGGGACTTAGGACTAGGTGAACAGTCTTTAGACTTGACTCCAAAAGCACAGTTCATAAAAGAAACCATAGATAAATCAGACCTCATCAATATGGCTTTGGTCTCTAAAAGACCATGTTAAAAGGATGAAAAGACAAGCTACAGACTGGGAGAAATATTTGTAAAGTAAACCACATATCTGATAAAAGGCCTGTATGTAGCATTTATAAAGAACTTTTAAAGTTCAATAGTGAAAATATGAACACCCTAGATAGAAAATGAGTAAGAAACACCCACAGACATTACAATGAAGAACATATATAAATGGAAATTAAGGATATAAAAAAGTTTTTCAAAATCATTGACCATTAATGAAGTGTAAAATAAAGCCAGTATGAGTTCTTATTAACACTATACATCAACTGGGGCTTCCCTGGTGACTCAGATGGTAAAGAAAATGCCTGCAATGCAGAAGACCCAGGTTCGATGCCTGGGTTGGGAAGATACCCTGGAGAAGGGAATGGATCCCCACCCTAGTATTCTTGCCTGGAGAATGTCATGGACAGAGGAGCCTAGGGTGCTACAGTCCATGGGGTTGCAAAGAGTCAGACATGGCTGAGTGACAAACACTTTCACTTTCATATGCCAATTGGAATAGCTAAAATTAAAGATAATAATAATTAAAATGAACACTTGGTTAGAATACAGAGAAATGGATCACTCAGCATTTCTGATGAGAATTTAAAATGTATGGCCATTCTGAAAAAATATTTTGGTATTTTTTTTTATTGAAAGTGGATTTAACAGATGACCCAGCAGTTGCAGTCTTGCTCACTTATCCCAAAGAAATTAAAAAGACATGCATACTTAAAAACCTTTACATTGAAACATGTAAATTATCATATGTGATACGAATCGCGAGTCCAGGTTTGATGCGTGATACAGGGTGCTGGGGGCTGGTGCACTGGGATGACCCAGAGGGATAGGGTGGGGCAGGAGGTGGGAACACATGGATTCAGGATGGGGAACACATGTACACCCGTGATGGATTCAAGTCAATGTATGGCGAAACCAATATAATATTGTAAAGTAAAATAAATTAATTAATTTAAAAAAAACCTTTACAAATGTGTCAATATTGGTTTCATTTACAATATCCCAAACTGGAAACAACCCAGATATTCTTCAGTGGATGAACAGGTAAACCAATTATGATAAATCCACACCATAAATTGCAGTTCAGCATTGCAGAGGAATACATGAACAACTAGACAAACCTCTAGAGGGAAGTATGCTTAGTGAAAAGCCAATCTCAAATAGTTTCCTGCCCAATAATTCTATTTATATAACACTCTTGAAATAATGTAATTATTGAGATGGAAAACAGATTAGTGGCTTCGGTAGATTGCACTTAAAATATTATAAAATATGAGAGGAGGCTAAAAAGGGTAGTGTGATGATGCCTTCTGATGATGGAACAATTCTGCACTTGATTGGGGTGGTAGTTACATGATACCTGTCATTGTTGTTTAGTCACTAAGTCGTGTCTGACTCTTTTGTGACCCCTTGGGCTGTAGCCCACCAGGCTCCTCTGTCCATGGGATTTCCCAGGCAAGAATACTGGAATGGGTTGCCATTGCCTTCTCCAGGGGAATTTCCCCATAAGGGATCAAACCTGTGTCTCCTGCATTGGTAGGCAGCTTCTTTACCACTGAACCCACCTGGGAAACCCTACATGATACTTCACATGTGATAAAGTTGTATAGAAGTATACACACACTCCACAGATGAGAGCATGCAATGTATTGAAATTTGAGTAAACTCTCTAGACTGTACCAATACCGTTTATGGTTTTTAGAGTTCTGTAGCTATGCAAGATGCTAAGGATTAACAACAGGGGAAGAGAGATAAAAGCTGCACAGAACTCAGGACCTTCCTGTACATTTTTTTTACAGCTACTTGTGAATCTATAACTATTTAAAAATATATGGTGTATGAAAATCTGTTGCAATATGTGATATGCTACTTACTTTATGAAATGAATCAATCTGCTTATTTTTCCCTAAGTTTTTTAGTTCACTGATATGAAAACTCAAGAACATCTTCCCCAAACAATAAAATAGTATCTTGTTGGCTTGTTAAAATGTAAAAAGATGGAAAATTATTACTACACTTGAGTCTGGAGAATATATAAATTTGATAATTTTTAAGGATTCAGACCATCCTAGAATAGTTATAAATATTTTGAATACAAACTAAGCCTCCAATGTAACTTTACAAAAAAGTTACCATTCCAGTTCTCTCAGATAGCAGACCATGATAATCTGCTTTTACTCACCTGCCGAAAACTGATGCAGTCCCTTGGGACCCCTGTCCGCTAAGGCTGCAATACACGGTCTCTGAACATCACAGTCCTGGCAAGTTCTAGACACTTGTATAAACTGTCCCCTGAATTATCTAATGAGGAGTAGGATTGATTGAAGTACATTTTTGTCTTTGATAACTTGCTTATATTTGCAGTTCTGTGAACTGTAATAAATGTTTGATTCTGAAGTAAATGTTGAGAAAATTGAAAACTAAGAATTCTCGAAGTCATTTGATTGAGGAAAACAATGTGAGGAAGCTATAATGCTCACTTGGAGGTTTTAGATATTTTGCTGTGAGACTTCAAACACCTTAATGAAATCAGGTAACTAGGCCTTGAGAGTATAGAAAAGCAAGTGCTCATGACTGAGTACACTGAGGTGGAGGGAGGCAGGGACATGGCTTTGCCCAGAATTTAGGTTTCTTCACTTTCCTTCCTCATCCCTGTTGACTTGATCATGTCCCTTTTCAGTAGTTACCATGTAGGGGAAAAAAATCAGTAATAATCAATCTGATTAAAGTTTTTGCTATAAAAAGTCCACTGCACTTCCCTATTGTTGTTGTTCAGTCCCTAAGACATGTCTGACTCTTTGCCACCCAATGAAATGCAGCACACCAGGCTTCTCTGTCCTTCACCATCTCCGAGAGTTTGCTCAAACTCATGTCCATTGAGTCGGTGATACCATACAACCATCACATCCTTTGTCGTCCCCTTCTCTTCCTATGCTCAATCTTTCCCAGCATCAGGGGTTTTTTCCAACGAGTTGGCTCTTCCCGGCAGGTAGCCAATGCATTGGAGCTTCAGCTTCAGTATCAGTCCTTCCAATGAACATTCAGAGTTGATTTCCTTCAGGATGGACTGGTTTGATATCCTTGCTGCCCAAGGGACTCTCAAGAGTCTTCTCCAACACTACAGTTCAAAAGTGTCAATTCTTGGGTGCTTAGCCTTCTTTATAGTCCAACTCTTACATCCATACATGACTACTGGAAAAACCAAAGCTTTGATTATATGCACCTTTGTTTGCAAAGTGATGTCTCGGCTTTCTAATCCACAATCTAGGATTGTCATAGCTTTTCTTTCAAGGAGCAAATATCTTTTAATTTTGTGTCTGCAGTCACCATCCACAGTGATTTTGGACCCCCAAATCTGACACTGTTTCCAATTTTTCCTCCTCTATTTGCCATGAAGTATTAGGAATGGATGCAATGATCTTAGGTTTTTGAATGTTGAGTTTTAAGGTTGCTTTTTCATTTTCCTCTTTCACCTTCATCAAGAGGTTCTTTAGTTCCTCTTCACTTTCTGCCATTAGGGTGGTGCCATCTGCATATCTGAAGCTGATGATATTTCTCCTGGCAATATTGATTCCAATTGGGATTCATCCAGCCTGGCATTTCGCATGATGTACTCTGCATAGAAGTTAAATAAGTAGGGTGACAACATACAGCCTTGAGGCTCTTCTTTCCCAATTTTGAATCAGTCTGTTGTTCCAGGTCTGGATCTAACTATTGCTTCTTGATCTGCATATAAGTTTCCAGACCAGGAGGCAGGTAAAGTGGTCTGATATTCACATCTCTTTAAAATTTTTCCACAATTTTTGTGATTTATACAGTCAAAGGCTTTCACATGGTCAATAAAGCAGAAGCATATGTTTTTTTTTTTTTTTTTTCTGAAATTCTATGATCCAACTGATGTAGGCAATTTGATCTCCAGTTCTTCTGCCTTTTCTAAATCCAGCTTGAACATCTGGAAGTTCTCTGTTCACATACTGTTGACACCTAACTTGAAGAGTTTTGAGCATTAACTTGCTAGCATGTGAAATGTGTGCAATTGTGCAGTAGTTTGAACATTATTTGCCATTGCCTTCTTTGGGATTGGAATGAAAACTGACCTTTTCCAGTTATGTAACCACTGCTGACCTTTCCAGCATTGCTTGCATTTGAGTGCAACACTTTCTCAGCATCATTTTTTTAGGATTTGAAATAGTTCTGCTGGAATTCCATCACTTCAACTAACTGTGCTCATAGTAATTCTTCCTAAGGCCCACTTGACTTCACATACCAGGATGTCTGGCTCTAGGTGAGTGAGCACACCATCGTGGTTATCTGTATCATTAAGACCTTTTTGCACAGTTCTGTGTATTCTTGCCACCTCTTCTTAATATCTTCTGCTTCTGTTATGTCCATACTGTTTCTGTCGTTTATTGTGCCCGTCTTTGCATGGGATATTTCCTTGGTATCTCCAATTTTTCTTGAAAAGATCTTCCTGTACATCCCTGTAGTCTCTCATTTTTAAACTTACTGTTTCTTTATAAGTTCTCGCTCAACAACATAGAAAGCTACACTTAGATCGCAGCCATTCTGACTGGTGTGAAGTGGTACCTCATTGTGGTTTTGATTTGCATTTCTCTAATAATGAGTGATGTTGAGCATCTTTTCATGTGTTTGTTAGCCATCCGTATGTCTTCTTTGGAGAAGTGTCTATTTAGTTCTTTGGCCCATTTTTTGATTGGGTCGTTTATTTTTCTGGAATTGAGCTGCAGAAATTGTTTGTATATTTTTGAGATTAGTTGTTTGTCAGTTGCTTCATTTGCTATTATTTTCTCCCATTCAGAAGGCTGTCTTTTCACCTTGCTTATATTTTCCTTTGTTGTGCAGAAGCTTTTAATTTTAATTAGATCCCATTTGTTTATTTTTGCTTTTATTTCCAGAATTCTGGGAGGTGGATCATAGAGGATCCTGCTGTGATTTATGTCTGAGAGTGTTTTGCCTATGTTCTCCTCTAGGAGTTTTATAGTTTCTGGTCTTACGTTTGGATCTTTAATCCATTTTGAGTTTAAATCTGCAAGCAATAAATGCTGGAGAGGGTGTGGAGAAAAGGGAACCCTCTTACACTGTTGGTGGGAATGCAAACTAGTACAGCCACTATGGAGAACAGTCTGGAGATTCCTTAAAAAATTGCAAATAGAGCTACCTTATGACCCAGCCATCCCACTTCTGGGCATACACACCAAGGAAACCAGAATTGAAAGAGACACATGTACCCCAATGTTCATCGCAGCACTGTTTATAATAGCTAGGACATAGAAACAACCTAGATGTCCATCAGCAGATGAATGGATAAGAAAGCTGTGGTACATATACACAATGGAGTATTACTCAGCCATTAAAAAGAATTCATTTGAATCAGTTCTGATGAGATGGATGAAACTGGAGCCGATTATACAGAGTGAAGTAAGCCAGAAAGAAAAACACCAATATAGTATACTAACACATATATATGGAATTTAGGAAGATGGCAATGACGACCCTGTATGCAAGACAGGGAAAGAGACACAGATGTGTATAATGGACTTTTGGACTCAGAGGGAGGGAGAGGGTGGGATGATTTGGGAGAATGACATTCTAACATGTATACTATCATGTAAGAATTGAATCACCAGTCTATGTCTGATGCAGGATACAGCATGCTTGGAGCTGGTGCATGGGATGACCAGAGAGATGTTATGGGGAGGGAGGTGGGAGGGGGTTCATGTTTGGGAACGCATATAAGAATTAAAGATTTTAAAATTTAAAAAAATAAAAAAAATAAAATTAAAAAAAAAAGAAAGCTACACTTACAACTTTTGAAGTATGGCAAGTAAAATTCCACCTAGGAGCTACCTAATATTTTATATCAAATTGTACATTATATGAAGGGCTTCCCAGGTGGCTCAGTGGTAAAGAATATTCCTGCCAATGAAGGAGACACAGAACATGCAGGGTTGATCCTGGAGTCAAGGAGATCCCCTTGAATAGGAAATGGCAACCCGCTCCAGCATTATTGCCTGGAGACTTCCATGGTCAGAGGAGCATGGTTCGGTCGCAAAGAGTCTAACACAACTGAGCGACTGAGCATGCATGCACATTACATGGGATATGTTTCCAAGTTTTTGTTTGTTTCTTTCTGTGGTTTCCTTTTTTTTTTTTTTTCATCTTTTATCAGCCCTATTTTACTTGTCTTTTGAGAATTTAAATATTTCAAAGGAAAGAATTTAATATGGAAATGAAGAGCAAAGTTGTATATGATTCCTGAAGGGATTGTTCTTAGCTGTTTCAAACATTGCCTTGGAATTATCTACAGTTCCCATTTTAACCATGTGCCTATAACAAGGCATTGTTTAAATGCAGTTTAGCCCTGTGGTATCAACTGCCAGATGACGATAATGATTCAAAGTGCAATTTTCTGAGAAGATACAGGTTCAATTTGAAGTAAATCATTAAAAACTTAATTTAACCAAGATTAAGTTAGCACAATGATGCTTATTTTAAATGTCTTCAAAAGATTCTTGTTTTCATATTTAAATACGTTAGAAGAAAATTAAATACCAAGAGAAACAATGGCTCCATCTATCTTGCTAGAGACAATGACTCTAAAATTGTATTCATCCCATATAGTTACATAAAGGAAACCTTAAGGACTCAAAACTCATTGGGCTTCCACAGTATCTACACTGTCCTACCTATCAAGCCATCACAACTCCCTCTCAGAGGTTTCCTTTATTTTGTCAGAAATCAAATTAACTCTTCTTAAACATTTGCCACATCCCATTATTTGGTGGGAAGAATATATACACCTGAAATTATGTATTTAAAACTCTTTTACACAGAATTTAGTTCACTTACCTTCCCATGTGGAACCCTGAACATGAGCTCTCACTGTTTGTTTTCCAGGACAGGCTGCAGTAACTCAGGTCTCCTCTTCCATCATTACATTTAGCCCTTCTCTGAGGTCTTGTTATTGCAAGAAATCAGCTTTTAAGTCACAAGTCATTCCATTTATTTTTACAAGAACTTCTCCTAAAATATGTGTGAACGTGTTCTCTTAAACTCTCCAGCAACTGTGAATTTAAAATAAATTTGCTCATCAGTAGAAAATGAAAATGAAATGTGCAAATAAATGTAGCTCTCTGTACCAGGAATCAAAAGGCAGGAGTGATAATTCCCAAAGCTGACGTTAAATTATAGCGCTACTATGCAAGTGCCGTCACTTTTCCATGTTTGTTTTCAGTTTGTACAGAGTGTCATTTGTCCCTGTGCACTTTGTGTGGCAGAATTAGATATTGCAAAGTGAGAACTTCAGAAACGGAGTGTGTGTTAGAAATGCTTTATATTTATTATGATGTTTTTATTACATTTCAAACTAATTTCTCAAACCTGTGAGTACTTTGTGGTCTTGCCCTATGTAATTCATTGATTTGATTCCCTATCTCTCCCTCCCTACAGCCATTCTGACCATATTGCTGTTGCCTAATACTCCAAATACATTTTTAAATTAAGACGTGCATGGCCTCAATTAAGCCACTTAATAATGTCTTTTATTCCTTCCTAGCTAGTTTGAAATAAGGCATTTTATGCCGAGGAACATGTGAGCAAATGTTTTTTGGAAGATACACGGCACAAATAGGACTTCTGAATGAAAAAGTATTTCCATTAGCTGGGCTCCTAAATGTTTGAGGTAGAGTAGTAGATGATATGACAAGATGTGCACTTTGAGTGAAACTGTTAAAAATCTCAAAAGTTAGACTAAACAATTAGTTCAGTTCAGTTCAATTGCTCAGTCGTGTCTGAGCAACATACATAAAATCATGTATATATATGTATATATATATACACACACACACACATATATATATATATATATATATATATATATGTCAGAAGTGTATCAGTTCAGTTCAGTCACTCAGCCATGTCCGACTCTTTGTGACCCCATGAATTGCAGCACACCAGGCCTCCCTGTCCATCACCAACTCCTGGAGTTCTCTCAAACTCACATCTGTTGAGTCAGTGATGCCATCCAGCCATCTCATCCTCTGTCGTCCCCTTCTCCTCCTGCCCCCAATCGCTCCCAGCATCAGAGTCTTTGCCAATGAGTCAGTATATATATATAACAAACTATTTATCCATTCATCATTGCATATCTAGATTGTTTCAATGTTTTGCCTATTGTAAATAATGTTGCAATGAACATGGGGGTGCAGTATCTTTTTAAATTAGTTTTGTTTCCTTTGTCTGTATCTCAAAAGTGGATTATGTAGTAGTTCTGTTTTCAATGTTTTTATGATCCTCCTGCTCTTTTCCATAATGGCTATGCAAACTTACATTCCTATCAACACTGTACAAGATTTCCTTTTGCACACAACCATGCCGGCATTTGTTATTTGTCTTTAATGATGGCCATTTTAATAGGTATGGAGTGATATTTCACTGTGGTTTCAATTTGCATTTCCCTAATGACTAGTGATGTTGTCCTTCTTCTTGTGCAGATGTTCAGTTCAGTTCATTCACTCAGTTGTATCCGACTCTTAGTGATTCCATGAACCGCAGTATGCCAGGCTTCCCTGTCCATCAACGACTCCCAAGGTTCACCCAAACTCATGTCCGTTGAGTCGGTGATGCCATCCAACCATCTCATCCTCTGTCGTCCCCTTCTCCTCCTGCCCTCAATCTTTCCCAGCTTCAGGGTCTTATCAAATGCTGTTCGCATCAGGTGGCCAAAGTTTTGGAGTTTCAGCTTCAAAATCAGTCTTTCCAAAGAACACCCAGGACTGATCTCTTTTAGGATGGACTGGATGGATCTCCTTGCAGTCCAAGAGACTATCAAGAGACTTCTCCAACAACACAGTTCAAAAGCATCAATTATTCAGCATTCAGCTTTCTTTATAGTCCAACTCTCGCATCCATACATGACCACTGGAAAAAGCGTAGCCTTGACTAGACAGACATTCGTTGGCAAAGTAATGTCTCTGCTTTTTAATATGCTATATAGGTTGGTCATAACTTTCCTTCCAAGGAGTAAGTGTCTTTTAATTTCATGGTTGCAGTCACCATCTGCAGTGATTTTGGAGCCGCCAAAAATAAAGTCACCCACTGTTTACACTGTTTCCCCACCTATTTGCCATGAAGAAATGGGACCAGATGCCATGATCATAGTTTTCTAAATGTTGAGCTTTAAGCCAACTTTTTCCCTCTCTTCTTTCACTTTCATCAAGAGGCTCTTTAGTTCTTCTTCACGTTCTGCCAAAAGGGTGGTATCATCTGTATATCTGAGGTTATTGATATTTCTCCTGGCAATCTTGATTCCAGCTTGTGCTTCTTCCAGCCAAGCGTTTCTTATGATGTACTCTGCATATAAGTTAAATAAGCAGGGTGACATTATACAGCCTTGATGTACTACTTTTCCTATTTGAAACCAGTCTGTTGTACCATGTCCAGTTCTAACTGTTGTTTCCTGACCTGCATACAGGTTTCTTAAGAGGAAGGTCAGGTGGTCTGGTATTCCCATCTCTTTCAGAATTTTCCACACTTTATTGTGATCCACACAGTCAAAAGCTTTGGCACTCAATAAAGCAGAAATAGATGTTTTCCTGGAACTCTCTTGCTTTTTCAATGATCCAGTGGATTTTGGCTATTTGATCTCTAGTTCCTCCGCCTTTTCTAAAACAAGCTTGAATACCTGGAGGTTCATGGTTTACGTATTGCTGAAGCCTGGCTTGGAGAATTCTGATCATTACTTTACTAGCATAAGAGATGAGTGCTGTTGTGCGGTAGTGTGAACATTCTTTGGCATTGCCTATTTTGGGATTGGAATGAAAACTGACCTTTTCCAGTTCTGTGGCCACTGCTGAATTTTCCAAATTTGCTGAGATATTGCATACAATACTTTCACAGCATCATCTTTTAGAATTTGAAATAGCTCAACTAGAATTCCATCACCTCCACTAGCTTTGTTCCTAGTGATGCTTCCTAAGGCCCACTTGACTTCACATTGCAGGATGTCTGGCTCTAGGTGAGTGATCACACCATCGTGATTATCTGGGTTGTGAAGATCTTTTTCGCACAGTTCTTCTGTGTGTGTATTCACGCCACCTTTTCTTAATTTCTTCTGCTTCTGTTAGGCCCATACCATATTTGTCTTTCATTGAGCCCATCTTTGCATGAAATGTTCCCTTGTTATCTCTAATTTTCTTGAACACATTTCTCATCTTTCCCATTCTGTTGTTTTCCTCAATTTCTTTGCATTGATCGCTGAGGAAGTCTTTCTTATCTCTCCTTGTTATTCTTTGGAACTCTGCATTGAAATGGGTATATCTTTCCTTTTCTCCTTTGCTTTTCGCTTCTCTTCTTTACACAGCTATTTGTAAGACCTCCTCAGACAGCCATTTTCCTTTATTGCATTTCTTTTTCTTAGGGATGGTCTTGATGCCTGTCTACCGTACAATGTCAAGAGCCTCTGTCCATAGTTCATCAGGCACTCTATCTATCAGATCTAGGCCCTTATATCTATTTCTCACTTCCACTGTATAATCACAAGGGATTTGATTTAGGTCATACCTGGATGGTGTAAATTTTTTCCTCATTTTCTTCAATTTAAGTCTGAATTTGGCAAAAAGAAGTAAATGTTAGCCTTTCATATATATTCTCTGGAAAAATGTTTCCTCAGACCCTGAGCTCATTTCATTTTTTAATTGCATTTTTGTAATTGTTTTATTAACACATGAATTTTTAATATATTTTGGAATATCCAAACTATATATGAGAGGTTGATATAACCGCTCATCAAATACATATATATAATATTTTCCCATTCTGTAAAGAAAAATAGGAAAATATTTTCACTTTGTTGAAGGCTTCTTTTGCTCTACAGAGCTTTTTAGTTTGAAGTGGTCCCACTTGTCTGCTTTTCATTTTGTTGCTTGTGTTTAGGTGTCATATCCAAAAAATCATTTCCAAGACACATGTAAGCCAATCTTTTCTTAAATTTTCTCTCATATCATATTTTTATGTGCAATATTTTTTCACACACACTATACTAATGTGTTATTTAAAATTATGGACTCTATACTCAGACTATCTAGATATAAATCTCAAGTTTATGTTATAGCTGTGTAAAATTAGAAAATTTACTTAACCTTTTTATACCTCACATATATTGTCCTTAAAATGAGAATATTAGGTTTATCTCATAGAGCTCTATGTATTGAATCAATTTCCAAAGTAAAGCCCTTAGAATAGTTCCTGGCATATAGTAAATATGAAATGAGTTAGCTTCTGTTATGTTCCTTTTATATATTTTGGAGCTTCCCTCTGCAATTATTTTTCCCTCTATCTGATGAATATCACTTTTTATTTTTCTTGGTAAAGATTTATTTTGAAAAATTCAGTGTCTCCCTCAGCTTTATTAAGGTATAATTGACATCTTTGATTTTTGTTGAATAGCAAGGACTTTATTTAATTCATGTCCTTCAATACAGTCTCACTGTTTAGAATTACAAATTGACCATTATTTCTTTTTCATTCAAATATAATCAACAGACAATTTTATGTTAGTTTCAGGTGAACTACATAGTGATTTAACATTTACATGCATTACAAAATGAATACTTCAATGTCTTTCAACAATCTGTTCCCATACGGAGTTAGTAGTGTTATCAACAGTATTGCTTGTGCTGTATGCCTCAATCGTTTATTTATTGTACAACTGAAAGTGTGTACCTCTCAATCCCCTCTACCTATCTCACTCACCTACCCACCCCCTTGGCAACTGTTTTCTGTATCTATGAGTTGGTATCATTTTTTGTTTTGTTTTGCTTGTTTAGATTCCATATTTAAGTGGGGTTATATGGCACTTTTTTTCTCTGACTTCTTTCACTTAGCATGATACCCTCTAAATCCATCTGTGTTGCTACACATTACAAGATTTCATTTTTAACCATAGTTTATATATAGATATATCAGAGTTATATATATAAAACTATATATAGTTTTGTTTGGGGATTTTTTTTTTTTTTAGAACATTCTTAACTGAATCCTATGCAGTTCAGTTCACATCCTGGGTGTCACCTCCTCAGAAAGACCTTCTCGAACGACAGATAGCTTCTCAGTCACACTGTCTAGATTTACCAATATCTGTGTGTGTGTGTGTGTGTGTGTGTGTGTGTGTGTGTTAAGCTACTTCAGTCATGTCTGACTCTTTGCGACCCTGTGGACTGTAGCCTGCCAGACTCCCCTCTCCATGGGATTCTCCAGGCAAAAATACTAGAGTGGATTGCCATGCCCTCCTCCAGGGGATCTTCCCAACCCTGGGATTGAACCTGTGTCTTTTACATCTTCTGCATTGGCAGGCAGATTTTTACCACTAGTGCCACCTGGGAAACCTTTATATATTTG
Source organism: Capra hircus (assembly GCF_001704415.2). Lineage (NCBI taxonomy): Eukaryota > Metazoa > Chordata > Mammalia > Artiodactyla > Bovidae > Capra > Capra hircus. The sequence continues at coordinate 72,706,724 of NC_030822.1, forward strand.
TATATGTATACGATACATATACAGATACATATATACATACACACACATACATATGTGTATAAACATATGTACACATATATATGATGCCAAGTTGCTTAAGTCACATCTAGTTCTTTGCAAACCCTAAGGATTGTAGCCCACCAGGCTCCTCTGTTCACAAGATTCTCCAGGTAAGAACACTGAAATGGGCTGCCATTTCCTCCTCCAGGGGATCTTCCCAAACCAAGGATGGAACTCATGCCTTTTATGTTCCTGCATTGGCAGGTGGGTTCTTTACCACAAACGCCACCTGGGAAGCCCTGCACACACACACATGTACATATATATCACATCTTGTTTATCTATTCATCTATTTATAGGCATTTAGATTGTTTTCATATCTTTACTGTTGTTAACAATGCTTCAATAATCATAGAAGGCACATATGTCTCTTCAAATTGGTGTTTTTGTTTTCTTCAGATAAACATCCAGAAGTGGAATTTCTGGATATTATAGTAGTTCTGCTTTTATTTTTTTGAGAAATTGCCATAACGTTATCAGCTTGCAGTCCCACCAACAGGGCACAAGCATTTCCTTTTTTTCCTTGTCATCACTTGCTATTTGTTGTCTTTTTAATAATAGCCTCACTGACAGATGTGAAGTAATATATCATTGTGGTTTTGATTTAAATTTTCCTGATGATTAGCAATGTTGGATATATTTTCACGTGTCTGTTGGTCACCTGTATTTGTTCTTTGGAAAAATGTCTAAATCAAAATGGATTAAAGACTCAAATTTAAAACCTGACATCGTAAAACTCCTAGAAGAAAACATAAGCAATATTATCTTTGACACTGATTTCAGCAATAGTTTTTGACCTGTCTCCTAAAGCAAGGACAACAATGCAAAAATAAACAAATGGGACTGCATCAAACTAAAAAGTTTTTGCACAGTGAAGGAAACTCTACAAAATGAAAAAATTACCTACTGAATGGGATAAGATATTTGCAAACAGCACATCTATAAAAGTGTTAATATCCAAAATGTATGGGTCTTCCCTGGTTGCTCAGCAATCAAGAATCTGCCTGCAGTACAGGAGACACAGGTTCCACACCTGGTATGGGAAGATCCCCTGGAGAAGGAAATGACAACCCACTCCAATATTGGTGCCTGGGAAATCTTATGATCAGAGCAGCCTGACAGGTTACAGGTCTTGGGGTCACAAGAGTCAGACACCACTGAGCAACTAAAGTACCACCACCATCCAAAATATATAAATAACTCATTCAACTCAATACCATAAAAACAAACAAGCAAAACAACTCAATTTTTAAAAAACGGGCAGATGACCCAAATATACATTTTTCCAAAGAAGACATTCAGATTGACAGCTCCTTCTTACTGACACGTTATTCTTATGTTTTTTTGGATTCCATTGCTGCTGTGGTTGACTCAACTGTGAGTCTGATTTTCCTACTTTTATTATGAAGGCTTCTTTTAATCGCTGGATCTTTCTTTGTGTTGAGTGTTCAGCATTTTCACTAAGATTTGTCTAGGTCTTAATTCTTCTTGCTTTTTTCCCCTACTCTTACAAACTTTAAAACTGATAAATTTCACAGTTCTGGAAATTTTTAGCAAGTATCTGTTTCTTCCCATGTTGCTTCATCCTATTATTTTCCTCTTTCTGAAAATTTATTTGGGTATATAAAATATTCTTGCAATATACATTCTCGTTAGCTTCTTATCTTATTTTTCCATTGATTTGCCTTTCCTGGCTACATTCTAAATAATTTTTTCATCTCTATTTCTTTTTTTTTTTTCATAATGACAATGCCTGTATATTGAAATACAGATCAAATACATTTAATTGATGATTTGTGTCAGAAAAGGCAAATGTCATTTCTTTGCAAGTCAGATTCTGACTTTTATTTCTTCATTTGATTCTCATTTATTGTGATTTGTTTGGCTATATATGTTATGAATATTGATTATTAATTTTTCACCAAGAATTTTTTTTTCCTTTCCATTCAGTCTCATAGTTTAAGACTGAATTTTTTTCCTTTATTATTCTCTAGATAGAGTATCCCTCTGGAGCGATATTTCTCATTCACCTTCGCTATAATCTTGAGGGCTTCCCTGGCGGCTCAGATGGTAAAGAATCTGTCTGCAATGCAGAAGACCTGGGTTTGATTGCTGCATTGGGAAGATCCCCTGGAGAAGGGAATGACTATGCACTGCAGTACTCTTCACCTAGAGAATTCCGTGGACAAAATCCCATGTACAAGGTGTTTCCTATTTGAAGACCGATATTATGTGGGCCCTAGGCTTTGAGTTTGGTCCCATTCTCCCAGAGAAGTTGTGAACATCAACCTAAAGTTCAGTGAAATTTGATGAATAGTCTCACCGTAAAAGTTAGCTTCATTTTTCAACTTGCTATTTTTAGTTAGTTTGATCTTTAATAAGTTATTCCTTTTAAACTAGTTCATTGAAGCACTTAAAATATTTTATAATATATTTTATATTATTTTTAAAAGGTTATGGCTCCGATGGTAAAGAATTTGCCTGCAGTGTGGAAGACGTGGGTTCAATCCCTGGGGTAGTAAGATTCCCCTGGAGAAGGGAAAGGCTACCCACCCTAGTATTTTTGCCTGGAGAACTCCATGGACAGAGGAGCCTGGCTGGTTGCAGTCCATGGGGTTGCAGAGTCAGACATGACTAAGCAACTAACACCTCTCTACTTCCAAAATTACTGAAGGGAAATCTTCTGTTTTGATCCTGGCTTAAGACTTGTCAGAATTTTCATGGAAGCTGGTGTCAGACTCAATTACCCACAGTTCCACCTCCATCCTTTCCTTATAGCAATCACCAGGCAACAGGAATTACAAAGTATTTCTGACACCAAATTCCTAGTGTGATTGTCATTTTTTTTTTTCTGGTCCCTGTCTCCATTAAGTATACTATGTTATATTAATTACTGTTGAGTCATATCTTTCTCTACCCTTGTGTTTTAAATAAAAATTAAATTAAAAGTTGGCTTGAAGTCTCAGAAGACTAGTGTTGACCATTCTTAAAACTTTGCTGTACACTTTTCCACAGGTAGATCAACAGATCTCTAGAATCTGTTGGGATCAAAAGAAATTCTTAGATGAGAAAAATAGACCAGAATTGTGATTAGCTAAATACTACAGAAAACCATTAAAATATAATACCACCAATATATGTAAACACTATGAGCTCAGTCTTCCATCTACAACCCCTACCGCTTTGTCCAGGATACACAGTGTAATTTATAATTCTTGTGATTCACAATGTCATAATTCACTCTGATTACTTTTGAAGTGAGAATTCTGTGTATCCATCTCCTGACTTTGCTGCTTGGTCCTCAAGAGATACATGATAGCAAACATAACAAGACCAACACACATTCTTTTTATTTGTTCTTGCTAGGTCTTCTGTTGCATTTTATTTTCTGTTGTTTCGTGCAGGTGCCTTGGGCTAGAAAAATTCAAGGGCATCTAGAATACAACTTCCCATAAAGGTTTTTTCTTTTCTTTTCTTTTCTTTTCTTTTTTTCATGATTCTTTTCTATGAGTCCCTGGCCTTACTCAACTATTAAAAGTTATCTTCCAGCAAAAGTGCCACTAGCTTCAGCCTTAGCAACAGTCATTGTTGAGGTGGAGAATAAGTTACACAGAAAAAAAAGATAGTTGATCATCTTACTCTTTTCACTAAAATTTACACTCAGTGTGTCAAATGCTAATTGGAACAGAACCTTACTCAATTTCTGTTGTTCTAACTTGCTAAGTAGCTAAAAACCTTTATTGCCCCTTTAAATGAAAATAATTTGTAGCTATTTAGAAGCTGATGGTTAAGTAAACACACCTCTAGTTTACTCACTGCCACTATGTAAGTTGTATACTTAGAAAGGTTCATTTTGTGTTATCTATTTATAGAGGTTGTAGATGTTGATCTAATCAGATAATTCAAAGAAACATTATGCAAGTCAGTGACATATGAGTGGACCAAAAGTGAGAGCATTAAAAAAAAAGGATAAAACACAAAACAAAACAAAAGCTACTAGTCTTGGACAAACAATAAAATGAGTGACCTAGGACATACTATAAAATAGGTGTGTGTGAGATAACTGTATAAAATGAAACCTCAAGGATGCTATCATTAGACAACTTCACATATCCTATACTGCTCTAAAGAAATGTAAAAATTATATATGATGCATTACATAGAAGACTTCTGTTGAAAAGGACTTATATAATGTTCAGATGAAATAAGTAATTTTTTCATTAGAATATTGAAAAACGAAAAAAATCTCATTCCTATATAATACGATAGGCCAAAGGATATAGGGCTAAATAGTATTAGTGTAATGACAAAATTAAATGTGTGTGTGTAAGATTTTAAATGATATTTTTACTAACTTAATACCATCCCAATTGTGTCAGATAAGAGGGTTTCTTGAGACTTTTGTAGAAATAGCTGGGGAATTCTGTAAGAGATGATTAGCAGCTTGAAAGCAGTTCTGACTTTTACTACTTGTATGATCTTGGGCAAGTTATCTTGATCAATAACTATTGTCAAGTTAATTAATAGAGGCTGTGTAAGTAAAGTCCATGATACGATGCCTCAAACATAAGGTTTCATACATGGTAGTTGTTGTTAGTATTATGGAAATTTAGGGTATAATAATTTTTCTACTCGTATAAGCTTGTGCCAAATTATTTACTCAGTAGAGGTTCCAGTTTATTTAATGATGATTATTCAAAACAGTAACTATCTACTAAAACCAACCAGATTCTCTTCTAGATGCTGGGTTTACAAAGATGAATGAGGAAAAAAAAAAAAAAGTCTTGCTTTCATTGATATCACATTCCGGTAGGAGAAAAAGATAATTTAAAAGTAAATAAATAAATATAATAATTTTAAGCATTAATGATTGGTAAGAAGAAAAATAAAGTAAGGGCAATGTAAAGAAAGCCAGTGACAGGGCTGACAGGAAGCAAGGGGTGGCTATTTTAAGGGGATCAAGAAAGACCTGAGAACCAGAGTCTTCACTGACTTAAAGCTGTTCAGTCTGGAAAGAACTGATGGTGGAGGTGTCCAGGGAAAGGAAACTGTGGACAAGGCATAAATAAGGCTCAGCAAGAAAGTCAGCCTGGTAGGAATCTAGGATGCCCAAAGGTGAAATCAGCAAGTTAGGCAGAGGCCAAATTGGATTTGACCTTGAATGCTATATGAGGAATTTGAATTTTATTTTAAGAATAAACCACTGAAACAGGGGAATTATGTAGCTTGATTTATGTTTGAAAATATGATTCTGACTGCTGTGTGAATAACCAGTCAGAGGTCAAACTGAAGGAAACCTTTGCTGTAAAGGAGAAAGATTGGTAGACATTGATAGAAATCTCTCTCTCAATATCTTCCTCTCTTTATGCACACACACATACACAGGCCGTTAACTAGGCAATTTCCTATATGTGTCTGTAAGAAGAAAAGCTAGCTTACCTTCACGTGGCAGCATACTGTCACTTGATTTATTTTTATATAACATATGTTTAGCAATCCTATTTCAGACTCCAATGAAACCGTGATGTTTTTAAATACTTGCCTATGCGTTCAACTGCACAATGCATATGTGATGACCTAATACTAATACAATGATCTACTTATTTTTACTTCACCTGCAAATATTTGCATTAGATTAGGAAAAAATGCAAAGGAACATGTCATTTCATACATTTTATTTGAATATCACAAGTGAAAATATGTATGTATAATAAACATTGAAATAACCTATTTTAAAAAGTTTGTTTAAAAGAAAATATCCAAATAGTCATATGTAACTTATTATTTATGACTCTTCAATCTCGATAAAAAACAATTTAATGTGCAACTGTCAGTTTCCATTAAGGTATTTCTAAAATGTATATCCTAATATGCTTTCAGTTTAGTTCAGTTCAGTTGCTCAGTTGTGTCTGACTGTTTGCAACCCCATGAATCGCAGCACGCCAGGCCTCCCTGTCCATCACCATCTCCCGGAGTTCACTCAGACTCACATCCATCGAGTCGGTGATGCCATCCAGCCATCTCATCCTCTGTCGTCCCCTTCTCCTCCTGTCCCCAATCCCTCCCAGCATCAGAGTCTTTTCCAGTGAGTCAACTCTTCACATGAGGTGGCCAAAGTATTGGAGTTTCAGCTTTAGCATCATTCCTTCCAAAGAAATCCCAGGGTTGATCTCCTTCAGAATGGACTGGTTGGATCTCCTTGCAGTCCAAGGGACTCTCAAGAGTCTTCTCCAACACCACAGTTCAAAAGCAATTCTTTGGCTCTCAGCTTTCTTCACAGTCCAACTCTCACATCCATACACGACCACTGGAAAAACAATAGCCTTGACTAGATGGACCATTGTTGGCAAAGTAATGTCTCTACTTTTCAATATGGTATCTAGGTTGTTCATAACTTTTCTTCCAAGGAGTAAGTGTCTTTTAATTTCATGGCTCTAGTCACCATCTGCAGCGATTTTGGAGCCCCAAAAAATAAAGTCTGACACTGTTTCTACTGTTCCCACATCTATTTCCCATGTAGTTTAGTAACATGTATTAACTGATTATAATTTAACTTGCCATGTAGTAGGCCCTTAATGTATGTCTGATTATTTACATTATTTTATTACCTTGATACAAGTATTTTATTAAATACATGGAATAAATGTGTTTTCCAGAGAAGCATATACAAACTTATTTCAGATTATTTCATTTACTTTTTATTTTGCTTGAGAAACAGAGTGAGAAGAAAGCAAGCAAGCAAAAAGAGACTGTCAGTTAGGCCTCTTAAAAAAGAACAGCTTTTGAAGAACTATTACTTTTTGTGTTTAAGCCCCAAAGACCAAGCATTGAGGTTTGAAAATGAATACACACACACAACCACACACACAAACACAGGATATTTTTCTCTGAAGAAATTTTAACATAAAATGTATTATTTTAGTTATAAAATTCACCATTCTTATTTGAGAACTTAAAAATGTGCCTGGAATATAAGGATTTTTCTATAATGCCATGGTGAAAATGAAAACTGAACCTAAGTGTCATCTATCAGAACTGCCTTCCATGAACCCATACAACAATGACCTCTATCCTCTGCCCTTTTACTGTCCCTTCACACTGTTGATTTTCTCACAGTGTGAATCACTGTCTGATACTGATTTATTCATCTGTGTGCTCATTTCTGACCTGTGCAAAAGTAAGACATGTGTCTAAGCTCAATATCCTCTTGAATTTCTGTTGTACACTTCTGCGCTATTCCCAGCTCCTGCTGTCCTTACCAATGTGTTTCTCTTTTGATGGCTCTGCGTCTATGCTACACGTGCATTGCCCTGCTTATTTGCCTCATGTTGTTGTTCAGTTGCTAAGTCATGTTCAATTCTTTGCAACTCCAATGACTGTAGCCCACCAGGCTTCTCTGTCCATGGGATTCTCCAAGCAAGAATACTGGAGTGGGTTGTGATTTCCTTCTCCAGGGAATCTTCTTGACCCAGGGATCAAACCTGCATCTCCTGCATTAGCCAGTAGGTTCTTTACCACTGAGACACTAGAGAAGCCCTTATGTGCCTCATAGCCCGTGGTTCTGTGTATGTGTAGGGGTGGTGTGTGGCCATGTATGTAAGCATGTGTGTTTTCTCTTTGACATTTGCAGTCTACAGCATATAAATGCTCTGAAAATATTTGCATTTTGATGAGGAATAAGACATCAGAGTGAAAGTCGCTCAGTCGTTTCTGACTCTTTGCGACCCCATGGACAATACAGTCCACGAAATTCTCCAGGCCAGAATACAGGATTGGGTAGCCTTTACCTTCTCCAGAAGATCTTCTCAACCCAGGGATCGAACCCAGGTCTTCTTCATTGCAGGCAGATTCTTTACCAGCTCAGCCACAATGGAAGGCCTAAGACATCAGAAGAGATTGTAAATAGAGAAGGAAATACCCGCTTTCAAGATGTGGACTGAGCTCATCAAAATAAGCAAAACTGTATTAATATCTCAGAACTGTCACAATTTGATAAAGACCTATTTTGTCATGGATTAATAATTCACTAATTTAAATATGCAGTTTTCATAAACCATAATTGTTATTCCAACAACTTTAAATCTCTATTATGTGTGAAGTGCTGGCTTTCTTCTTTCCTTTCTGGTAAAAAGCAGTGTATAAATAATGAAAATATTTTAAACTGTAAAAATTAGTGATAAGGTCATTTTGTGCTTCAAACTGTATTTATTTCCGATGTTTACTTGGAAAGAAAATGATGAAAAGTATATTTTTGAAGAAAGTGTCTATGAAGCAAGTCTTATAACTCATTAGCTTTTTTCTCCATTAGTGATCCCTCACCTTGTGATTAAAGTAGATTTTGAAGGCTTATATTTTAAAATATAAATGAAATGAAACTAACATTTGAGTAGAAGACTCACTAATGAGATTTCCCTCTTTCGGTCTGTCTATATTGAATTGACCTAACTAGGGGAAAAATGCTTTTCTATATTTTTAAGATGTTTCCTGAATGAAAGAGATGACCTGAAATTCTAAGTCTATTGGGAAGAACCAGCTGCAAAGAAGCAGTTGTTATTTAAAATCAACACACTGCACAATTATTTCTCAATTGCTTTTGGCCAAGGACACTAATAACTGACACCTGAAAACTCAGACATTGCTTGTCTATTATAAGAGTTTCTAGTGCACATTTTCAAGTTTTTGAGTATTAAGTTCTATGCTGGAATTTTGTAGTTTCAGGTTTATTGTGTGTTTCAGGACAGATAAAGGAAATATTAATGTGCTATACTAGTTATTGTTATAAAAATGGCATTAGACAGAAAGTGTTAAATATTCATGAAAATCCCTGTTTCCCTTATATTCTGGCTAGCAAAGGATGCTGAGAAAATAACTCACAAAAAGAGGGAACTACAGTACAGTACAGATAATCACAGGAGTTATAAACAAAGGCAGTTGACATTAATAATTAAAAGAAAAAAATTTCCTGTGGAGGTTTTGATGAGCTACAGATACAATATGTAAAATCACTTGCTTAACTGATCATTAGTTATGTTCTAGAGGAGAGGAGTATATATTAATGTAACTGGTTCCTCTGCCCTATTTTTCTACTCCAGTAATTTGTCTAACATAATAAATATAGCTATTATATATTTCCTGTGAGAAAAAATCATCCCCATTAGAACCTGATGTTTTTATTATCTGTGAGGGAGTATTCAGTATAAATAAAGGTGATAGGGAAGGTTTATCACTTTTCCAAAGTTTTTGTGTTGTGCATTCATTTTAATGGAAATTTTATTATTGTTGTCAATACACAAGGATATATTAATCTGACCTTGGCAATGAAAGTTATTTATCACTTTATTGCAAATATTTTGGTTTCTATTTGTTTGTCTTTTTGTACGTTTATTTTCTTTTCTCAATTTTTGAAAAGTATTATCTGTCTCAACAGGACATTTTTTAATGAAGAAACATCAGAGCTGCTAAATACACTGGGACACAGGCAATCCTAGTCACCAAGGATGGCTTCCTCTTGGAAACTTATTCTGTTTCTGTCAGTCACTGGGTGTCTTTCAGGTAAAAAAGCCTGCCTTACGTATCAAATAAAAATATAAAGGTCTTCATTAAATACAGCCTCGGGTGTTCATTTAAACTTATATCATGATTCACCCTTTACAACAAAAGAAGATAAAGCAACTCTTAAACTTCTGTTAGCACTGCACATATAATAAGGTATGTAGAAAAATGTCATATAGTTAAATGAGTATCCATCCCATCTTATTGACTTTAATTTACAATCTAAACCATCATTATAAAACATGGGTAGAGACAATTGTGAAAACACGAGAAATAAGTGAACGGTTTCAGACATTAAAAGTGTAAATGAACACCCTGGTCCATCATGATTATAGTTATTTACAAAAGATATGGAATCTTTAAATACTATATCCTATGAGGTTCTTTCTGTGCAGTATTATCTTCTTTTCTGATGATCTGGTCTCCCTTTCCTCTTGTCAATACCATTCTCCTCTTGAACTGATGAAGTAACTGAGAGAAATAGGGGTGGATTTAGAAGATGAAATAAAACATACTCAGCTATAGACTGAATTTCGAATAAACAGCAAATAATTGCTTTAGTTCTAGTATGTTCCATGCAATATGTTATTTTATCAAAATTGTAATTTTAACTGGTATCCAATGTTTTTATTAATAAATAATAAAATGATGATGCCAGATGGAGGAAGAGTGATAGATTGTAATATAACTCCAAAGTTTTATTTTCATGCACTGACCCAACTTATCCCCCAACAATAAACTGTGAGTTCAAAGTAGGTATTTTATCTTAGTCATGGAAAGACAAAATCTGTCAGCCTGAGGTTGTGTCCCTGATGGCCAGATGGCTAGATTTGCAGCTCATAATGGAATCTAGGTGCTGTTCTTTCCAGTGAAATGAGGCTGAGCTTGGAGGTAAGTTGCTATTCAAATATTATAGAGAAGACAAAAATGTCAAAAACAAAGGCCATTTCTAATTTTTACATAAGATTTGATCTTTAATCATCTGCATTTACTATGAAGCATTTATATATATATTAGTTATTTTTAAAACATGAATTTATCTGCTGTTTGAATAAAACTGATTAGATACTTGAAAGGATACCTATCAAAGATAATTATTTTCAAAACCTTTCTTTCACCTTCACCTTCTTATTTAAACAAATTATTCTAGAAGTACAGCCCTTATTAATGCTTGTTACTTGGCAATATTTATGCTAAGTATTTATTATTCTTTTATTATTATTCTTTATTTTTTCCCCTGGTTATCTGTTTGAGTATCATATTACAAGACATATTTTGCATGGTAACTTGGTTATTATTACAGATAATGTAGGTTATCAAGGTCATAAGCATATTTTATGTTGATCATGTTATTTGAACCAACAAAACTGATGTAAAAAATAAGACCCAGATTGCATTTTCTCTTTGTTCTATTTATTCGTTTTTTAATACATGGAGTATCTTTTCTGTGTTTAAGTAGGAAATATAAAACTCTTACACAAACTTAGGTTTAAAAACTGGCTATTGGAGCAATGAAAATTTGACAGCTTTCATACGGATATACAACTTCATATTAAAAATACACTCATAATTGAAACAATAATAAGATACCATTATGCATATCAGAATGGCTAAGATCCAGAAAAAAACAGTGCCAGTTGCTCTTGAGGATGAAGAAAACATGAACTTTGTTAATTACTGGTAGGGAGGCAAAATGGGACAGCCACTTTGGGAGACAGTATGGCAGTGTTTACAAACCTAAATAGTTTTACCTCTAATGAAGCAACTGAACTACCAGAGATTTACCTAACTGATTTTAAAATTGATGGCACACAAAATATCCACACACAAAAAGTTTACAGAAACTTTAATAATCATCATCAAAAACTGGAAATAACCAAGATGCCCTTCAATAAGTTAATGAAGTGTAGAAATTGTATATAATGCTCTTTACTCAGGAATAAAAATAAATGAATTGTCAACTCATGCAAACACATGAATGAATATTATATGCATATTGCTAAGTGAAAGAAACCAGTCTGAATAGGTTACACACTGTATGTTTCTTTTTTATATATGATCTTTTGAAAGGGAAAGACTAGAGAGAGTGCACAGATCAGCGATTTCCAGGGCTTGGGGTCAGAGGATCACTAAATTAGTGAAGGAAGCACAGGCATTTTCAGCTTGGGAAGACTATTTTGTGTGATACCGTAATGGTGGGAAAGTAACACACATTTATCAAAACCAATAGTACTTATAACACAAAGGAAACCTTAATGTGCATAATTTTAAAAATATCTCATTGTAGTTTTGATTTGCATTTCTCCAATAATGAGCAATGTTGAGCATCTTTTCACGTGTTTGTTAGCCATCTGTATGTCTTCTTCGGAGAAATGTCTGTTTAGGTCTTTTTCCCACTTTTTGATTGTATTGCTTATTGTTCTGCTATTGAGTTGTGTGAGCTGCTTGTTTTATTTTGGAAACTAAACCTTTGTCAGTTGTTTCATTTGCTATCATTTTCTCCCATCCTGAGGGTTGTCTTTTCACCTGGCTTATAGTTTCCTTTGCTGTGCAAAAGCTTTTAAGTTTAATCAAGTCTCACTTCTTCACTTTTGTTTTTATTTCCATTACTCTAGGAAGTGGGTTATAGAGGATCTTGCTTTGATTTATGTTATACACACTGGAATATTACTCAGCCATAAAAAGGTATGCATTTGAGTCAGTTCCAATGAGGTGGGTGAACCTAGAACCTATTATACAGAGTGAAGTGAGTCAGAAAGAGAAAGACAATATTGTATTCTAACACATATATATGGAATCTAGAAAAACAGTACTGCAGAATTTATTTATAGGGCAACAGTGGAGAAACAGACATAGATAATAGACTAATGGACATGGAGAGAGGGGAGGAGAGGGTGAGATGCATGGAGAGAGTAACATGGAAACTTACATTACCATATGTAAAATATATAGCCAATGGGAGTTTGCTGTATGGCTCAGGAAACTCAAACAGGGGCTTTATATAAACTTAGAGGGGTGGGATGGGGAGAGAAATGGGAGGGAGGTTCAAAAGGGAGGGGATATATGTATACCTATGGCAGATTCATGTTGAGGTTGATAAAAAATAACAAAATTCTATCAATCAACTATCCTTTAAAAAAATGAATTAATTTAATAATAATAATAATTTAGGAGGTTAGAGGATCTCAGGATGAAATGCAGAGTATAACAAAAATTCTATTACAAATGCATTCCAAATGTATGAAGCAACCTCTGCTTAGGAGAGTAGGGGGGAAAATGAGACTGATCCACATAACTTTCAAACGAACTGTTTTTGAGACTGTGCTCTAGTTAAGAATGCTATTTCTCTGTGTTAGCAACACTAAAAACTCATGCATGGAGTTGAACAATTAAGTCAATGGATGATGGATGGTGGGAGCCAATTGTCTCATTGTTGATGTGAGAGGTCACCAATGAGCAAAAGAAGAAGGCTAGAATGATCCAAGTGATAATGGTTTAGAGTTGCGAGACTTCAGTATGAACTCATGCTTAGCTTAATATAGATACAAATGGCTACATATCACAAGTATTTATAACCATGTATATATATAGCTATGTATTTATAGCCATATATATATATATCTATATCTAATAAGTGTCATATTGATATAAATAAGTGATTGAATAATTGAAAGAATAGACAAGATTCCCATGTAGGTAAATTTCAATAATTTATGTAGATGTTATGTTCTCAAAGAGCTGGAATGTAACTCGCCCTTCTTTAACTGTGGACTGCACATAGTGAGTTGTTTCCAAAATGTACAGAATGGAAAAGAGGAATTAAAAAAGTAGCTTTACAGTGGAGGAAACTGATAAGAACTATATCAACCCAGTGATGAGTAAGGCCAGTATCAGAAGAAATAGCATTTATACTGGATATAATGTAATGAGGATGGCACCTCCTTTCTGTGGTTTTCCTTCTTAAAGCATGTGACTCTAGTCTGACCATGAAAAAAATATCATAAAAATCCATTTTTTTCATTCTATGAAACACTTGGACCATGCTCCTCAATATTTTCAAAATCATACAAAACTAGGAATATTGGAGAAACTGTCATAGAAAGGAAGGCTAAGGAAGCATAATAAATAAGTGAGCCTGGATAGGATTCTGAAAAAGAAAAAAAATATGTAAAAACCAAGGAAATCTGAATAAAGATGTACTTCAGTTAAAAGTAACATATCAATACCAGTCTATTATTTGTAACAAATGTACAATATTAATATAAGATATTAATAAACAGGAAAACTGGTTATGAATTTAAGAAAAAAATGGACTAAGAATTGCATTCTAAATGTTTGATCTAGACAAAATATTGATATGACTAGAACCGAAAATAAGACAGTAGTGAAGGGCATCAACAGGAAATGAGAGATTCAAAATTTTTTGGCAATAAAATATATAGAAGTTGGTAAATGATTAATTTTTTGTATTAAAAGAAATAGTTAAGGTTCTTTGCTTATGGAGTAGATGATATTGCCATTTGCTTGGGTACTAATTAAAAAGGGAGTGCAGTTTAGTGAGGAAATACTGAACTAAGTAATGCACATGTTGAGCTTCAAGTATCTGTGACATACTCAGATGGAGATTTTTAAGAAAGACGACTGAGCTAAAAGTTAAGTGTGGATGAAACTGAAGCTCTGGGAAGGAAAATAATCACCCAAGGGTTATGAAGAGAACGATGAGTCCTAAGGCAAGGAAAAACTTCTGAGAAGCATGCACTAAAGAGGCAAGAGAAGGAGTAGGTTGAAATGGATAGAGGGTGAGTTGGAGGAAACTCTAAAGTGTGATGGCTTCCCAGTGGCTAAGCAGTCAAGAATCCTGCTGCAATGTAGAAGACCACAGGTTCCATCGTTGGGTGGAGAAAATCTGCTGGAGGAGGTCAGGGAAACCCACTCCAATAGTCCTGCCTGGAGAATCCCATGGACAGAGGAGCCTGGTGGGCTACAGTCCATAGGGATGCAGAGAGTCGGACACGACTGAAGCAACTGAACACATATGCACGCTGCTGCTGCTGCTGCTGCTGCTGCTGAGTCGCCTCAGTCGTGTCCAACTTTGTGCGACCCCATGGACGGCAGCCCACCAGGCTCCACCATCCCTGGGATTCTCCAGGCAAGAACACTGGAGTGGGTTGGCATTTCCTTCTCCAATGGATGAAAATGAAAAGTGAAAGTGAGGTCGCTCAGTCGTGTCTGACTCTTTGTGACACCATGGACTGTAGCCTACCAGGCTTTTCCATCCATGGGATTTTCCAGGCAAGAGTAGTGGAGTGGGATGCCATTGCCTTCTCCGCATATGCACGCTAGGAAAGTGATAATGGACCAGATTCAGAGACAGAGTGGTCAGCAGTGGCAATGCTGAAGCAAGGTTACATCAGATTGCATTAAAACCATTTCCTTTTAATGCTAACGAAAGTTATCTTTAACAAAGTAGTGGGATAATCTCTTATAATAACAAGCTATGAAATGATTTGTACAGGAGGAAAATTAGATAATTACTATTAATTTTGTTTTCTGAGAGGCTGAACTGAGGAAGAAAAAGAGGAAAAAAATGACAGATAACTTGGAAAAGAGAAGTTCAGGAAGGAGTGAATTACATCTGTACATTTGTGGGTGTGTGTTTTAAGACTAGAGAACTGCTGGTTACAGAAATTCAATCCACATAGTATATTACATATGCATTTATTGTATAGTGCACTAATTAGCTTTGAAAGTGAAAATGTTAGTCCCTCAGTCATGTCCGACTCTTTCCAACCCTATGGACTGGAGCCTGCCACGCTCCTCTGTCCATGGAATTCTCCAGACAAGAATACTGGAGTAGGTTGTCATGCCCTTCTCCAGGTTTAACTCCATAAAAAACCACCCTTAAATTTATGAACTTAATGACAACAACAACACAAAAACTTCAGAAATATTCTTTTTCACAGTTCTGAAAGTCAGCTTGATGTTTCTTCTGGTTTGGGCAGGTTCAGCTGATTTCTCTAGTCTCCAAGAGGGTCACAAGAATAGGATTGGATGGTGTCATTTGTGGTCTCAGCCATGTTGCCAATGATTGGCTCCTAGAAAGGCAGTGTGAATGACCTGCTCATGCATCTGATCATTCCTTGGTGTAGACTATAAGACACCATCTAATTTGCAAGCATATTTCAAACCACTGTGTCATGTTTACTAATGCCTCATTGACTGAATTAAATCGTGTGGGCCAAGACCAGATTCATGGGGTAGAAAAGTAGACTTGATCTCTTGAAGACAGTAGCTGTAAAAGCATATTGTGAACAATATTCAATACCATATCACTAACTATAGGCACTATGCTGGATAGTAGATCTCTAAATATGCATGTTGTATAGTTGAAACTTTGTACCCTTTGCCCAATACTTCCTGTTTCCCCCACTCTCTCCAGCTCTTGCTTACTACCATTCTACTCTGATTGTATAACTTTGACTATTTTAGATTACTCATGTAAGTGGTATGCTTTAAGAATTTGCTAAGAGGATAGATCTTAAGTACTCTTACCACACACAAAAAAAATAACAGTAATACCAACATTAAAAACAATAATAATACAATATAAAGACGGCAGGAAAAAACTTTTGGAGGTGATAGATATGTTCATGGCATAGATGGTGGTGATTTCATGGGTATTTACTTATTGCATACTCATCCATTTGTATGCACTAAATATTTACAGCTTATATGCCAAAGCCTTTCACTGTGTGGATCACAATAAACTGTGGAAAATTCTGAAAGAGATGGGAATACCAGACCACCTGAACTGCCTCTTGAGAAACCTATATGCAGGTCAGGAAGCAACAGTTAGAACTGGACATGGAACAACAGACTGCTTCCAAATAGGAAAAGGAGTACATCAAGGCTGTATATTGTCACCCTGCTTATTTAACTTATATGCAGAGTACATCATGAGAAATGCTGGGCTGGAAGTGCACAAGCTGGAATCAAGATTTCTGGGAGAAATATCAATAACCTCAGATATGCATATGACACCACCCTTACAGCAGAAAGTGAAGAGGAACTCAAAAGCCTCTTGATGAAAGTGAAAGAGGAGAGTGAAAAAGTTGGCTTAAAGCTCAACATTTAGAAAACTAAGATCATGGCATCCAGTCCCATCACTTCATGGGAAATAGATGGGGAAACAGTGGAAACAGTGTCAGACTTTATTTTGGGGGGGCTCCAAAATCACTGCAGATGGTGATTGCAGCCATGAAATTAAAAGACACTTACTCCTTGGAAGTGTATTATTTTGCCAACGAAGGTCCGTCTAGTCAAGGCTGTGGTTTTTCTAGTGATAATGTATGGTTGTGAGTTTGACTGTGAGGAAACCAGAGCGCCGAAGAATTGATGCTTTTGAACTGTGGTGCTGGAGACGACTCTTGCGAGTCCCTTGGACTACAAGGAGATCCAACCAGTCCATCCTAATGAAGACCAGTCCTGGGTGTTCATTTGAAGGACTGATGCTGAGGCTGAAACTCCAATACTTTGGCCACCTCATGTGAAGAGTTGACTCATTGGAAAAGACCCTGATGCTGGGAGCGATTAGGGGCAGGAGAAGGGGACAACAGAGGATGAAATAGTTGGATGACATCACAGACTCAATGGACATGAGTTTGGGTGAATTCCGGAGTTGGTGATGGACAGGGAGGCTTGGCATGCTGCGATTCATGGGGACACAAAGAGTCAGACACGACTGAGTGACTGAAATGAACTGAACTGAACTGAACTGATATATCAGTCATACCTCAGTAAAGTGGTTTTAAGTGTGCATAAGACAGTAAAAATAACCATACCTAGCCTTCATTTCTACCTCATATTTATTGATATCTGTGAATGTTTTAATGTGTGAATGTTTTAATCTGTGAATGTTTAATAATAATAATCTTGTATTAGTCAACAGTAAATAAAAAGGAATTTCTTTGTATCTTTATTTCTGAAACAGTCACAGTGCGAGCACTGTGATCTAATAACCTCATTAGCTGAGCTTAAAAAAGCTTTAAAGATCAAACTGTGTTTATCAATATGAAATTAATTAAGTACAGTAAAATTTAAGCTTTTCAGGATAGAGTGTGTGAAATCATTCGAGGGAGGAATCCTAATTACTAAATCCTAGTTATGAATATACGTGTGACAAGAAACATCAACATTTCAACCTCACTGTGCCAAAATCCACGTCGTTGTATTCTCTAAAAGTGCTTCTTAAAAGATATACCACCTTCCAAATATGTGTAGACATAGGATTGGAGGAGACAGTAAGGTTTCGGATTTACAAGCAACTTGACTGACATCCCAGAGTTCTTTGTAAATTGCTTTTCATTCAAATCTCCATGTTGAAAGAAATAAACAATAGCAACAAAAGCTAAAGGGCTTAATTTTTCTGCTCTATTATGTGGAATAGTCTATTCAATGGATTTCATAATCACTACATTCCTTTTGAAATGTGACTAGTAATTATTTTAATTTCATTTTAAGTGTTTAACAGTTGGGGAAATCTATTACAATGATATTTATTGCAAATAGATTTCTTTATGTGAATTGTAATGGAATGGTCTGATAGGACCCTGAGATTAGGGGAGATTGTCCATGTAAAACATGTCATATACAAATATTTATTTTTAGTATGTATCATTAGAATAATTCTAATTGAAAGCAGCTATTGTCAGACTCATTAACACATATTCTTTTGTTTGAAGATTTTTGAAAAATGTTTTTGTACTCTCCAATACTAGCATATATTTGTTAACATCACAAGTCTATTTATATATTTCTGTGAAAGTTATAGACTTAATATATAATTTGATTTATCAAAGCTAAGCATATCTATGTATCGTCTAAATTTAAAATTGTATTCATCTTACTGCATTTATAAATCTTTAAATTAAAAAATAACTTGGAGATCATGAGGTCCAATCCCTTGTACTTGGGCAAGTAAGATATCATTCACTTTCAATAGGGATAAGCCTCAACATAGGGATATGCCCAACATCACATATATGATAACCAGTGGGAGAATAATGAGAAAGCTGCCTCCTACAGCAATACTTTCAACATGATAGGTAACATGAAGGTGAGGCAAAAGGGGAAATCCAGTTGCTCAAAGCTGCACTGACCTCCTTCTACATAAGTACATCTAGTTACTTTCCCTGGATTACTTTCAGATGCTTTTGATATAAGCTGTATTGCTTTTAAAAATGAACTCTCTACAGGAAACAGCAAAATTCTATAAAGCAGTTATCCTTCAATAAAAAATGAATTAATTAAAAAATAGATGTCTCAAATAAAGCTTTTTTTTTTTTTTCTCTACTTTGACCCCATTCTCCTCCATTGGGTTAAATCCATTTTATTGGGAAGGTGACAGTCCGTTCTTTCTGCCGCAAGGATGATACACTATTGAACAGAGAATGTCTGTCATTGATAAGGTTATACAAATACTCTTCTTCTTCTTACTGGCAGTGTGGTAAATAGCACAGAACTTTGTCACTGCCAGGAAGTGCTGCCTAAGAACTTTAAAAGAAATATGAAAACAAAACTGTTACTGAAAACAGGTGCCTGATAATATTAAGTCTGACTGGCCTACGGCAGTTGAGAAAGAGAAATGGATTATAGCTCCTCTGTGATCATTTTGAAATTATGCATGTGCACATTGAATTGGTCCCCCAGGAAGTCATGATGATAACAGAGCCTACCTCAGTGCAGGAAACCAAGCTGACACTTATCAGCTGTGCACTGGTGGTATTAGATGTCTAATTAATCAGAATACAGTTTAATTTCTCCTTGTGAGCAAGGTGGTGGGCGGCAGGTGAGGGGTAACTGTCTCTTAATTTAGAGAATTTTCTTTGTTATTTTAATCTTAAAGACAAAGAAAATGTTAAAAGTTATCTAAAATTGTCAGTAATTCCTGGAGTGATATAAAATTAAACCATCAACTAAAAAAAGCCAGATTCAGGATCCTCGAGAAATGAGAATAAATATTAATAAATGTGTTCAGTATTTTTGAGATTAAACAGAGTATTAACTAATTTATTAGGTCATCTAAATGTTATTCATCTTACATAAACTATATTAAAATATTTTTCCACTGGATTTTGGTTAAGGAAAAAGCAATATACCTCAAAGTATGTTTTAATCTAGACAGTACCATAAAAATTACCTAATGCTTCTTAAACTGGACTGGCATTATTATTTCAACAATGATAAATATTTGCTAATAGAAAATTAATCATGTACAATGATCAAAAAATGTGTTTTGTATCAAGTACCCACAGGAACATGTATACAGTTGTTCACAATATCATTTTTTACACAGAGATAAATTTGTACCATGGTAATACAACACTGAAATATGTTTATTTTTGACGGAGATTATCTTACCTCTTAGCATGGGCTTCAGGGGAGCTATACCTGTGCAGTAGTTAACAAGAAAGCAGCTACTTTTTGCATCTCTTTGTTTCATATACAGATAAATTCTGTCTGTAAAATGGAGAAAGAGCTAAATTCACTGAGTACCAAGGCAAGCTGGACACACTTGAGATATAGAAGAAATGGAAGGAAAATTTTCTGTTCTCCTTAATTTTAAATAAACTGTTTAGGTTTATCACGATACAAATTCTGAAAATATAACACACATGACTAGTTGTTGAGAATGAAAAAGGGTTAAGTGCTATATAGTCTTATGTTTATTTTGGCTCTTGGGTGTATCTTATTTTTAATAGCTAATCAAATTAACTGCAGATTTATTGAAATTTGGTCAGCTTCTATATTTAGAAATATTTATTTGGTAGAAGTGTCAAAAACAATAATTTTTTTCTATCCATTTGAAAAACAAATACTTTCCATTCTAATTTTCAGTGTTGTTTTAACACTAAAATTTTTCAGAGAACTTAACTATTCCTAATGATCTGTTTATGATGGTGTCTAGGTTGCAGCATGACCTTAAGTGACTGTGGGTTTAAAGTATAGTGGAACCATCCAGATGGTGATGATTTGAGATAAGTACTTGCATACTTTGTGATTGTGATTTTACATGTATAAATAAAAATTATAAGGCCATCTTCTCTATAAAACAGAGGCAGTATATTTTATTTGATGTTCCATACATAATATCTAGCATAATACTTTCTATAAGTATGGGTACCTGTTTTTAAGTGAATTAAAGGAAACAATTAATTGTTTGATTTGTTTCTTCTATTAAGAGAGGCATAGCTATGCTTTTGGTTAATTTCTGGTTAAGAAACATACAAAAGGTATGAATGAATTTGGATTCTAACCTGATCATTCTGATGTGTGGATATATGTTTTTATTGAGGTATCATTGATTTACAATATTATATCAGTTTCAGATCAATTCAGTTCAGTTCCTCAGTTAGGTCCGACTCTTTGTGACCCCATTGACCACAGCATGCCTGGCCTCCCTGTCCATCGCCAACTCCCGGAGTTACTCAAACTCATGTCCATTGAGTCATTGATGCAATCCAACCATCTCATCCTCTGTTGTCCACTTCTCCTCCTGCCTTCAATCTTTCCCAGCATCAGGGTCTTTTCCAATGAGTCAGTTCTTTGCATCAGGTGGCCAAAGTTTAGGTTTGTAATATAGTGAATGCATATTTTTTATAGAGTATACTCCATTTAACATAATGGCCATGTTTCCCTGTGTGGTACAATATATCCTTGTTGCTTATCTATTTTATACATAGTAGTTTGTGTCTCTTAATTCCATGCCCCAATCTTGTCCATCCTCCCTTTCCTCTACCTACTAGTAACTGTTAGTTTGTTCTCTATATCTGTGAAACTATTTCTGATTTGCTATATATATATATATTCATTTGCAATTTGTTTTGATTCCACAAATAAGTGATAATATACAGTATTTGACTTTGTCTGACTTATTCCACTAGCATAATTTTCTCTGAAAGTTGCTCAGTCGTGTCCAACTCTTTGCAACGCCACAGACTCTATGGTCCTTGGAATTCTCCAGGCCAGAATACTGGAGTGGATAGTCTTTCTCTTCTCCAGGGGATCTTCCCAACCTAGGGACTGAACACAGGTCTCTCACATTGCAGGTGAATTGTTTACCAGCTGAGGCACAAGGGAAGCCCATAATTCTCTCTAGATTCATCTAAGTTACTGCAAATGGCAGAATGCTACTATTTCTTAGCTGAATGATATTCCATTGTGTGTATGTATGTGTATATTCCATTGTGTGTGTATATACACATACCACATCTTCTTTGAAGGACACGCTGTTTCCATGTCTTGACAACTGAAATGATGCTTCTATGAACATTGAAGTGCATACATATTTTTTACTTAGTGTTTTTGTTTCTTCAGATATATACCCAGAAGTGGAATTGCTGGATCATATGGTAGTTCTGCTTTTAGTATTTTGAGGAATTCCCCATACTATTTCCTACAATGACTATACCAATTTATATCCCCACCTGCAGTGTCCTTTTTTTCCATGCCTTTGCCATTCCCATTTATATTTGTTATTTTGATAAGTGTGAGGTGATTTCTCATTTTTGTTTTGAAATGCATCTCCCTGATGTTTAGTACCATTGGGTATCTTTTCAAGTGCCTGTTAGCCATCTCTATATATTCTTTGGTAAACATTTCAAATCCTCTGCTCGTTTTGAATCGTTTTTTTTTTTTTTTCATTTTTTTCCAATATTGAATTGTAAGAGCTGTTTATATATTTTGGATATTAACCCCATATTTTTCAAATCACTTGAAAATATTTTCTATCGTTCAGTAGTTTGTCCTTTTGTTTTGTTGATGGTTTCCTTTTCTGTGCAAAATCTTTTCAGTTTAATTAAGTCCCATTTCTTTATTTTTGCTTTTGTTAATTTTCCCTAGGAGACAGATCCAAACTATATTGCTACAATTTATGTCAGAGAATCTTCTGCCTATTTTCTCTTCTAGGAGTTCTGTGGTTTCAGGTATTACAATTATGTCTTTAATCCATTTTGAGTCTATGTTTATATATAATGTGCAGAAACATTTTAATCTCATTTTTTAATGTAGATGTCCAGTTTTCCAAGTATCACTTATTTAAGAGTCTATCGTTTCTCCATTGCATCTTCTTCACTCCCTTGTCATCAATTAATTGACCATAATGTGTGGATTTATTTCAGGGGCTGTATATCATTCCATTGATCTATGTGTCTATTTTTGAGCCAGTACCACGTTGTTTTGATTCTTTTAGCTTTGTAGTCCATGTGGAGACTAAGCAACATGTTACTTAAAAAAAAAATGGGTCAATGAAGAAATAAAAGAAGAAATAAGAAAATACATGGGGACAATGGAAATGGAAACACAACTTTCTAAAATCTTTATGTTATGTTATGTATTCAGTCATGTCCAACTCGTTGCAGCCCCATGGACTGTAGCCTGCCAGGATCCGTGGAATTTCCCAGGCTAAAATGTTGGAGTGGGTTACCATTTCCTCCTCCAGGGGATCCTCCCAATCCAACCACCATCTCTTGCCTCCCCTGCACTGGCAGGTGGATTCTTTACCATTATACCACTTGAGAAGCCTCCCAGAATCTTCAGGATGCAGCAAAAACAAGTGGAATACAGAAGCTCATAGCAGTACAGGCCTAAGTCAAGAAACAAGAAAAGTCTGAAATAAACATAGCATCTAAAGGAATTAGAAAAAAGCACAAAACCCAAAGTCAGCAGAAGGAAGGAAATAATAAAGATCAAAGAATAAATAAAATAGACACTGAGAAACAATGAAAAGATCAATGAAACCAAGTACTAGTTTTTCTGAAAAGATGAACATAATCGATAAATGTTTAGCCAGGCTTTTCATGAATAATATAAAATATTATTTTATATTAACCTCTTATTTGTCCTATCACTTGAAAATAACAAATATGGAAAAGGAAACCAGGTGAATATCTGAATGAAAGTGTTTCAGCAGCAGTGTCAGTCCATCAAGATGAAATAGACTTACTGTGTTTGAAGAAGAACCAGTATGGAAGAAGGGAGAAAATCCAAATAAATGAAGAGAGTATATAACAAGAAGAGTAATAAGGGGTAGAATAGATAGGCAATGATCAGACCACATTTTAAGCAGAGGAGAGATATAACTTGATAACATGTTCAAAGATCATGCTTGGTTCTTTATGGAAAATAGATTTTAGAGCTTGGGAAGTAATGTAACCAGGGTGAATAGGTAGGTTACTACTGCAAAAGTCTGGAAGAAAGAAGACAGCAACAAGGGTTTAGACCTGCAAGTATTCAGTGTTTATTTATGGATTTCATTGTAAGTCAGCAGTGGTATATGCTTACCAAAAAGAAGCTAATATGATCTTCAGCTGTATTGACAGTATCTAAAATAAGGGAGAGGTTAGATCTACTTTGGATCTACTTGTTAATAATGGCTGTAGTATTATGTTCAGTTCTAGGCTAGATTGTATTGTGGAAATTAGATAAACAATAAGTTCAGTGGAGGGAAGCAAAGTGATGAAGAAAAAAAACTGAAACCATAATATAAGAGGAAAGATAAAAATGGATTAAAGAAGTGAGAACTAAATTTAAAAGATTCAGTTAATATTTAAGGTAATTTGTTGCTAGATTCAGGGGAGACTTCCCTCTTGCAATATCTTCCCTGAATTAATTATTGAATAACTTTTGTAAACCAATGCATAAAATATTCAGAACTCCAATATTCGGGTGTCTTAGGATGGGCAGGCAAAATGTTTTTGCTTGTTTGTTTGTTGTTTGGTAATTGAACTTTGAGTCTAGATTCTGGTCATAATTTATAGACTGATTTGACCTGCCCCTATTATATCCAGATTAACAGTAATGACTTTCAACTGTAGATTATCTTCTGTATTTGGAATATTGATAGCTTGCCTTTGTATATTGCCTAACAAGTAAGTATACCCATTCATGGCATAAAATGAGATGCAAAAACTTTTTAAAAAATAACCTATTTTCCCCTTTATTATATCATACATAGGTATCATTTTCAGGATCCTAATATCTTGGTAAGATGCATCAGCTTATTATTTCCCATAGCAAGAAAGAATCATCACGTGGCAAATAGGGCAGAATGTCAGCTCAAGATTCAGATTTTTCAAAGGTTAATACTAACAACTGCTATATTAAAATATCTAAAAGTTTGTTGTATATAAGTAGCTCACCCTTATTCTAAAGAAATTCAGTGGGACAAACCAATCAAAGTATAGTCAAATGAGAAGTACAACTAATTTGTCTAATAAGATCATTCTAAGCAGTCAGTGTTGCTCAGTGATATTTAGAATTGACTGTATCTCAGGAGAGTCTGTCAGTTCCCAGGCATGAGCTAAATGATCATTATGTAAAAATAATTTTAGCATCAAAGGGCTTGCTAGATCAGATGATAACAATTTTTCCTCTAATCCTTAAATCTATGTTTCTGAAATTTTACTTAAGAAATAGTTATAAATTTTAAATTTTATTTTGTCATGTTTTTGTTAATAATAACATAGGATGTTTAAAAACAGGGTTTACCAAATGAGCAATTGATGAATAGTTATAGGTAGAACTGAGAATTGAAAGAATAGGTTGGAGGTTAGAAAAAATATATGGATACATCCAATAGACTTTCCACTTATTGGACATGAAGGATAAAAAGAGGATAAAATGAAAGAATATTCTGTCTGCTATGTTGATGAAGCATCTAAGAGAAGATTGAAACCAACAGTAGAAATAAAGACCAAAAAAGAGATTAGCACCAAGATGGAAAACTATGATGGAATACTGTATTTAAGAAGCAAACAGTTGTTATTGTCAAATGAATGTGATGAATTGCGGGAAAATAATGCACTGGAATCTCATTATGGAGCTTAAATTGCCAAGAACCTAATCTGTTTTGGATTCCATCCCTTGAGATTTATTTTCATAGCAGCAAAATAGACCTGATTATAAAAATGGTCTTTTCATAAACTCAAGTGATTCCATTCTGTGAAGTTATTCTGTTTGGTCAAACCTTGTTTTAAATCAAGATTCCTGTGAATTTCCATAAATGATTCCCTTCAGAATGTAAAAGAGCACATGGCAGGGCTGGGGACATAGACTAGAAGTAGGAGGGCTGTGTATTATTTTAAACTTTGCCACAAATCATGGGAATTTGGGCAAGTCCTCATTTCTTTCTTTGTGAGTCCTCATTTCATTTTTGTGAAAATGAGGCTGCTTTATTTTAAATCTTCTTCTATATTCTAATAGTGTTCTCTGCTGCTGCTAAGTCGCTTCAGTCGTGTCCGACTCCGTGCAACCCCATAGACGGCAGCCCACCAGGCTCCTCTGTCAGATTCTCCAGGCAAGAACACTGGAGTGGGTTGCCATTTCCTTCTCCAATGCATGAAAGTGAAAAGTGAAAGTGAAGTCGCTCAGTTGTGTCCGAATCTTCACGATCCCATGGACTGCAGCCCACCAGGCTCTTCCGTCCATGGGATTTTCCAGACAAGAGTACTAGAGTGGGGTGCCATTGCCTTCTCCGAGTGTTCTCTAGTCATCTCAAAAATTTTACTACACTTCAAAATTGAGAATAGACATTGTGTTGCAATATTTGAAAGGATATTGCTAGACGCATCCATATTCTATTGACTCAGGTCAGTTCAGTTAACTTGTGTCCAACTCATTGCAACCCCATGTACTGCAGCACATCAAGTTTCCCTGTCTGTCACAAACTGTCAGAGCTTCCTCAAACTCATATCCAACTACTTGGTGATGCCATCCAACCATCCCATCCTTTGTTGTCTCCTTCTCTTCCTGCCTTCAATCTTTTCCAGAATCAGAGTCTTTTCTAATCAATCAGCCCTTTGAATCAGGTACCCAAAGAATTGGAGCTTCAGCTTCAGAATCAGTCCTTCCAATGAGTATTCAGGACTGACAGCCTTTAGGATGGACTGGTTTCATGTCCTTGCAGTCCAGGGGACTCTCAAGAGTCTTCTCCAACACCACAGTTCAAAAGCATCAATTCTTTGGTGCTCAGTTTTCTTTATAGCCCACCTCTCACATCCATACATGACTACTGGAAAAACCATACTTTTGACTAGATGGATTTTTGTAGGCAATTAATATCTCTGCTTTTGAATATGCTCTCTAGGTTGGTCATAGCTTTTCTTCCAAGGAGGACGCATCTTTTAATTTCATGGCTGCAGTCACCATCTGCAGTGATTTTTGGAGCCCAGAGAAATAAAACCTGTCACTGTTTCCATTGTTTCCCCACGTATTTGCCATGAAGTGATGGGACCAGATGCCATAATCTTCATTTTTTTGAATATTGAATTTTAAGTGAGCTTCCTCACACTCCTCTTTCACTTTCATCAAGAGGTTCTTTAGTTCTCTTTCTGCCATAAGGATAGAGTCATCTGAGTATGTGAGTTTTTTGATATTTCTGTCTGCAATCTGAATTCCAGCTTGTGCTTCATCCAGCCTGGCATTTTGCATGATGTAATATGCATAGAAGTTGAATAAGCACTTTGACCATATACAGCCTTGACATACTCCTTTCCTGATTTGGAACCAGTCCATTGTTCTATGTCCAGTTCTAA
The DNA here is from genome assembly GCF_001704415.2 of Capra hircus. Lineage (NCBI taxonomy): Eukaryota > Metazoa > Chordata > Mammalia > Artiodactyla > Bovidae > Capra > Capra hircus. Next base: position 72,733,927 of record NC_030822.1, read on the forward strand.
CTGTTGCTTCCTAACCTGCATACAAATTTCTCAGGAGGTAGGTAAGGTGGTCTGATATTCTCATCTCTTTAAGAATTTTCCACAGTTGGTTGTGATCCACACAGTCAAAGGTTTTGGCGTAGTCAACAAAGCAGAAGTAGATGTTTTTCTGGCATTCTCTTGCTTTTTTGATGATCAGTCCTGCGTGTTCATTGGAAGGACTGATGCTGAAGTTGACATTCCAATACTTTGGCCACCTCATGCAAAGAGTTGACTCAGTGGAAAAGACCCTGATGCTGGGAGGGATTGGGGGCAGGAGGAGAAGGGGATGACAGAGGATGAGATGGTTGGATGGCATCACTGACATGAGTTTGGGTAAACTCCAGGAGTTGGTGATGGACAGGGAGGTCTGGAGTGCTGTGATTCATTGGATCTCAAAGAATCAGACACGACTGAGCAACTGAACCAAACTGAACTGAACAGATGTTGGCAATTTGATCTCTGGTTCCTCTGCCTTTTCTAAATCCAGCTTGAACATCTGGAAGTTCACAGTTCACGTACAGATGAAGCCTACCAAGATTGGAGAATTTTGAGCATTACTTTACTAGCATGTGAGACAAGTGCAATTGTGCAGTAGTTTGAACATTCTTTGACACTGGTTTTGTTTGGGGATGGAATGAAAATTGACCTTTCCCATGGAGATCTTTTTTGTATAATTCTTCTGTATATTCTTGCCACCTCTTCTTAATATCTCTGCTTCTGTTAGGTCTTCTGTTACTATTAGGTCTGCTTCAGCTTCTAGTCTAGCTATTGACTACAAGAGGTCAAATATGGTCCTGCCTAAACAATCATACAGTTAGAAATTTAAGGAAAGTTAAGGGAAGTTTAAAAAGAATCATCAGACTATATAAACCTTATGGAAGCGAAGGGGAAAGAAAAAAGATACCCTCTTCACACCAATAGAGAATGCTTCAGGGAAACTCCTTGTGGCAATAAGTGTCTCCAGTAGAAGAGACATGTCTTTCACTCCACCGCTAAATACTTGCTAAGCTGCAGAAACTCAGATGTTTCTTCTAAAGAGAGTGATGGAGCAGAACATGCAAGAAAAACCCTCAGGAAGCCTGAGGTGCTTTCCCTAGGCTTTGAGGGTAGGTGATACAGTAGTAAGAGTATAGAAACTAACTCCTGTTGTTTAAAGTCATGAAGTCAATAAGATTGACCCTTGAAGGCTGAATGAGATGAAAAGATCACCGATGATACACAGAGTCCTAGCATTTAGAAGGGCAAACGTTCACAAACTTCCTGGGGGACAAATGTAAATCCTGCAGAGATGGCTGGCCTTGAGGCATTGACCTCTGGCAAAGAAAAGGAGGTAGCCTCCTAGGGGCTAGAACCATAGGGGGAAAGTGAACAGGACGTCAGCCAGAAAGTGGATTGCTATATCCAGGAACTGGGCAGCATAATGTTTTGTAAGAAGTTTCTAAAGAATCATTATGTGTAAGGCACCAGAGAATCATCACTTTGTTATCTGATGTACAGATAGTCTTGGTGACCATATCACAGCAGTGGTTAGTCAACTAACATTCCTGCTTTTGGTCTTTCCAACAACATCTGAAAGGTTCATGAGGAGACAGGATGACAGGGAAAAAACAAAAACACCACTTTGGCCTTACCTCAGGTCTCCTTGCACAGGGCAAACCTCATCTGGGGAGATGAGGGATGGCAGATTGAAGTTTGAGCTTAGCAGGGCTGGGTGTATTAGTATACTTAAAAATTAGTTACAGTTGCAAAGCATGTCTTCTTTTAATACCTTAAAATATATGGAAAGCTGGTGACTCATTGAGAATGTCATCTAGGGCAGGGGAAGGAAAACCTGATGTGAGATGTTTAAAGGCAGTAATTAAAGAAAAGTAAGACTTTGCAGTTCCAATCATGAGTTCATTCTATATCACTGGATAGTCTCTCTTTATTGACATATAAATCTCCAAGTAGCCTTTCATTGATATTATTCTTTCAGTAAAAGAGCATTGAATGCTACTCTGAATTGGACAATGACCTGGGTGCTGTGGATAAACTGGAGGTTAAAAAAAAATAATAACCTATATATTCTTTGTTCACCAAGATTCCAGATATTTGGACTGATGAACAAATCTGGAACTACACTGAGGAAGGAACAATACTCAGGGATCTCTATGGTATATGTGCATGTATGTTAATTTGCTTTAGTCATGTCTGACTCTTGGCGATCCTATGGACCATAGCCCACCTGGCTCCTTTGTCCACAGGATCCTCCAGGCAATAATACTGGAATGGGCTTCCATGCCCTTCCCCAGTAGATCTTCCTGACTCAAGGATCAGATCCACTTCTCTTATGTCTCCTGCATTTGCAGGCAGGTTCTTTACCACTAGTGCTACCTGGGAAGCCCCTCTATGGTATAGAGGATCCCTTATATTAATATTAATCATGGTTTCATTAGAGATCTTTTGGAGACTCTCTCTCAGCACATTTATGAATGCATACCAAAAAACTTCAGGTAAAGCCAGGGCTTAAATGAATGGGGAGGTATTGAGTGTATCTGAATGAGCAGAAAGAAAAATGCATTTAAGTGGAAGGAATGTATTAGCATTTGCACAATGAGCACTAGCTCTGCCTGCTTATTTCCTTCAGTACACAATCTCCCTTCATTTCCCCCAAACACTCATATTCCACAACCATATGCTCTAAATGGACACTTCACAGTTAGGAAAATAAACTGAGAGTGTATTACTTGTTCATCTTCAAATGATTAATCTTAATGTTTAGAGAAAGTACGGAATCCAGAACAAATAGATGTTTTTATTGGATTAATGTGCAGAGTTATGGCATTTATTTTTCTACTAGGTATTGTGCTGTCAGTTTAGTTTAGTCACTCAGTCATGTCTGACTCCTTGCAACCACATGGACTGCAGCATGCCAGGCTTCCCTGTCCATTGCCAACTCCTGGAGTTTACTCAAACTCATGTCCATTGAGTCAGTGATGCCATCCAGCCATCTCATCCTCTGTCCCCTTCTCCTCCTGCCTTCAATCTTTCCCAGAATCAGAGTCTTTTCTAATCAATCAGCCCTTTGAATCAGGTAGCCAAAGTATCAGAGCTTCAGCTTCAGAATCAGTCCTTCCAATGAGTATTCAGGACTGACTGCCTTTAGGATGAACTGGTTTGATGTCCTTGCAGTCCAAGGGACTCTCAAGAGTCTTCTCCAACATCACGGTGCAAAAGCATCAGTTCTTTGGCACCCAGCTTTCTGTATAGTCCAAGTCTCACATCCATACATAACTCCTGGAAAAACCATAGCTTTGACTAAACAGGCCTTTTGTTGGCAAAGTCATAACTTGTGTCAGTACAGTAGTTTGTTATACAATGTCATAATTTTCATTTAATTAAAATATGAGTGGGAGATTTTTTTTTATCTTTTGAGAGATAACAGAAAACTATTCTTAGAGTAATAAATAAAATAGAAAAAATGTTTAACATAGCCTACAGGGATATCACATAATAATTACTAAAGAGATATATTCAGAAGAAGTTGTAGGAGGAGGGAAAGATGGCGGAGGAATAGGAGGAGGGAAAGATGGCGGAGGAATAGGACGGCAAGACCACTTTCTCCCTCACAAATTCCTCAAAAGAACATTTCAACGCCGAGCAAACTTCACAAAACAACTTCTGTAGGCTGGCAGAGGACATTAGGCATCCAGAAAAGCAGATCATTGTCTTCAAAAACAGGTAGGAAAAAATATAAAAGACGAAAAGGAGACAAAGGAGGTGGGGAGGGAGCTCCGTCCCGGGAAGGGAAGCCCGTCCCGGGAAGGGAATTTTAAGAAGAGAGGTTTCCAAACACCAGGAAACACTCTCCCTGCCGAGTCTGTGGCGAGCCTTGGAAACACAGAGGGCAACATAACAGGAAGGAAAAATAGATAAATAATTAAAACCAACAGATTACAAGCCCAACAGTAACTCCCCCAGCGGAAAAGCAGCACAGACGCCTGCATCCGCCACTGGGAAGTGGGGGCAGGGCAGGGACGCGCGGGAGGCGCGGGCTGCAGAGCTTTGTAAGAATCGGGCAGGAACGCCCCACGCGCAACCAGAACGATCTAACGTGGGCTAGCAAACCAGACTGTGGGATAGCTACCACGCGAAAAGCTCAAACATAAGACACCGCCAGGACCGAGCACAGAACAAAGGACGGAACGGGAAAAGCCGGCTGCAGACCATCCCCCGCCGGGGACAGGCAGCCAGAGTCGTAAGGACTGGAAAGGGGCAATTGCAGACTCGGGACCTAAATGCAAGCAAGCTCCTTTGCTAAGACTTCTGGGGGTGCTGGACAGTCACAATCTACCGCACGGGGTGCGCCAGCGGTCCGCCCAGAAAGCTGAGCAGCAGCGGCAGAAAAGGTGACAAGCCGCGGCGATCGCGCTCGCCAAACTCCTGAGCTACTCGGACCTGGGAAGGGCACAAAGCGCAGTTCCAGCCGAATCTGTGCCTCTGAGGGCTGCCTGAGCGCCGAACCTGAGCGGCTTGGACCGGGGAAGTGCACGCAGCCTAGGGCCGGCCCCAGACGGTTCCCGGCTGAGCATCCTAGAGCCGGAGCGGTTTGTGCGCCGCGAGAAAGGACAGGTCAAGCCGGGCAGAGATACTGCGTGCACACGACAGTGCTATTTGTTAGCAGCAGCCCCCTCCTCACAGCGCAACTAAACTAGTGAGCCTAAAAAGCCAGCAAACAGAAGAAGTTAAACAGAGGGAACCACCTTGGAAGTGATCCCACACGGCCCATTACACCAGAAAGGGCCAGATATTTTTAAAATCATTCCTTTTTTTTTTTTTTTTTTTTGCTTTTTTTTCTAACTTTTTTTTTAATTGTTAAGTCTTCTATTTCCCCTCTAATTTTTATTTCTATAACCTATTATTACTATTTTTTTTTTTTGTTTGTTTGTTTTAAAAAGACTTTTTTTTTTTTTTTTTTTTTTTAAGGCAAACACCATATACAGTCTTTGGATGGTTGTTGATGGCTTTTTTTTTCTTTTTGATTGTTTGTTTGTTTTATTTGTTTTTTAATAATTCTTTTTCTTTCTTTTTTTTTTTCTTTCTTTCTTCCTTTTTCCTTCTGCTTCTCTCTAATATTGTATCTTTGAAAATCCAACCTCTACTCTAGATTTTTAATCTTTGCTCTTAGGTTTTTGTGGTCAATTTTGTACATTTAAAAACCCAAACTTCACTATCCCAGTTTACCTGAGAGCGAGATTACTGGCTTGACCACTCTCTCCTCCTCTGGACTCTCCTTTTTCTCCACCAGGCGGCCTCTGTCTCTTTTCTCCCCCATCTCTCCTCTATCCAACTCTGTGAATCTCTGTGTGTTCCAGACAGTGGAGAACACCTAAGGAACAGGTTACTGGCAGGATTTGTCTCTCTCCTACTCATTCCTCTCTCTGATCCTCCTGGTCACCTCTGTCTAATTCCTCCCTCTCCTCTTCCCCATATAACTCTGTAAATACCTCTGAGCGGTCCAGACTATAGAGCGCACATAAGGAAGTGACTACTGGCTAGCTTGCTCTCTTCTCTTTTGATCTCACCGCATCTCATTCCAGTTACCTCTAACTACCCCTCCATCTTCTCTTCTCCTTATAACTCAGTGAACCCCTCTGAGTGTCCCTCAATGTGGAGAAACTTTTCATCTTTAACCTAGATGTTTTATCATCAGTGCTGTATAGATGGAGAAGTCTAGAGGCTACTGTAAAAATAAAACTGAAAACCAGAAGCAGGTGGCTTAAATCCAAAGCCTGAAACATTAGAGAACTCTTGAATTCAGGGAACATTAAGCAACAGGAGCCCATCTAATGCCTTCATACCTACACCGAAACCAAGTTCCACCTAAGGGCCAACAAATTCCAAAACAAGACATACCACGCAAATTCTCCAGCAACACAGGAATACTCCCCTGAGCTTCAATATACAGGCAGCTCAAAATTATCCCAAAACCTTTGATGTCTCGTAACCCATTACGGGTCACTCCATTGCACTCCAGAGAGAAGAAACCCAGCTCCACCACCAAAACTCCAACACAAGCCTCCCTAACCAGGAAACCTTGACAAGCCACTGATAGAACCCCACCCAAAGTGAGGAAGCTCCATAATAAAGAGAACTCCACAAATTCCCAGAATATAAAAAGGCCACCCCAAACGCAGCAATATAACCAAGATGAAGAGACAGAGGAATACTCAGCAGGTAAAGGAACAGGAGAGTTGCCCACCAAACCAAACAAAAGTGGAAGAAGTAGGGAATCTACCAGAGAAGGAATTCCGAATATTGATAGTGAAAATGATCCAAAATCTTGAAATCAAAATGGAATCACAGATAAATAGGCTAGAGACAAGGATTGAGAAGATGCAAGAAAGGTTTAACAAGGACCTAGAAGAAATAAAAAAGAGTCAAAATATAATGAATAATGCAATAAATGAGATCAGAAACACTCTGGAGGCAACAATTAGTAGAATAACGGAGGCAGAAGATAGGATTAGTGAAATAGAAGATAGAATGGTAGAAATAAATGAATCAGAGAGGAAACAAGAACAACGAATTAAAAGAAATGAGGACAATCTCAGAGACCTCCAGGACAATATGAAACGCTCCAACATTCGAATTATAGGAGTCCCAGAAGAAGAAGACAGAAAGAAAGATCATGAGAAAATCCTTGAGGAGATAATAGTTGAAAACTTCCCTAAAATGGGGAAGGAAAATAATCACCCAAGTCCAAGAAACACAGAGAGTTCCAAATAGGATAAACCCAAGGCGAAACACCCCAAGACACATATTAATCAAATTAACAAAGATCAAACACAAAGAACAAATATTAAAAGCAGCAAGGGAAAAACAACAAATAACACACAAGGGGATTCCTATTAGGATAACAGCTGATCTTTCAATAGAAACTCTTCAGGCCAGGAGGGAATGGCAAGACATACTTAAAGTGATGAAAGACAATAACCTACAGCCCAGAATACTGTACCCAGCAAGGATCTCATTCAAATACGAAGGAGAAATCAAAAGCTTTACAGACAAGCAAAAGCTGAGAGAATTCAGCCACCACCAAACCAGCTCTCCAACAAATTCTAAAGGATATTCTCTAGACAGGAAACACGAAAAAGGGTGTATAAACTCGAACCCAAAACAATAAAGTAAATGGTAACGGGATCACACTTATCAATAATTACCTTAAACGTAAATGGGTTGAACGCCCCAACCAAAAGACAGAGACTGGCCGAATGGATACAAAAACAAGACCCCTCTATATGCTGCTTACAAGAGACCCACCTCAAAACAAGGGACACATACAGACTGAAAGTGAAGGGCTGGAAAAAGATATACCACGCAAATAGAGACCAAAAGAAAGCAGGAGTGGCAATACTCATATCCGATAAAATAGACTTTAAAACAAAGGCTGTGAAAAGAGACAAAGAAGGCCACTACATAATGATCAAAGGAACAATCCAAGAAGAAGATATAACAATTATAAATATATATGCCCCCAATATAGGAGCCCCGCAATATGTAAGACAAATGCTAACAAGTATGAAAGGGGAAATCAACAATAACACAATAATAGTGGGAGACTTTAATACCCCACTCACACCTATGGACAGATCAACTAAACAGAAAATTAACAAAGAAACGCAAACTTTAAATGATACATTAGATCAGTTAGACCTAATTGATATCTATAGGACATTTCACCCCAAAACAATGAATTTCACCTTTTTTTTCAAGTGCTCATGGAACCTTCTCCAGGATAGATCACATCCTGGGCCATAAATCTAAACTTGATAAATTCAAAAAAATCGAAATCATTCCAAGCATCTTTTCTGACCATAATGCATTAAGATTAGATCTCAATTACAGGAGAAAAACTATTAAAAATTCCAACATATGGAGGTTGAACAACACACTTCTGAATAACCAACAAATCACAGAAGAAATCAAAAAAGAAATCAAAATATGCATAGAAACTAATGAAAATGAAAACACAACAACCCAAAACCTGTGGGACACTATAAAAGCAGTGCTAAGAGGAAAGTTCATAGCATACAGGCATACCTCAAGAAACAAGAAAAAAGTCAAATAAATAACCTAACTCTGCAACTAAAGCAACTAGAAAAGGAAGAGTTGGAGAACCCCAGAGTTAGTAGAAGGAAAGAAATCTTAAAAATTAGGGCAGAAATAAATGCAAAAGAAACAAAAAGAGACCATAGCAAAAATCAACAAAGCCAAAAGCTGGTTCTTTGAAAGGATAAATAAAATTGACAAAACTGGCTAAAAGAAACAATGTCCTTTTTGTAAATTTCAAAGAGACAGAAATTTAATCACAGATTAACCAGAATATGAGGAGCTAGTGCCCTGAAAAGAAGAGCAATCAGGTTCAGTTACAGGGCATGTGGGAGAAACACCCACAGTTGGATGCCATTTGACGCCAACAAAAAGTCTCTCTGTAATCAGTCTGTGTAATAATGTACATAGTTCTATTAAATGGTATGCTTGACTTCTAATCAAATATCACTCAGATAATTTAAAATCTCTTTGTGAGAGAGGGTATATGTTCTCAAGACAAAAGTCATTTTCAGGTAATAAAAAAATTTGCTGAAGGAAAACTATGGAGGGAATAAAACAAAATAGCAATCAGATGAAAACTTGTAGCAAAATTCTCTCTTAAAACATCAGGTTCACAAAATGTTTTGATGGACTATTTTGCTTTTTAAAACAGTGTGCTTAAAGCTTGGAAAAATAGGCTAACTTAAAAGACAGAAGGAGCTAAATGATTCTACTTAATGAAGTGGGAGGAATTTTTTAAAGTTTTACTTTAGCCAAATTAAAGAAGAAAAAAAAAAAAGACAGAGAGAGAGAGAGAGAGAGAGAGGATCAATAGAGCAAGAGGACAAGAGCTGGAAGAAAATATTTGTCCAGTGAGAAAGTCCTCAGACTACTATCCCTTCACCACTGTCAGCCCCAAATCTTAAGCTCTATACCATACACAATCACCTAATATAAATAGTACTTCACAGAACTCAAGGAAAAATCTCTCAGTTCTGTGTTTTTGTCATTATAAGATAAAGAAAATAAAAAGAAAATATTCATGAATAAAATTAGTAATTTGGGGGGACTAGAACTTCAAGAACAAGGTGTAGTAAGAGACATTAAACTCCCAGTGAGCTCTCAGAGACATTGAAGACACATGGCTGGGCTTTGCTTAGCTGCAAAAATTGGAAAAATCTAGGGTGGTAGAAATGACATCAGTGTGACATAACAAAACAGATCTCAGCACAGACCAGCATGGTAGACATATCCCTGCCTGTGATGGGAGCTAAATAATTGGATCAAGTTTCTGTAATGTGATTGTGCTTTCTTAGAATGAGTAATTCTCAGAGTTGTTGTTGTGGAAAAGTAATTAATTATGTGAAGTAATTACAGTTTTCCCTCAAGTATACTTAGGTTTGAATTTTTTCCTAGAAATTAAAAAAGCAATGCTGTTGTATATTGATAGGTACTGTGCTATTTGGGGACAGAATTACAGAGTAGAACATGGCATTGACAGAATGTGGAAGCAAGTCTTTCAAACTAAAGCAGTGATAGAGTGACATGTTAACATAAACAGTATCTTTGAGTTTGAAGAGATGGCTTAAAATGAATATCCTATTTGGTAGAGGGAAATGCTTTATAAAAAACTGTATGTCTAAAGAAAAGGATTGGCATAAACCAGGCAAACATAGTCATATCAGTTGCAGATTTGCAGTTGCACAGAAAATCACCATGAATAAGGTTCAGAAATGCAATAATTTTGGAAGTGTGTAAAATATGCATATTTAAGTGTCTTGATTAATTTCAACCTAGAATTCAGTAAGTTCTACCATGATCATTCAGTATTCATGTATTCAGCATGCTGAATTACCAAAACAAAAATAAAATACTTCTTTGGAAGAGGGTTTGAAATAAAGCACATGTGTATTTAGACTATTACAACAGTCATATTTCTTTGAAGAAATGTTGCAATGAAAAGTGAATCAGGGTGATTATGGGAATATGTTGTCAACAGTGAATTTTGCACCTATTAATTAATACGATTATATATGTGTGAAGAAAAGCATAATAGAGGCAGTTATATAAAGAATGATTTCAAAGTGAAAGTGAAAGTCACTCAGCTGTGTCTGACTCTTTGTGACCCCCATGGACTAGTCAATCCCTGGAATTCTCTAGGCCAGAATACTGGAGTGGGTAACCTTTCCCTTCTCCAGGAGATCTTCCCAACCCAGGGATCAAACCCAAGTCTCCCCCTTTGCAGGTAGATTCTTTACCAGCTGAGCCACAAGGGAAGCCCAAAAATACTGGAGTGGGTACCCTATCCCTCCTCCAGTGGATCTTTCCAACCCAAGAATCTAACTGGTGTCTCTAGCATTGCAGGTGAATTCTTTCCCACCTGAGCTATAAGCTGTTATTGATATTAAAAACAAAAATAAAATAGAAAAGATTGCTAGATGCAGAAATGAAAAAGTTATGAATAATCTCAGATTTTAGTGAAAAGAAGCAGGGATTTGAAACTGGGAACCCTGCAGTTTAAACCTTGGCATTAATGTTTATTAACCCTATTATTTGCATAAAAAACTAAAATGGAAATGATAATGTTGATGAATCCACGTTTGTACGCTCAATGTGCAATGAGGCTAACCAAACCAGAAACATTATTGGACCAGAGAAAAGTTTATCTCAGGACCCTGAAAGGAGGTGGGGCTAGTGGTAAAGAACCTACTGGCCAGTACAGGAGACGTAAGAGCTACAGGTTCAATCCCTGGATCAGGAAGATCCCCTGGAGGAGAGCATGGCAACCCATTCCAATATTCTTACCTGGAGAATCCCATGGACAAAGGAGCCTTTTGGACTACACAGACCATAGCATCGCTGAGTCAGACATGACTGAAGTGAATTCACATGCATGCAAGGAGAATGGGTGGCTCATGCTCCTGCAAATGCCAAACTCACCAAAGAGTTTCAGCAAAGCATTTCTAAAGATCAGGTGATGGAGGGCTAACTCAGGGTATATGATCGCTGGTACACAATTATCTGATTGGTTGATGAGCTGAGAGGGCTGTTGACATCATCAATCCTTACCTGCTAGTATGTCAGGGGCTACATGCTCATTATCATCAAGAAGATACTTTCTTCAATTTGGTGGTGGTTTTAGAATGTAAAAACTCAGGAAATATGAATGAGATATTATTATCTAAGTACTTAAGAGATATAGCAAAGGATATAGGGGTGGGGAGTCTGTTCTGGGCAAACCCCCTAGGGTCAGGCTCCAGGTACAACAGTAATTGACATGCAATGATTTTAAGATAGAAACATGTTTTTCAGATCATATAACATGATGTCTGACATAACTGAAATGTATGCCAAATAAGTGTTGAATGTGATTCTGGGAAGGAACTTTGAGTTTGAGGTCCAAATTGAGCGTTGTACATATGTGTTAGAGTAGAAAAATAAAGAAGTAATATTAAGAAGCTCATGGAGCAAAATATATTTTATAGTTTGTTTCATTTCTTTCCCAAAGCAGTGAGAAATGGAATATTTCCTGCCATATCCGTAAACTAAGGATGTTACAATTCAGTTCAGTCGCTCAGTAGAGTCTGATTCTTTGCAATCCCATGGACTGCAGCATGCCAGGCTTCCCTGTCCATCATCAATTCCTGGAGCTTGCTCCAACTCATGTCCGTCGAGTCAGTGATGACATCCATCCATAACTTCCTCTGTCATCCCTTTCTCCTCCCGTCTTCAATCTTTCCAAGAATCAGGACATTTTCCAATGAGTTAGTTCTTCACATCATGTGGCCAAAGTGTTGGAGTTTCAGCTTCAGCATCAGTCCTTCCAATGAATATTCAGGACTGATTTCCTTTAGGATTGACTAGCTTGATGTCCTTGCAGTCCAAGGGACTCTCAAGAGTGTTCTCCAACACCACAGTTCAAAAGCATCAATTCTTTGGCACTCTGCTTTCTTTATAGTCCAACCCTCATACCCATACGTGACTACTAGAAAAGCCATAACTTCGGCTAGATGGAACTTTGTTGGGAAAGCAGTGTCTTTGCCTTTTAATATGCTGTTTAGGTTGGTCATAGCTTTTCTTCCAAGGAGCAAGCGTCTTTTAATTTCATGGCTGCAGTCACCATCTGCAGTGATCTTGGAGCCCCCCAAAATAAAGTCTCTCACTGTTTTAATTGTTTCCCCACCTCTTTGCAAAACTTGATGGGGCCAGATACCATGATCTTTGTTTTCTAAATGTTGAGTTTTAAGCCAAATTTTTCACTCTCTTCTTTCACTTTCATCAAGAGGCTCTTTAGTTGAGAAAGTGAAAAAAAGGAAAAGCACTGGAGCTGATGGGTAGAGGCCATTTTCCTTAGAATTTTTGGTTTGAAGGACAATAAAAAATTAGAAAAGGAAAACTGCAAGGACATGAGGATAATTCTTTCAATGTGAAATGAAATATTTTTGCATTGTTTTGCTCATTTTTTAAATGGAAGTAGAACAAGGTCATATTTTTGTGTCAATGAGTATAATATAATCCAGTAGAAAGAGGGAAATTGTTAAAATGAAGAAGAGAAAGTGAAAAACACTGGAATCAAATCTTTGATAAAGAAAGCAGAATAAGAATCAACACAAAAGGAGGACTTGGCATAAAGCAAGAATAAAGACTTCTCTTAAATTGTAAAAGGAATAAAAATAGAATACTGGAGTAATTGAATGAGCTTGCAGATGTGGTAGTGGATATAATCACTTCTAATTAATAAGTAAGGGCTGTAAATAAAGTAGAAGCTTAATGTGGAAAAAAAAAACACATGGACAATTTAAGGAGACTTAAAAAATATTCACAATAGTCATTTTAAAGAGTATGAAAATCATATTATGTAAACGTGTTTGAATGCAAATTTGATGTTTAGATTCTGGAATTTAAAAAGAAATTAGTAAATTTAGTTGTGAATTTTCACAAGTGTTCCCCAGCTGGTTGTTGCCTCTATATGTGGATATAACAATAGCAGTTACTGGCATTAACTGGGGCTGGAAATCCAATGGGCAAGTACAGTGGGAGGGGAGTGAGGGCTACAAGGGCATGGAGATACCTGACATTATGGAATGTATCCCAGGAAAAGAGGATAGCAAGGGAGATTGAGGGCTTGCATAGTGAAAAATCGGTGGATTTGATTAAGTAGAGAATAAAAAATTTTGAGCCAGGGGTTTCTGAGCAAATCAGTTGGAAGGACTGGAGGTGCTGTTAAAAGGATGTTGCTGGAAATTGATACTTTGGAGGGAATACAAACTAGTGATAACAAGTTCTTAAATGGGAGAAGGCAATGGCACCCCACTCCAGTACTCTTGCCTGGAAAATCCCATGGACAGAGGGGTCTGGTAGGCTGGATGACTGTGGAATTATATTGCAGATTTAGTGTGGATGAGTAGGAAACACTTATTTACTAGATATTTTTCCAGGTTGCAGCAGTTACTATTGGGTTTTTGCCCTTATCCTTGACTCTTCCCTGATTTCTCTAAGTTTTACCTTCAGCCAGAATAGTCACCAAATTCCCACAGCTACCACTTGGAACATTCCATTCTTCCTTGCTCATATGCTTTACTATTTTGTTCTACCTATTCAGTCCTTATTCATTCTTCAAGAACTTTGACTATCATTCAGGTGATTCTTCCCTTAATCCATCTAACCTAGAGCAATATTGCTTCATTCAAGAACACTCAATGTATCAGTACAGTTCAGTCAATTAGTCACATCTGACCCCCTGGGACCCCATGGACTGCAGCATGCCAGGCCTCCCTGTCCATCACTGACTCTCGGCATCCCTCCAAACCCATGTCCATTGAGTCAGTGATGCTATCCAACCATCTCATCCTCTGTCGTCCCCTTCTCATCCTGCCCCCAATCCCTCCCAGCATTGGTGTCTTTTCCAATGAGTCAGCTCTTCGCATTAGGTGGCCAAAGCATTGGAGTTTCAGCTTCAACATCCTGGGAATCCTCCAAAGAATCTTGGTCCTTTGACCCAGCCAGCTAAAACACAAAATGAGAAAGCTGTTTGTTTAGGGAGTTACATTGGATTTACTGTAAAGACTTCAGGTTTTGCTCTCATTGAAGAATAGTGTCATTGCAGGATTTTACCAAAGAAAGTAAACCTTAGAACTCTAGGAATTTAGTGGAGTATAGTCAGGATGCCAATACAGTAGAAATGATTGGAACAACAGGGTAACTGCTGAGGTAGTGATGACTTCTGGATATATTTGAAAAAATTGCAGCAAGCAACATGTCCCAAAGGTTTTCATGTGCAGTATGAGAGAGGGAAAGTGAAAAAAAAAAAAAAAGGAATCAAAAGTGATAGGGCTGACAATACCTAGAATATGACAACATAGGCATTCAACAAATCAGTTCGAAAAAGAAAGTAAACAATTTTCTTTTTTGTAGCACAATTGTTTTTTATAACTAACTTTGATATCTCTCTGACTTCTGGCCTTATTTTCCTGTATTAGTGAGAAGTGTTTTTTCCTCCATTATAATCCTAAAATCCAAATGCATATTTTAGGTATTTATGGATTAAGAGCATAAAGATTTTTTATCTTCTCTGGTAATATTATCTTGATTACTAGAATGCCCAAAGGATACATAATCAAAAAAGAAGGTTTATGTTACAGACCAACAAGGCACATAAGACATAAAAATTGAATGTAAACCCTTGTCACTTGTGTGAAGGCAGCTGTCAGGTTTTACTGATTTTTAAGTAATTCTGTCATATACCGGAGACCCCCATCAGTGGAATTTCATCATGCAGCCACAAAAGCTTGATATACCAGAATAGCGTTTCTTTCTCTTGTTTTCACTAACTGCACCATAGTAAAAAGTTGTATGTCTTTATAATTTAGGGCTAATTAACTATATGAAGCAGATTTTAAAGTATAAAAGGATTTTTAGATATGGACAAAACAATGTTAATATATCAACATATATTTAAGTTGTTCTTACCTTCCTATGAACAAAATCCCACAATGTAAAATCTGTTCATGTATTATTGTTTTTAACTGAATGTGTTCTTCTCCCTTATCTATGTTCACAAAGGATTTGACAGCTTCTTCCAGATCCCTGTGGTTTGGATTATGGCCCATTCCTATTTTTGAACGTTTTCCAAAATCTCTCTCTTATTTCCAGCATAATGACAAACTGAAGTCAATCTCTAGGGTGTGCAGTTAGTTTAATCTATGCCTTTGCCAGGAGTACACAAGGTGAAGAGCATCTTCTCTTCTATATACAAAGATTGTGGGGTAATTAAGAACATGTGTCTCTCCAGTATTGGTACACTTTGACCATGATTTTCCATAGAAGTATCAAATGGTTGTAATTGCTGATCTACCCAGCATAATCTCTGTTTTTTTTATGCACAGTATATGCAGTTTACTTTTCATTGGCTTCAGCAGACAATTTTACTTTACTGTGAAAAAGCATTTTAGTTTCAAACTTACATGACCCAGAATTGTTCGTTCTTCTATCACTGTGGAAGGTAGTATTTATTTTATTTGTTGCCAGCATTTGACTCGGAACAGCTTTCCTGAGTGGAGTGCTTTGGTCGGTAGCTTTTTCCATTAAGTGCACTAGTGTGAAAAGCTCCAGCTAATGCGGTCAAGTGAGACTTTAACATCCTGTCTGTCTAGGGGATGTTACTGATGTCTGAGCAAAGCTTGCACTTAGAAGGTAGCCTTGGTCTGTTTCTTTGTGTTCAGACCCTTATGTAAGTTCAATTCATATCATGATGTTTTCTTCACCTGTACTCTGTTGAGAAGGACACTGCACTTTAGGAGCAGGTAAAGGTTAACTATTGCAATCCACCTATCATATAATGGGATATAGCGGGGTATTAAATTTGCCTTGGCCTGTTATCTCAATATGAGTTCTTAACTTGGAATGCAACTGTGAAAAGAAGTACTTTAGTTACAAAGCAATAGGTGCATCAATTTTGCCCAGCAAAAGCTGTAGGTGGTTAATAATGCTTGTCATACTGCTGTTAATGGTGGTACTTGTAGATCAACACAACCCTGTAAGTGGCAACATTTAAACTCCACACAACAGTGTAAGAGGTGGTGCTGTCATTGCATCCAAAATGATTCTGGTGTGTTATCTTCACTTTCCAACTGAGTTTTGATTATACCCCTTAGGTAATAATATAGACTTATTTCCATTACCATTCTCATCATGTCACAGGGCATTAATTTAATGTTAAGTGAAAATATTTGTAGACATTTCCTCAGTATCAATTGTTTCCTCATATATATGATTATTTGCTTTAAAATAAGTAAATTCAATGTGAAAATAATCTAAACCTTTCAAAGTATTAACTCTTTTAAACAAGTATTAACATGCTAATGAAAATAGTAGAGTGTGATTTTGAAAAGCAATCTACAGTAGCAAAGTTTAATATACAAGAGGACTTAGGACTTTCAGAAAAGCTATAGAGTAAATGGGAAATGCATGTCCCATCTTTTCTCCGAACTCTTCTTGTAAGTAAAGAATAACTTATTACACAAAGGCTGTGTATGTGATACTGTGATGGTCAGTTTTAAGCTTCATTGAATTCCTTCTTTTTATTAAAATATATTTGTAGTATATATTTATTAATAAAAAAAACTACAGCGCCATCTTTGCAGATGGCACTGTAGGTTTTCTGTTGTTGTTTTTAGTAAATCAATAAATATGAAAGTTTAGTGTGGTACACTTCATCCCTGAAACAAGTTTTAAGCCTTTTAAAATGTTGCTGTTCAAAGCATGCATCCTGGCCCAGGCCCATGACTGTCACCTGGGAGCTTATTAGAAATTCAGAATCTTACCCTCATCTACTGTCTCAGAATCTCCACTTAGACAAGATCCCCCTGACTTGGACACACTTTAAAGTTTGAGAGGTACTGAACTAAACATTCTAGAAAATCTTTAGGGTCTTGCTTAATGAAGATTCTATCTGGGGCCCCAGCACTGCAATAAAAATTAGAGCTTTTGCAGAAAAGGTCAAGAAAGCTGTTAATGAATTATGCCACTGTGCTTGGCTTCACTTTTTGGAGCCACTTCAGGACCTTTTTAAAATCTCCAAAGATCACCTACTTCCTGACTAAGAAATGCTGGCTTGAACCAAAAGATAGGATTAGCATATCATTAGTTCAAATGAGTAGTCTGGAATCCTCCTTAGAACTGAATTCTATCACAGACTGTCCTACAGTAAGGCAATCAAGGAAGTTCTCCTGGAAACTCTAAAAAACATAAGAGATTTCTGTTCTCATAGATGTATTCTGAACAAAAGAGTGTGCAAATGTTTGAAGCAAATTAAAGCAAGAGAGTATTTTCTTATATATCTTTGTCTCAGAATTAAAATTAACATGACATGTTACTAGTCTACTTAGAAATGATGGAGATTGGCATTAAACAAACGTTTAGGTGGAAGAAAATACTCATTCCAACTGGATTTTTATTATTAGTGGAGAGTCAATTCATTATTCAGTTTCCTTATTGGAGTGCTAGAATTTGACTACTTCCATGAATTTACAATATATATATTGCTTTTCTGCATTGGGGAGGATCATTTCATCAATATAAAATGACTTCTGTTTGCCAAACTGTAAAACCAAAGGGGTCCATCAGATGAAATGATTCAGAATTTCACAAATACACAAATCATAATAATCATAATTAATTATATTAGGTTGAAATAGCAATGTATATAAAATGAATATAATTGGAAAATGATTACATATTCTGGTCGATTACCGATTCTGTTATAATGAGACATTTTCTTCAACCAAAAATTAAAAGGAAAAACAAATAACATTTTGTTCTGAGAGACATTTTCTTTATATAATCTCGGTTTTCAGATAATATACAAAACTCTTTCAGACCTCAACTAGTGTGTTAGAAATAAATAGTTTCTGATCTAGAAAACCCTTCTATTGTTATGAAAAGATATAAAGATATATTAAAATACCTATGGTATAATTCATAACAAGTATGATTCATGTTCAGGTAACAAGTATAATTGACTTGCTAACAGGTATAAACAAATACACATGTAATACACTTGCCATCATATATATATATATATATATATATATATATATATATATATACACCTGGTTGCTCAGAGGTTAAAGCATCTGCCCACGATGCAGGAGAGACCTGGGTTCAATCCCTGGGTCGGAAAGACCCCCTGGAGAAGGAAATGGCAACCCACTCCAGTATTCTTGCCTGGAGAAGCCAATGGACGGAGGAGCCTGGTGGGCTACAGTCCACGGTTTGCTAAGAGTCGGACATGACTGAGCGACTTCACTTTCTTTCTTTCTTTCCATACACACACACATATATATATATATACAAACATATATAAAATTCAAGTTCCATGAACTGTTCCTGGCTCTAAAGTTTTAGTCGTCCCATGCCATGTAGCAAGTGATTGAGTCTAACCAAACCAGTTAAATTTGCTCTGTCATTAAGTCACCAAGTCGTGTCCAACTCTTGCAACCCCATGGACTATAGCCCGCCAGGCTCCTCCATCCATGGGTCTCCAAAATGTTTTGGGCTCCAAACTCACTGCAGATGGTGACTGTAGCCATGAAATAAAAAGACGTTTACTCCTTGGAAGCAAAGTTATAACCAACCTAGACAACATATTACTTTGTCAACAAAGGTCCATCTAGTCAAGGCTATGGTTTTTCCAGTAGTCATGTATGGATCTGAGAATTAGACTATAAAGAAAGTTGAGCACAGAAGAATTGATGCTTTTGAACTGTGGTGTTGGAGAAGACTCTTGAGAGTCCCTTGGACTGCAAGGAGATCCAACCAGTCCATCCTAAAGGAAATCAGTCCTGAATATTCATTGGAAGGACTGATGTTGAAGCTGAAACTCCATTACTTTGGCCACCTGATGTGAAGAACTGACTTATTTGAAAAGACTCTGATTCTGGGAAAGATTGAAGGCAGAAGGAGAAGGGGATGACAGAGGATGAGATGGTTGGATGGAATCACCAACTCAATGGACATGAGTTTGAGTAAACTCTGGGAGTTGGTGATGGACAGGGAGGCCTGGTGTGCAGCAGTCCATGGGTTCAAAAGAGTTGGACACAACTGAGTGACTGAACTGAACTGATAGCCCAGCAGGCTCCTCCATCCATGGGATCCTCCAGGCAAGATAGCTGGAGTGGGTTGCCATTTCCTTCTCCATAAGTTTGCTCTGCCCTGGTAGTATTCTCAGTCCTTTCAGATTTAAACAATCTCATGTAGAATAATAATCGGAAAATTCAACTCTTTCTAGTCTGTCTTCTTCCTGTTGCTGACTGTAAACTTCCAAAACACTTCAAGCCCACTCAAAATGAGGGCAGTGATGGCAGTTTATATGAAGTAGAGTCTCTGTTATTGTTTAGGACCCTCTGAGGAAAGCCTGAGATCACTTGATTAGTTTGTCCTCACTTACCTACAGGTAATCAATCACCAACTGCCAGGGGCCACACCTAGTCTGTTTTTTTGGCACTGGGTTCATCCAGATGCTGATTTTTCAGGTGCCTTGTTTCTCAACTAAGGAAACATCTTTTCCTTGCTCCTCTGTATGGGCCACTAAGTGTTCCTCCAGTTCCCAATTGACCACTCTCCTGTAGCAGGAATTTTATGGAGAAATGACCACTTTCCCCAGAATCCTCAATGGATGGTCTGCCCTACAGATTTGTTGGGTAATTTTTCATCTTTGGATGCCTTCTTGAGGTAAAGTCAAGGGAGAGAGAACCCAGTAAATATCCTAACATCTTTCCCTAGTTCTCTGGGTCACTTTGCCCAATGATTGCTTTCCAGACCATCTCAATGCTTCAAGATAGGAAACTCTCTATGTTGTCTTTCTCCCTGCTATTGCAATCTGTCATCTCTTTCTGGTATCCACCCATAGTTCTGAGTCACTGGGATGTGTCTAAAGAGTCAAGTGGTTGAATGAGTCTGTGTAAGGAATATGGTACCAGTATCCCTTGCTTCCAGATACACTTGCATATTGTGAGAGTTATGTCAAGAATTACAATTTAGACTCACCAATAATTGCTTTCTGAAATTCTATCCATTGCCATTCCTATTCTGCAGGCCCTTTTCATACTGTGGGTGTATGTCTGTGTGTGTTTGAAATCTATTTGCCTCTTTGATAACTTAGTGCAACATTAAGAAACCTTGCCCTTTGAAAAGGTGCTTAAAAAAAAAAGGTTAGAATCCAAAATTCAGCTTATTTTTTTCTCAGATGTGAGCTAAAAGTCCAGCACTTGCCATTTAACTCAGATGGGAAGGGAAATAATGTAGGGGGGCAGAAGAGGACATATCTAGGTTATACTTCACATCATCATGTTATACAAGATCATAAAATGTTCCTAACATCACTGTAGAACTATAGGACATTCACAGTAGAGAACAATTCGTATTTTAATATATATGCAACACATCATTATTAATGACAAGCAATGATATGTTTCATTTTCATCCATGATAAATGTTAGCTAAAACTATTTTTTAAAATGTTCTAAAACTCAAAACTATGCTGGTGAGATATATATATATATATATATATATACACACATATATGTCTTTACTAATGTCTTTTATTAATCAAATAAGACAAAAGAAATTGGATACAAGTAATTTACAGGCATGCATGCTTAGTCACTCAGTCGTGTCTGACTCTTTGTGACTCTTTGGACTGTGGCCTAGCAGGTTCCTCTGTTCATTGAATTTTTCAGGCAAGAATACTGGACTAGATTGTCATTTTCTTCCTCCAGGGGCTCTTCTTGACCCAAGGATCAAACTTGTGTCTTCTCTGTCTTCAGAATTGCAGGCAGATTCTTTACCCACTGAGTCATCCAGCAGATTAAAATTATGAATCATAGTTGTTCTTTGATTCTATTTCTAAAATGCCTCAGGTAGGTGGTCAATGGTTTTCAAAGCCGTAGAACATTGTATCCTCATAATACAGACTGTGTCTAAAATAAGTATCTTTTTATATATACTTTTTTGATGTATAAAGAGATACTTACATTCTGGAGGCACTGAGAAAATTGGATTTTTTTTTCCCCCAGATAACCATAGTAACCCTGTTAAATCATTTTAGTGAGTTGATTTAAAAAAATATATAAATGCATTCACCTTTCATAGGTTGCATATCAAAATGTAACTTTAGAAGAGGACTGTTACCTGACAGTTTAACACTGATTTTAAACATAGATTCATCCATGTAGGAAATGCATTCCAATATGCTATTGATTTGTCTATTATTTTACATATTACATCTATAATGTAACAAAAACAAACATGTCTGTTAAGTCAACCTCAATTTGAAGTCATTTATTAACAAATGCACTGTTTTGTGTTATAGAGTACAAATGTTATTACATATATGTTTTGAAGAAAACAAAGACGTTACTCAGATTCAATGCAATATATATCAAATTACCAATGACAAATTAGAACAAAATGTTTACAATTTGTATGGAAATAAAAGACCGCAAATAGCCAAAGCAACCTGATGAAAGTAAAACAGAGCTGGAGGAGTCAGGTGTCCTGACTTCAGACTAAACTACAAAACTACAGTCATCAAAATAACTTGGTCCTTTCACAAAACCAGAAATACAGACCAATGGGACAGGACAGAAAGTCCAGAGATGAGCATGTGCACCTATATAGTTAACTAATCTACGACAGAGGAGGCAAGAGCATACAGTGGAGAAAAGACAGCCTCTTCAATAAGTGGTACCAGGAACACTTGACAGCGACATGGAAAAGAATGAAATGAGAACACCCTTTAACACCACATAAGAAAATAAACACAAAATGTATTTAAGACCTTAATGTAAGGCCGGATACTATAAAACTCTTAGAGGAAAACATAGGCAGAACACACTTTGACATACATCATGGCAATACCTTTTTTGATCCACCTCCTAAAGGAATGAAAATCAAAACAAAAATAAATGAATGGGACCTAATTAAACTTAAAAGCTTTTGCACAGCAAAAGAAACCATGAACAAAATGAAAAGACAATCCACAGAATGGGAGAAAGTATTTACAAGTGAAATAACTGGCAAAGGATTAATCTCCAAGATATACAAATAGCTTATGCAATTCAATATAAAAAAAAATCAAAATATGAGTGGAACATCTAAATAAACATTTTTCCAAAGAAGACATTCTGATGGCCAAAAAGCCCATGAAAAGATGTTCAACATCAGTACTTATTAGAGAAACGAAAATCAAAACTACAATCAGATATCAATTCACATCCATCAGAATAGCCATTATCAAAAAATCTACAAACAATAAAAGCTGGAGAGATTGTGAAAAGAAGGGATCTCTCCTACATTGTTGGTGGGAATGCAAATTGGTACAACCATTATGGAGAACAGTATAGAGGTTCCTTAAAAAACTAGAAAGAGAGATATCATATAATCTAGCAGTCCCACTCCGGAGTTTATATCTGGAGAAAACCAGAGTTCCAAAGGATATATGCACCCCAATGTTCACTGCAACACTATTTACAATAGCCAAGATATGGAAACAACCTAGATAGCCATCAACATAGGAACAGTTAAAGGTGTGATATGTACATACCATGGAATATAACTCAGCCATAAAAATAATGGAATAATGGCATTTGGGGCAACATTGATGGACCTAGAGTTTGTCATACTGAGTAAAGTCAGAGAAAGACAAATATCTTATGATATTGCTTTTATGTGGAATCTAATTATCTATAAAATATTTGAAATCTCGTATTGAAGTTTTTCCTTCCTTCCCCACCAAATGTCAAACTTAATATGCTTACATCCCGACCAAGTCCTATGGGCAGATGTTTCTCACAGTCCTCACATGGCCATTTTCAATGCCTTGATCAGAAAATAATTGAATTTATTGAATGTTTACAATACATCAGTAGTGTTCTACTTTAATTATTTAGCAGATGCTTTGTTAAAAGCTCAAAATCCATATGGAAAATGGCTGGCTTATGAAACATTTCAAAATTTAAAAAAGAAAATAGATAATAAGGAAACTTACCAATGGTTAAACTACTTTAAAATTAGGAAGAAAATATCCTGATGACTGCAGGACTAAAGATTGACTTTTAAGAACTAATACATAATAAATACTTTATCTATATTTTAAAAATATTAACAACTTACATTTTATGTTGGCAAAATAAGACTTGCATAAGAAGTTCATGTCCCCTCCTAAAGTAAAATGTGAGCTAATATATCTTACCACAAAATAAATATAGCACATTTAATGGTTTGCATTATCATTATCAGGACTTCCTCCAGTGACACTAGAATCTGCCTGCAGTGCAGGGGCCACAGGAGACTTGAGGACAATCCCTGGGTCAGGAAGATCCCCTGGAGGAGGGCGTGGCATGCCACTCCAGTATTCATGCCTGTAGAGTCCCATGGACAGAGGAGCCTCGGACTAATGTCCATAGAGTCTCAAAGGGTTGGGCACAACTGAAGTGATTTAGCATGCATGCATCATCGTTATTGTGCTTCATGTTGATTAAGTGTTAATTATAATGGATAAGGGAAAGGCCAATGACTAATTCTTCCCCCTTCAAATGTTGCCTGAGCATGGATAGGCTAAGGATCCAGTCACTTTGAGTCTACCCCAGCTTCCCAGGGCAAACTGTCCTTCCTCAATCCCAGGGCAAGGGGTTAAACCAGGAAGATTAGGATACCTCACTCTGGAATCTTCAGCCAGCATTCTGCAACTTGCAACTTCAAGACAAGCTCAAGAGAAGATAAGCAGCCTGTATTTGTATAACAATCCTCCAGACAGAATTTTCCTAGCATTGAAACATCTAGATGACTCGAAGTAAGGCTCTCCATCTCATCAGAAAAAATGGATGAAAATGGTATATCACTTAAGTAGGGGCCCACACTTTCTCTGTGGCCCCGCCATTTAACAAGGCTGCATATTATATTTATGTTTATTGGAAGGACTGATGCTGAAGCTGAAACTCCAATACTTTGGCCACATGATGCGAAGAACTGACTCATTGGAAAAGACCCTGATGCTGGGAAAGATTGAAGGCAGGAAGAGAAGGGGATGACAGAGGATGAGATGGTTGGATGGCACTACCAACTCAATGGACATGAGTTTGAGCAAACTCCAAGATTTGGGGATGGACAGGGAAGCCTTGCGTGCTGCAGTCCATGGGGCTGCAAGGAGTTGGACATGACTAAGTGACTAAACTGAACTGACTGATGTAAACATCACACATCTACACTTAATTTTCTCAAGGATAGGGAGCATGCCCCATACCTTTATAATCATTACAAACCAGCTTGTATCCATACAATCAAATGACATTTAAAATATGTATTATAAATGTTTTGAATATCATGTAGATATACACATATGATACAAATGGGCTTTGCTGGTGGCTCAGTGGTAAGGAATCCACCTGCCAATGAAGGAGACCTGAGTTCAAACCCTGGGTCAAGAAGATCCCCTGGAGAAGAAAAATGACTACCCACTCCACTATTCGTGCCCAGGAAGTCCTGGGACAGACGAGCCTGGTGAGCCCTAGTCCCTGGTGCCACAAAGAGTCAGACATGTCTGAGTGACTAAACCACCACCACTACCACATAATCATCATACTATAGAGATTTTGAATTTATCAAATGAAGTGCAAGTTCTCAAGAATCTAGTAATAGATATGAATCATGTAAATAAATGAAGAGATGTAGGGAAGATAATTATTGAGATAGAGATAAATTATTTTTATTAATTTTTAAAAATTTTATTTATTTTGATTGGAGGCTAATTACTTTACAATATTGTAGTGGTTTTTGCCATGCAAATTCTTAGAGGACTATATGTTATGTACAATAAATGTGAAAGCCTGATTTTGTATATTCACCTCTAGCTTCCTTTATGATTATTTATTTTGTCTAGTAATATTAATCAGAACCAAAATATATTATTGTTGGAAAATAGATATAGTTGATAAAAGTAAAACTGACACTTGTTAACTTACTGAATTCAAGGGAAATGTTTAAAAGGAACGTACAGCATTTATACTTTTCAACCACAAGAGTGAGCTGAGCCAAGAGCACAGCTGAAGTTCCAACAAAAGAAGCAGAAGAAGCAGAGATTATACTGATCAGAAATAATTTCTGGTTATCCCAGTTAAAAGCCTTATCCATAAGTTAATGATACTATAGTGAAGAAAAGATAGCCATCTACAAACCAAGGAGAGAAGCGTGGAACAGACACTTCTCTCACAGACCTCAGAAAAAAACACACAGTCCACACTTCAGACTTCTAGCTTCTAAAACAGTAAGAGATTATATTTCTGTTGTGTAAGCCACCTAGTTTGTAGTTCTTTGTCACAGTAGCCCTAGTAAACTAAACTTTCCATTTCCTTATTCATATATGTGTGCAGATTATTATGATGAGAACACTGTGCTTCTTTGTGAGTTTTAAGTCTCAAGACAATAGCTATGCATATTAATTAAGTGGAGATCATAGAAGTGTAGGAATATTGCAGCCTTGCAGTGGGAATAAGTATTGTATCATGACCTGTTAAAATTAGTTTCAATGCTATTCTTCTTCTTCACTGATAAGTGTAAAGTTCCATTTCTTAAGCCTGCCCTTCACCTTTCTATACCAGTTTCGCATTATTATTCCCAAATGTCCGCCTTCCTTCCCAGACTTGACATTGGTGTGACAGATGATGCAAATAGCTTAGAATGGATTTGTTTGGATCAATGAATGTATAAAAATCCAGGTGGAATTCAAATTTTTGTTCTCTTACACTTTCTTTATTCATATTTATGCAAGCTGGCCTTGTGTTACAATCCTGATATCTATCTTTAAGGGATTTGGTCTTTGTCACTTTGAAGTCTTAGGCCTTTTCTTCCCCTAAAATGCTCAGTTATCTGTAAAGAAATGTGGAGGATATGTTGAAAAACAAAGAGCATCAAAGCAATATTTAAAAGGAGTATATAACAGCTATTTTTGTTTTTGTAGAAACACACAGTCTTTTAGATTAGAAGTTTAATAAAAAGTGTGTCCACTTGGAAAGGAATCTGCTTTCTCCATGAGAATCTAATGCAGAAATTTTAGTCAATGCCATTAAAGTGTTTTAGTAAGAACTTTGGAATACTTTTTGAAAAGAATTGTCTTGGACATACAATTCTGTATAGAAACGGATATGAAAAGACATTACATGTTCCAGAAATGCTAATTTCTGGCAGGGTATCCATCACCTCTGTTTATGCGTGCTTGTAATACTTCTACAACCCCAGGATTTCCCATGTTTATTCCTTAGACATTTTTTATCTACCTGTGGGATTGTACTCAAAGGTACTGATGATCTATTTATTATTAACCGTCAAATCACAATTCCACACTGGCTCAGGTAGTGTTGGGTTAAGGTCAAGCCAGAGAAAGGAGAAATCAGTAAGTCACCGAAATCTTGTCAATTTCACAATATTCTAAAACTTCAAGATTAGATTAAAGTAAAATATAAATATTGCTATTGAAAGATCCACATCAAATGAAGCACCCCAAAAAGAAGGGTGTATGAAGAAAAATACCATTGTTCATTGCTTATCTTCAATAATGTGGAAGTATCATTAAAGATGTACCATGTGTCAGCTTCCCTGTGAGCTCAATGGTAAAGAATCCACCTGCCAATGTAGGAGACTCGGTTTCAACCAGTGGTCCAGGAAGATCCTACATGCTGGAGGGCAGGAGGCAGGGGGCAGGGGGCCGGGGGCGGGGGTGACACGGCGCCTGCACTCTAAGGCCGTGGGAGCCACAACTGTGAAGCACATGTGCCCTAGAGTCTGTACTCTGCAGCCAGAGAAACCACTGCAGTAAGAAGCCCTCGCACTGCAACTAGAGAGGAGTCCCTGCTCACCACAACTAGAGAAAATCCTGAGCAGCAACAAACACCCAGCATGGCCCAAAATAAACAGAATGAATAAATAAATAATAGTTAAAAAGATATACTGTGTGATAGACACACATTAGATCATTCACCTCATATTATATAAGCATCACAATCTTAGGAACATCAGTATGTGACTTGATTTTGTTGTTGTTCAATCATTAAGTTGTGTAAGACTCTTCACGACCCCAGTATCTGACTTGCTCTGTGCTTAGTTGCCCAATCATGTCCAACTCTTTGCAACTCCATGGACTGTAGCCTGCCAGGCTCCTCTGTGCCCATGGGATTCTCCAGGCAAGAATACTGGAGGGGTTGTCATGCCCTTCTCCAGGGGATCTTCCCAACCCAGGGACTGAACCCAGGTCTCCTTCACTGAAGGTAAATTCTTTACCATTTGAGCTCCCAGGGAAGACAAGTATGTGACTTAACCATGTTCAAATCTTATAGAAAGCTGTTTAAATCAGGTTCTGCCTAAATTCAAAGCTGAAGTTTTGCATGTACCAGGATAATAGAAAGGAATCAGGGATCAATATTCATCCAAATGGCAGTTAATTGAGTCTAGGTAAGCATCTTGCTACAGATTTGGTCTGAAAATGGTATGTATCAGCAGAAATCTAATAATGGGATCAGTAAAGGCAGACATTGATTATAGGTCCAGTGATTAGCTATAGAATATTTCAGGTAGACATTGTCACCGGTTTACCTGAAATGATACAATATAAAGAATCTATTCCATTTGTATTTGAGAGAAGAATACAACCAGTACAGTTAAGAGTAATACATAGACTCAAAGAGATGAATGGTAAGCAATTAAACTCTACATCTTACTAAGAGCTTCTCATGATACCAGTGATTATAGTAACATTTGTACAGATAAGAAAGATCCCAGCTGTCTAGGTTACTTTTTTCTTTCATAAGGTTATCAGTTCAGTTTAGTTGCTCAGTTGTGTCCAACTCTTTGAAACTCCATTGACTGCAGCACCCCTCCCTGTCCATCACTGACTCCTGGAGTTTACTCAAACTCATGTCCATTGAGTTGGTGATGCCATCCAACCATCTCATCCTCTGTCGTCCCCTTTTCCTCCTGCCTTCAATCTTTCCCAGCATCAGGGGCTTTTCCAATGAGTCAGTTCTTTGCATCAGGTGGCCAGAGTATTGGAGTTTCAGCTTCAGCATCAGTCATTCCAATGACTATTCAGGACTGATTTCCTTTATGATGGACTGGTTGGATCTCCTTGCTGTCCAAGGAACTATCAAGAGTCTTCTCCAATACCACAGCTAAAAAGCATCGATTCTATGGTGCTCAGCTTTCTTTATAGTCCAACTCTCACATCCATACATGACTATTGGAAAAAACATAGCTTTGACTTCACGAACTTTTGTTGGCAAAGTAAAGTCTCTGCTTTTTAATATGCTGTCTAGGTTGGTCATAATTTTTCTTCCAAGGAGCAAACGTTTTTTAATTACATGGCTGCAGTCACCATCTGCAGTGATTTTTGGAGCCCAGAAAAATAAAGTTTGTCACTTTCCACTGTTTCCACGTCTGTTTCCCATGAAGTGATGGGACCAGATGCTGTGATCTTAGTTTTCTGAATGTTGAGTTTTAAACCAACTTTTTCTCTGTCCTCTTTCACTGTCATCAAGAGGCTCTTTAATTCTTCTTTGCTTTCTGCCGTAAGGGTGGTGTCATCTGCATATCTGAGGTTATTGATATTTCTCCCGTCAATCTTCATTCCACCTTGTGCTTCAACCAATCCAGCATTTCTCATGATATACTCTGCATATAAGATAAATAAGCAGGGTGAAAATATACAGCCTTGATGTACTCCCTTCCCAATTTGGAATAAGTCTGTTGTTCCATGTCCCAGTTCTAACTGTTGCTTCCTGGCCTGCATACAGATTTCTCAGGAAGCAGGTCAGGTTGTCTGGTATTCTTATCACTTGAAGAATTTTCCGCAGTTTGTTTTGATCCACACAGTCAAAGGCTTTGACATAGTCAATAAAGCAGAGATAGATGTTTTTCTGGAACTCTCCTGCTTTTTTGATGATCCAAAGGATGTTGGCAATTTGATCTCTGAATCTTCTGCCTTTTCTAAATCCAGTTGAACATCTGGAAGTTCACAGTTCACATACTATTGAAGCCTGGCTTGGAGAATTTTGAGCATTACTTGACTAGCTGTGAGATGAGTGCAATTGTGCGGTGGTTTGAGCATTCTTTGACATTGCCTTTTTTACGGATTGAAATGGAAACTGGCTTTTTCCAGTCCTGTGGCCACTGCTGAGTTTTCCAAATTTGCTGGCATATTGAGTGCAGCACTTTCACAGCATAATCTTTTAGGATTTTAAATAACTCAGCTGGAATTCCATCATCTCCAGTAGCTTTGTTCGTAGTGATGCTTTCTGAGGCCCACTTGACTTCACATTCCAGGATGTCTGACTCTAGGTGAGTGATCACACCATCGTGATTATCTGGGTTGTGAAGATATTTTTTGTATAGTTCTTCTGTATATTCTTGCCACCTGCTCTTAATATCTTCTGCTTCTGTTAGGTCCATACCATTTTTGTCCTTTACTGTGCCCATCTTTGCATGATAATTTCCCTTGGTATCTCTAACTTTCTTGAAGAGATCTCCAGTCTTTCCCATTCTCTTTTCCTCTATTTCTTTTTATTGATCACTGAGGAAAGCTTTCTTATCTCTCCTTGCTAATCTTTGGAACTCTACATTCAAATGGGTATATCTTTCCTTTTCTCGTTTGCCTTTTGGTTCTCTTCTATTCTCAACTATTTGTAATGCCTCCTCAGACAACCCTTTTGCCTTTTTTTCATTTCTTTTTCTTGGGGATGGTCTTAATCACTGCCTCCTGTACATTGTCATGAAACTCCATGCATAGTTCTTCAGGCATTCTGTCTATCGGCTCTAATCCCTTAAGGTTATAGGTGTTGCTTAATATAATGATTGTATTCAGGGTACCATGGAACATATGGGAGTTAAGGACAATCAAAGTAGAAAATTAGAAATTGATTGTTGGAGAAAAGGAGAGGTAATTGAATAGTTGATACTTGTATCCTGGCTCAAGTTGATGTAGCATGTGAAATTTAGGGGCAGACTTTCAAGGCTCTCCACTTACAATTTTAGATTGTTGAGATTGGATGTGTGTCATCATCTCTCAGAACTGTTGTAGAAATAGCATCCATATTGGGTATAAAATTATAGTGGAAAGAACATAGGCTTTGAAAAGAAATTAATATTCTAGTTTTACTGTTTTCTAGTTGTCCTTCTTTCTTTAAGGACTTTCTTTTTACAGATTGCCATTTTCCTTTTTCTGTGGTTATTGGAAAGACTAAGTGAGATAAGAGTTAATAATTACATATTATGTACTGCGGGCTAGGCACTGTGTGCACTGACTCAAATGTGTTATTTTGTTTATTCACATAACATACTTATACAGCAAGTCATACTGTTACCATTTTAATACAAATTAAGTAGTTTACATTTTCTTACTCATTCAGTACTATAATGATGGTGAGTCAAAGAGCTTAGGCAGTCTTATTCTAACATTTAAACACTTCACTTTGAATTCCAATGTGTGCAAACCACTTACCATGATATTTGACAATCAGAAGTGTTATGAACAAATATTAAATCTCTTCTTTCCAAGAAACTCTAAAATACTAAGACTGTGGGACTTTTATTAATGATTAATCTGTCAGTTGAAAGATTTCACTAATATAATGGTCTAATTTTGATCCTAAAGCAAACTATTGTCTGTGGCTTGTATTATTTCTCATCCAAGTATAGATGCTCAAACCTATAACAAAATTTAGGACCAGTCTTGTGTATGATGATACCATGATGAGGAATAATTGATGGAAGAAGGTGGAAACAATTCCTAAAATATATCTTATTTTTACAGAGAGTGCTATAGTCAGGTTCAAGGACTGGGGACAAAATTAAGCACAGTAGGGGGTTTAGAAGAAAAACTGGTATATAAGAGATAAGACCATTAGTCTGGGAAGTGGATCTCTGTAAGAAAAGTCAGTGACACTTGTTTTGCTACCAGATGAAAGTAAAGTATGTGGTTCTGGCTATACCAGGTGAAAAGAACTACAAGGAAAAGTGATAACACCTGACATCCAGTAAAGCGGGAGTTCCAGCGGCTACTTGTTAGGAAATAATTTGTAAATGAAAAACATAGGTTTAGTTTGCACGTGTGCTCTGTCACTCAGTTGTGTCTGACTCTTTGCGAGTCCATGGACTGTAGCCTGCCAGGTTCCTCTGTCCATGGGATTATCCCAGCAAGAATACTGGAACAGGTTACCATTTCCTACTCCAGGGAATCTTCCGACCCAGGGATCAAACCCACATCTCCTGTGTCACCTGCATTGGCAGGCAGATTATTTACCACTGAGCCACCTGGGAAGCCCATTAGATGGTCTTCATTAAATGTTCCACATAATGGGAGCAGATCTAAGAGTTTTTCCCAATGTCAGTGTATAGCACGGAGGTGGAAACAATGGTTTGAGAAACAAAGAGGCAATTATTAAAGAGCATAAAAAAATAGACTCCTTTACCTACAGAAACACAGGGAGAGGGCACATAACTCTAAGTGCACAAGTATGCATGCATACGTAAGCTCATGATTGAAACTACTTATTACTGTTGTTGGACCTCCTTGGTGCTTTTCTTTCCCTGCCATTTTATTAAGATATAATTGCCACAAAGCACTGTAAAAGTTTAAGGTGTACAGAACAATGATTTGGCTTCCACATATCCTGAAATGATTATCACCATATTCATCATCTCATATTGATACAAAATCAAAGAAAGAGAAAATTGTGTTTCTTTATGATGAGAACTTTTAGGATTAACCAATTTAATATATTAATATATAATGTTCAGCAGCATTAACTGTACTTGTCATGTTGTACATTACGTCCGTAGCCCATACACATCCTGTGACTGGAAGCTCCTGCTTTTTGACTACCTTCATCCAATCCCCCTTTTCCACATGCCTTGCCTCTGGTAACCACAAATCATACCTGTTGTTCTATGAGTTTCTTTGCTTGTGTGTTTTTTGAAGTATCAGTGACCTACAAAAACTATCTTAGCTCCTGTTGCACAACAAAGAGATTCCATATTTCCACACACATTACAAAATGATCACTTCGATAAGTCTAGTTATGTCACTATACAAAAAATTATGTAGTTAACTATATTCCCCACACTGTACACTTCATTCCCTCAGGTCGTTTGCTCTGTAACCGGATGTATGCACTTCTTTATCTCCCTGGTTTATTTCCCAGCGTGCCCATCAGAGCTCAAGACAGCTCCTGATCTGCTGGTTCTGTGAGCACCGACCAGCAAAACCCACCCTCATTCTGTTCAAACGCAGCGCTGGATCCAAGCCAGCTCTGTCCTGCCCACTGCCCACGTGTGTTTTCTCCTTGGCGATAACAGCAGTGGCCTTTGCTCTAATGGAGAGGTGCCCTGGGGCTCCTACTGCAGGAGTGGTCACAGTAACCAGCCAGGGCCCCAGGCAGTTTTATCTCCCTCCTCCCTCTGGCTTTTAAAGCCTCTGACATTAAAAGCAGGTTATTCTGAAGGCTCATCTTTTCGCAGGACCTATGGTCTGGGGAGCTTGACGTAGGGTCGGGCCCGTCACTCAGCTGTTGAACCTCTGCGAGGGTAATTACATTCTCATTCGGGCATCGCCCACCAGCCTCCAGTCCCTGAGGTTGCAAGACTTCGGCAAGACTTAGCGACTAAACCATCACCCCACCACCCCCGGGGATGGGTCTTGAGTATACCATGTCTCTGCTCCTCCTATCTGTCTTGTTGTTTTTCCTTCTTTTTTAAAAAAATTAATTTATTTATTTTAATTGGAGTCTGATTACAGTATTGTAGCAGTATTGGCCATACATGGATATGAATCAGCCATTTTATCTTTAGTTATAGACGATCTTTTCTATTACCCTCAGATCTGCCTCGTCAACAATTACTCTGCAAGTAGTTATAATTTTCGTGCGACTGTGGGAGGTGAGTTTCGGATCTTCCTACTCTGTCGTCTTGGCCCAGTAGTCTGAACCTCCGTGTTTATGTGATGAGTGATCAAACAATAAGGCTCTTTCCTGCATTTTTTAGGATGATATTGTCCCTGGTGAATTTAAGCTTCTTTATTTGCTATGAAAGAGTTCAGAGATAAGCAGAGAGGTTAAGAAAGTCAAGTTTTATTTAAGCCAGGGTACACTCTCAAATGGAGAGTGGACAGTCAGGTGAGGAAATGCTGCCCTGGGTTTCTCTGGCAAGCAGATTATGAGGGGCATGCAAATGAAGAGGTGGAATACTCACTGAGGAACTAGGAGTTTGGCGGTTGACTTCCCAGATTGGGGGATTTTTGTTCTTAGTTAGCTTAGGTCAGAAGTATTCATGGCTGGGTACGTGATGAGTACTTCTTATCTGTAAGGCTAATTTTATTGTAATGAGAGAATAATGAGCAACAGGTTACATTAGGATGCATAAGATTCCTGCCTTTCGCCACCTTCATTGCCCAAAATGTTTGGTTTCCTGTCAGTCTGAAGGCTTCTGCTTTCTTTGTCTGCCTGTGGCCCCCCGCTGCTTTCAAGATGTGTGATTTTTCTCTGCTCATACATAGCTACATGTCTGCTATAACAATGTGAACTCTTTTATATTTTTATTTCTCAAGGTGCAAGCAGACACAATGCAGATATCCTTTTCCTATAGATGCTTCTGTATTTTTTTACATCAGAAATCATATTTGAATATTTACCCTTTATGTGCATTGTGAAATTAAACAGCCATCTCTTCACATTCACAGTATTTCCTATTACAGGAGTTCTCTAACCCATAATAACTATACCAAACACTGAATTATACCATATTTCACTTCAATAGCATAGTTGGTTCATTACAGATAACATTCCAAAAGCTGTTTAAACCCACCAATAGAGATACCAAATACAGACATAATTCATCTAAGTAAAATAGATACAACTGTGATTTATCAAGTTGACTCAAGGGAGACAAATCTTACTAAATATATATAGGTAATCTCAACACTTCTTATATTTATCTGGCAACTTAGAAAAGTTAAATATTAAATAAAATTTGGTATAAATAAACTTTCAGATTCTTTGCATGCCAAGTCACTTTGGTCATGCCCAACTCTTTGCAACCCCATGGACTGTAGCTCACTAGGCTCGTCTGTCCATGGGATTCTCCAGGCAAGAATACTAGAGTGGGATGCCATGCCCTCCTCCAGGGAATCTTTCCTATTGAACCCACATCTCCTGTGGCTCCTGCATCACAGACAATTCTTTATCACTAAGCCTCCAGAGAAGCCCCTCAGCTTCTCTAAGCATCCTGTTAATAGGGTCTGTGAAAGTGAAAGTGTGACTATATGAGACCCCATGGACTGGAGCCTACCAAGCTCCTCCATCCATGGGATTTTCCAGGCAAGAGGACTGGAGTGGGTTGCCATTTCCTTCTCCAGAGGATCTTTCCGACCCAGAGATTGAACCCAGGTGTTCCACATTGTAGGCAGTCACTTTACCGTCTGAGCTACCAGGGAAGTCCAATAGGGTCTGTAGTTGAGAGTAAATATATAGTAGAGGATAGAGTTTCATTCAATTTATTTAAAGTAAAACTATATTTAAATAGCAGTCCTCCCAGTTTCAACTCTTTCATGATTAATGTATAGTATAATCAACCCATGTAATTTAAAAAATGTGGATGCAAATATACATATTTTCACTGCAAGTTCTTCCTTTCTCTTCAGTTCAGTTCACTCCAGTCGCTCAGTCTTTGCAACCCCATGAATCGCAGCACGCCAGGCCTCCCTGTCCATCACCAACTCCCGGACTTCACTCAGACTCACGTCCATCGAGTCAGTGATGCCATCCAGCCATCTCATCCTCTGTCGCCCCCTTCTCCTCCTGCCCCCAATCCCTCCCAGCATCAGAGTCTTTTCCAATGAGTCAACTCTTCGCATGAGGTGGCCAAGTACTGGAGTTTCAGCTTTAGCATCATTCCTTTGTGTGGTGGTTTGAGCATTCTTTGGCATTGCCTTTCTTTGGGATTGGAATTAAAACTGACGTTTTCCAGTCCTGTGGCCACTGCTAAGATTTCCAAATTTGCTGGCATATGAGTGTAGCACTTTCACAGCATCATCTTTCAAGAGATCCCAGGGCTGATCTCTTTTAGGATGGATTGGTTGGATCTCCTTGCAGTCCAAGGGACTCTCAAGAGTCTTCTCCAACACCACAGTTCAAAGGCATCAATTCTTCGGCGCTCAGCCTTCTTCACAGTCCAACTCTCACATCCATACATGACCACAGGAAAAACCATAGCCTTGGCTAGATAGACCTTAGTCAGCAAAGTAATGTCTCTGCCTTTGAATATGCTGTCTAGGTTGGTCATAACTTTTCTTCCAAGTAGTAAGCATCTTTTAATTTCATGGCTGCAGTCACCATCTGCAGTGATTTTGAAGCCAAAAAAAAAATGAAGTCTGACACTATTTCCACTGTTTCCCCATCTATTTGCCATGAAGTGATGAGACCGGATGCCATGATCTTTGTTTTCTGAATGTTGAGCTTTAAGCCAACTTTTTCACTCTCCTCTTTCACTTTCATCAAGAGGCTTTTTAGTTCTTCACTTTCTGCCATAAGGGTGGTGTCATCTGCATATCTGAGGTTATTGATATTTCTCCCGGAAATCTTTATTCCAGCTTGTGGTTCTTCTAGTCCAGCATTTCTCATGAGGTACCCTGCATAGAAGTTAAATAAGCAGGGTGACAATATACAGCCTTGACGTACTCCTTTTCCTATTTGGAACCAGTCTGTTGTTCCGTGTCCAGTTCTAACTGTTGCTTCCTGACCTGCATGCAGCTTTCTCAAGAGACAGGTCAGGTGGTCTGGTATTCCCATCTCTCTCAGAATCTTCCACAGTTTATTGTGATCCACACATTCAAAGGCTTTGGCATAGTCAATAAAGCAGAAATAGATGTTTTTCGGGAACTCTCTTGCTTTTTCCATGATCCAGCGGATGTTGGCAATTTGATCTCTGGTTCCTCTGCCTTTTCTAAAAACCAGCTTGAACATCAGGTAGTTCACGGTTCATGTATTGGAGAATTTTGAGCATGGCTTGGAGAATTTTGAGCATTACTTTACTAGCATGTGAGATGCGTGCAATTGTGTGGTGGTTTGAGCATTCTTTGCCATTGCCTTTCTTTGGGATTGGAATTAAAACTGACCTTTTCCAGTCCTGTGGCCACTGCTGAGATTTCCAAATTTGCTGGCATATGAGTGTAGCACTTTCACAGCATCATCTTTCAGGATTTGAAATAGCTCAACTGGAATTCCATCACCTCCACTAGCTTTGTTCGTAGTGATGCTTTCCAAGGCCCACTTGACTTCACATTCCAGGATATCTGGCTCTAGGTGAGTGATCACACCATTGTGTTATCCAGGTTGTGAAGATCTTTTTTGTACAGTTCTTCTGTGTATTCTTGCCACTTTTTCTTAATATCTTCTGCTTCTGTTAGGTCCATATCATTTCTGTCCTTTATCGAGCCCATCTTTGCATGAAATGTTCCCTTGGTATCTCTAATTTTCTTGAAGAGATCTCTAGTCTTTCCCATTCTGTTGTTTTCCTCTATTTCTTTGCATTGATCACTGAAGAAGGCTTTCTTGTCTCTTCTTGCTATTCTTTGGAACTCTGCATTCAGATGCTTATATCTTTCCTTTTCTCTAGCATTATTCTAATAGCTTCTTTTGAGTAGGAAGCAGCACTGTAGCCAAAAAAGTCGCATTTGTAGGCAGTTATCCAGGATGACAGTTTTTTACCTTGTGATGCCATAACTTCAAGCCAACATTGAGAAATATGGATGTAGACTTCTGTTAACCTACAGTATTGATCTTAGGTGGCCTCAGTTTGCAGCGGGTTGAGGTGGGGCTTCAATTCTCAGGCCTGAGACTGAGGCCAGGTTGGGACAGTGAGAGCCCCAAATCCTGGCCCCTGGACTGGGGGTCAGTGAGCAGGGCCTGGCTATTCGGTCTGCACAAAAGAATTCCCACAAAGTCAAAAAGTAGTGAAATGAGGAAAGTATTAATTCGGAGGGAAAAGAGTATGATACATGTGGATAGACAACATAGGTGAGCTTAGAGAGAGAGAGAAAGTCCCTGAGTCACATCCTTGAGTCCGTTTGAGTTACTTTTATGGGCCATGTTTTTCCGAGTTTACTTTGCCAGTCATTTTGATTTCCCTGGATCACGGTCCTCATTTGGTACATCGCAGGAGCCTCCCATGTGTGTGCACTCTTCTCTTTGCCAAGATGACGCTGTGTGCAGGGGCATTTGAGTAGAGCGTCCCTCAGCACCGCTCTGCTTGACCTCCAAGGAGTCTTTCTGCACATGTGTGGTCTGGGAGGTCTGCTGACTTTGAGAATAGGAAATATGTGGTCTGGGCATGGCCCAGCCCCCTCTCTTAATTGTCCTGCCATTCTCATCCTGGAGTTTAGATTCACAGGGAATGAATCTCTAATTGCTTTATCCTCGAGGGTAGGCATCTACCTCCTGCTTCAATATAAAGAGCGTTTTGGGAAATTTATTCCAAATGAGAGAGTAAAAGGCAGAGTCAAAAGGGATTATCGTCCACACCTACTATTGCATTCTGCATTTTTAAGGACTTTGCAGAGCCACAACCTTCCAAGAAGATAATAACATTCACCCACTAATATATTAACAGCCACTTGCATCAATATTTTCTCAGTCTTTATGAAGTAGATCATATTATTTAGACTTCTCATATGAGGAAATGGAAGCTTATAATTGCCAAGTTGAGTGTTCAAAGTCATAAAGCTACTAAATTGCACAACTGAGATTCAAACCCAGATTTCACTCTAATCCCAAGACTAGTGTTCTTTCTACTTGAAGCAAGATGTGATAGAAAAAGCATGGGACTTGGGAATTTGAGGTCAGGTGAACTTGTGTTGAAAAGATTCTCCTATTTACCACTTGTGGACCCAATGTCAGTAACTTAATCCTTTTGATACCATAGAGTAAAAGGCATTATATCCCTTGCAGTGTTGTTGTAAGGTTTACAGATAATAAATACAAGATACCTAAAACAGCATCAACATTTAGGTGCTTTAGATGGACTAGGTTAAAAGTTATTATCTTGTGAAATCTTAACAATCACATTGCATCATCTGTACAATGTAAATACTCTAATGATTTTTCTTCTTAGTATATTGAATGCCCTTTCTAATGTATAGTCATTAAACGCATATTGTCTTCTTTAGTTATTTTTTTTTTTTAATACTTCCGATCAGAAGAATCCTTTCATGAATTGACCATGTTGTAGCCTGGGATCTCAAATGCAGCCTTTACAAAATGAAATAAATAAATACTTTTTTTTTCTCCAAACACAGACATTAATTATAATTTTGCCAGATATTTGTCCAGTTAATCATAGTTTTGTCAATATTTATCCCATGCATTCAATCAGCCATTCATTATTGTATTTTATTTAGCAACTATCATCTGTTACTTGAAAGGTACTCTGCCAAGACAACAGAAATTCAAACTGCATAAGACAGGATTCTTGTCTTAAAGACAGTAATGCTGAGGCTGACACATGAGTAAACACGTGAGTGCTAAAAAGAGGAGTGGATGAACTGAGAGCCCTAGACTCAGGGACAAGACAAAAACTGACATTAGAACGTTGCTGAAATTTGGAATCCAAGAAAATGGAAAGTATCAGAGCTGACTAGCCTCGAGGAAGTTTGAAAGCTGAATAGCAAATAAATCCAGAGTTTGGACTTAAGGTCATTAGTCCAGAGCTGTAATGTTCACAGATATCATCAACAAGAACAGCAGAAGGCCAGTTGCAATCACAAGAAGTAAAGCAAGAATGAAATCAGGCAGACAAGAACCAAGTAATAAGGATAATTGACAAAGGAAGAGAAATAAAGGTAATGTTGAGGATCGGGAACAAAAAAGATCAAAAATGTCCTTTGATTCTAGCATCAAATATTAAAGAAAAACACACCTTGAACAACCAACATAATATTGAAGCAAAAAAATTTTTTTAAAAGTTGGAGGGCTGAAACTAAGTAAATTTTTTGCTGTATGTTTGCTTAATTGTAGAGCAGCAGGTTTCATTTAACTCCATATTTTGCTTAAAATGTTGAAATAGAAGTAAAAAATGTTGCCTGAACTTTGTTTTTTACACCTTATAGCTATAAAATGATTATAAAAATCTATTATAGTTACATAGCATGTAATTTATAGTTCAGAAGACCAGCAATAAAATTACATATGCTTGAAACACTATTTTTTGTTGGTTGAAGCAAACTTCTTACAAGAATTTAAGTAAGACAATATTCCTATAATTTTATATAATTTTACTTTTATCCAAATATATTAATAAGATGTAATCCAAGTTTTCATATAAGCATTAGATCTTTATGTTCTTGCTTTTTATATGAATACTAAGTACTTATGTCAAGTATTTTCATCCATTATTTATTTTTCCATTTAAATATGATCATCTCTCAGTTTTTGGAATCAGGCCATAAAAATGGAACAGACAATATAAAGTATAATTCTAAACACGATAATTATATATTTTCAATTAATATTTGGAGTAGCTGTTCTTTTTATGGTTTAGACTTACAAAACATACATACTTTATGCATTGTCTCCATGAGGACTCAATAAATTTCCATAAAGCTGAGTTCCATGAATAGATGGAAAATTGGAAGATAAATTTCAGTAAAGGTTGTTGTTAAATTATCCTTGAAAATGTATTTTAACTCTCTTTTTTTCTTCACTAAAAATCTAGGAAATAGACCTAGGATCCTTATAGCTCTAGGAAACTTTCTCCTGATATGCTGAGCTATACTGATATTAATGTATCATTCTCTAAATTTATGCATTAACTATTAACTCATGAAGGCAAGCCAAAGAAAATATGAATAAATATATTTGTAAAATGAAGGCACTGGGACTAGTCAGTTTCATAAAATGAATGTTAAGCTAAAAAGAAAAGGCAAATCTAACAGTTCCTCTGTAGTGCCTTATACATAGTTTAACTGCAGAAATTTATCACTTGCTTTGTTCATTATTGGCTAATATTTCTGTGTTCTATGGTAGAAAACAATTTAGTCAATGACAGAGTCCACATCATATTTATCTGTAATTATAGCATTTAATGGAGACAGCAATGGCACCCCACTCCAGTACTCTTGCCGGGAAAATCCGATGGACGGAGGAGCCTGGTTGGCTGCAGTCCATGGGGTCGCTAGGAGTCAGATACGACTGAGTGACTTCATTTTCACTTTCATGAATTGGAGAAGGAAATGGCAACCCACTCCAGTGTTCTTGCCTGGAGAATCCCAGAGACGGGGGAGCCTGGTGGGCTGCCGTCTCTGGGGTTGCACAGAGTCGGACACAACTGAAGCGACTTAGCAGCATAACATTTAATATGTATCACACAATAACCTAAACTCAACAGAGTCCAATTTAGAATAACAAGAGTTGATAATTCAGTAATCTCCATGAAATGGTTATATTGTAAACTAATTGAATGTAGGGGCACTATAGGTGGAATTAGTTTCATTTCTTTGAACTTCAGAGCAATGATTTCATGTGCCAATCTTTTGACAAATATATTGACTTTTTCATGAGTCTAATCTTCCTCTGCTCTGTAATCTTGATGAAAGTAGGTATAATATATTTAACAGTTCTTTGTCATCAGAAGAGGAAATGGATTTTAAAACAATTTTTTTTTTTTTTTTTTTTGGCCATACTATGAGGCATGTTGGAACTTGGTTCTTTGACCAGGAATCCAACCCATGTCCCCTGGAGTGGAAGCATGGAGTCCCAGCCACTGGACTGCCAGGGAATTTCCTGGGATAATATTTTGTAAATCTCTGTCTTCAGCTCATATATGTGTGTTCATGCTCAGTCTCTAAGTCGTGTCCAACTCTTTGTGACCCTACGGACTGTAGCCCACCAGTCTCCTCTGACCATGGAATTCTCTTGGGAAGAACACTGGAGTGGGTTGCCATTTCATCCTCCAGGGGATTTTCCTGACCCAGGGATTGAACCCATGTCTCCTGCATTGGCAGGCAGATTCCTTACCACTAAGCCACCTGGGAAGCTATATCTTCAGCACACAATTTCAATCAAAACAGGCTATTAATTTTTTAATCAGAGATTTACTAAGGAAAACTAAAGTGACTAAACCTAAAGTTTAGTGACTGAACCTAAAGTGAGTGTAATCAGTTCTATTAAAATATGTCTCATAAATAAGGTGACCATATTTTCTTGTTTATATGTGTTATACAGGGAAATTGTTAATAGCTTTTCTTTTCACTCTTGAATATCTGGTTTTGCATAATTAATTAGTTGGTTAACTGTACCTTAGTGCATGATGTCAGAGTCTGAAATAATGAATCTAACTTACTGTGCATTCTAAATGGAAACTAGACTATCCAATTTTTAAAATGTATATTTTAGTTATGACTCATGAACTCATAGAATAGTCCATATTAATAACAAAAAATGGAAAAGCAAAAAAGTACAGAATGTGGGTAGAATGTTTGCCATGATACTGCTCCATTTGCTCCACTTGTTATAAAAATTGATCCTACCAAAAATCTTAAAAACAGTTTTTTCCTTGATCAAAGCAAAAGAAAAAAAAAATTCACGAGACTATTTAGATTTTAACAATGCTTTTATAGATCCTAACATATTGCTAGTAGTAAGTATAGCCCATTAGAAATTCTAAATGTATCACAGAAATATAAAAAGTGTGTTTCATTTATAAAACTTACATTTTACAGATATAAAAGTAAAAGGTTGTTTTATATCTGAATAAGTAAGAAATTAAGCATCATGATAAGTAATGGAAAATTTTATGTGGTGTTTTGGTAAGGTTTTAAAATTGTGGTTAAATAAGCAAGCATTCACCATTTTACCATTTTTTAGTGTAAAATTCAGTGGTATCAAGCACATTCACAATGTCATGCACCAGTCATCACCATCCATAAGCGCTTTCTCAGCTTTTCAAACTGAAGGTTTTTTAACAATAAAATATTTTATTTATTATTATACTTCTTTGCATCAAAATGAAATTTAAGTAAATAACTCAAGAAATAAAATATTTTAGTTTCTAAATTCTGTGAAGTTGACCTAAAATGAGTTTGTCAAGAAATGAGTTTGTCTTTCATTAGATTGAGTTTTATAGATCAAAATATATACATATAATCTTTCAGTTTTAGAAAACCTGTACAATAGTAAAAAATAAATACAGTTAGATTAGCTCAGGGAACTGAGAAAATTTAGTCTATAATTATTGTGTATTTGCACATAAATATTCACAATCTTTTAGCAAATGCTAAAGTGAATCTGCAAGATAATATTGGTTAATAGCTGAGAAGATTTATTTAGCTTTAGAGCCACACCACTGTTAAACATTAGATCTGTCCTTAAAGCTAAATATTATCACTCCAACTCTTTATGCTATTTGTTTATCTTATCTCTAATTATTGCTACAATCTGTTTTATAGTATTTTGTAATTATGTCTTTATTTCAAAATATGCATTTTAAAATTCCTTAATAGTTTATAATTAAATGAAAGTAAATACATACATGATTTGCATGTATACAATATTTTAACACTGCAAAAATCTTACACTCTTATTTTGAAATTGAGAAATATCTTACTCTCTGTGATGACTTAATGACTTACCAAGATTTTAAATCTCTCTTATTTTCTTTGAGTTTTTACCATCAAAAACCATAAAATTAATAAATAAAGCCATGCTTAATATAGTTAACTGCATGCCTAGTTTTAAAGATTGATGACCCAGCACTTAGTACCAGCAGAAATCCCAGGAAAGCTATATGTAACATATCAAATTGTGGGCATGGAGAAGCCAACCAATGGAAAGCTAGCCTCTCTCACATTGCTTTTTCATTGTGTAGACAAACACGGAACACTTAAGTATCAGAAAACACTTTCTTGAGCCTCTGAGTTTATCAATTTAAAAAATAATGACTCCACTGAAGAAAATACTAAGTACAGTGATCAGAAAAAGAAATAATAAAAACTTAAGATTAGAGAAATGTAAGCATCTAACTATACTTAAAAATATCCTTAACTTTTTTTTTTAATTCTTAAAAGTTATTTATTTTTCTCTGTGCTGGAATCTTCCCAGATCAGGGATCAAACCTGTCTCCTGCATTGGCAGGTGGATTCTTTACCACTGAGCCACCAGGGGGAGCCTTCCCTAAATTTTTTCCTTAAATTTTCTTCTAATAAATCCAATAAACATTTGAATGCCTATTTGTGCAAGGCACTGTGCTAACCCAAAGAAATACAAATGCCAGACAATATATCTTATTTCTACCTATATGGAGCAGAATCTATAGGGAAAGATCAGATAGTCTAAAAACATTAATTGAAATATATAAATGTACCAAACCAATATATTGTATAAATTAAACGTACACAGTATTATATGTCAATTACAACTCAAGACATTTACCGTAGTGCAAGGGCTGTGATAAGCATAGGTACAGGTTTCTATGATGGATACACAGAACCATTGCTCAGTCATAACCAATATTGAATCAAGATTGCTGGGAGAAATATCAATAACCTCAGATATGCAGATGACACCACCCTTATGGCAGAAAGTGAAGAGGAGCTAAAAAACCTCTTGATGAAAATGAAAGAAGAGAGTGAAAAAGTTGGCTTAAAGCCGAACATTCAGAAACCGAAGATCATGGCATCTGGTTCATGGAAAATAGATGGGGAAACAGTGAAACAGTGTCAGACTTTATTTTGGGGGCTCCAAAATCACTGCAGATGGTGACTGCAGCCATGAAATTAAAAGACGCTTGCTCCTTGGAAGAAAAGTTATGACCAACTTAGATAACATATTAGGAGAAGGCAATGGCATCCCACTCCAGTACTCTTGCCTGGAAAATCCCATGGACGGAGGAGCCTGGTAGGCTACAATCCATGGGGTCGCTAAGAGTCAGACATGACTGAGCGACTTCACTTTCACTTTTCACTTTCATGCATTGGAGAAGGAAATGGCAACCCACTCCAATGTTCTTGCCTGGAGAATCCCAGGAACGGGGGAGCCTGCTGGGCTGCCATCTATGGGGTCGCACAGAGTCGAACACGACTGAAGCAACTTAGCAGCAGCAGCAGCAGCAGCAGATAGCATATTGAAAAGCAGAAACATTACTTTGCCAACAAAGATCCACCTAGTCAAGGCTATGGTTTTTCCAGTAGTCATATATGGATGTGAGAGTTGGACTGTGAAGAAAGCTAAGCACTGAAGAACTGATGCGTTTGAACTGTGGTGT
The DNA here is from genome assembly GCF_001704415.2 of Capra hircus. Lineage (NCBI taxonomy): Eukaryota > Metazoa > Chordata > Mammalia > Artiodactyla > Bovidae > Capra > Capra hircus. The sequence goes on from NC_030822.1 coordinate 72,778,366, forward strand.
TGGAGAAGACTCTTGAGAGTCCCTTGGACTGCAAGGAGATCCAACCAATCCATTCTAAAGGAGATCAGCCCTGGGTGTTCTTTGGAAGGAATGACGCTAAAGCTGGAACTCCAGTACTTGGCCACCTCATGCGAAGAGTTGACTCATTGGAAAAGACTCTGATACTGGGAGGGATTGGGGGCAGGAGGAGAAGGGGATGACAGAGGATGAGATGGCTGGATGGCATCACCGACTCGATGGACGTGAGTCTGAGTGAACTCAGGGAGTTGGTGATGGACAGGGAGGCCTGGTGTGCTGCGATTCATGGGGTCACAAAGAGTCGGACACGACTGAGCGACTGAACTGAACCCCCAAAAAACTGCATTTAAGTTAAGGTCTTTAAGTTGAATAGAAAGAACAAAAAGAGCAGAGCAGTCAGACCACAGCATGATGTGTAATAAGCCTGGAATCAAAAGATGGCTTAAATATTAAAGCCAAACAATCGAAGAAGCAAAACCAGTGTCCTTGATATTAAGAGAATTTGATTTAAAATTTTAAGCTATCTACAAAAGAAAAAAAAAGCTAGGACAAAGGGCTATTTGTAAGTTTAGAATAAAAATGCCAAAATCGTCAAAAAAAGCCTCAAATAATAATATTTTTTCATTTCAAGAATAATGAATAATATATATTAATAATATGAAAGCAGGAATTGTATTGTCAATAAATATTGCTTAAATTTTGTTTACAATTTGGGGAATAATGCTTTTTATATTGCTCTAAGTTCTATTTAGAGGATTTCATTTAGGCAGGTAAATACTAATTAATTTTTTTTGCATGCATTATATAAAAGGACATCATACTATTTATAACTAAAATGTATTATTTCTTCATTAGTTATCCTTACAATAAGTGAATTATCCTGAAAATTATAAAAGCTTATACATACAAAATCATCTTCCCACTATGCTTATCATTGCTCACAATATTTCTAGAGGAAAATATCATAGAACATTTATCAGTAAACATGGAATTGAATGTCATGGTTCTATGGCATGATTTTCTTTAAGGAACTAGAAATATTGGCAACATTTTCTCTCTGGGCACTGCTGTTCACTCAGCTTTTGAACGTTATTATCTTCTGCTATTTCCTAAAGAGCTAACTGATTTTTCTGACATGATGGATAAAATCTGACTCATTTTATCTGAAACACTTCCGAAGTACACACAGTTGGGTAGTTTACACCTAATTCAGTACAGGCACTTACACAATGAATCTTTTTAAAAGTGTTCTGTTGTACTTTTCTCCCCTACCAAGGCACTAATTAAACAAATCTTATTTCTGTTGCTTAGTTCCTGGAAATGTGGAAATCCTGGTTCATTTACATAACTTTTCATTATCATGTGGGATTCAGTAAGATAAGTTAATAACTGTATATTTGCAACAGCAGGAGACTTTTTTCCCTTAATTTTTTTGGATCATGTGTTCCAGCCAGTTAAAATAAAATTTACAACACCCTGCTGCCTTAAATGTAAATGAGCTTGCAATCAATTTGTTTTAATGAAATTAAAGCCATGCACTATGACTAGAGAGAAGAAGGGTTTTGGTTCTCTTCTGAATACACAGTGGAAAAAATGGTTGTGGTCTAAATAGATCATGAGAAACGGTTATTTCAAAACACTAAAAAAAAAAAAAAGCACAATTTATTTTGCATTAATCAACAAAGTAGAAAATTCTACTTTTCTTTACTGGGGAAGATTTAGAGATTGAATTTTCACCTGGTTCATTTTGAGACACTTTTTAATGACTTCTTTACAGTTAATTGAGCTGTGGAAAAATACCAGTCACTCTTTCAGTGAAAAGATGCTTAAAGAATAGATGCTGATCAAACTTCTGTAAGCTTTGTTTTTAGTAGAATACTAATTACCAGAGATGGCAATCTGAATTTGACTGTGTTCTTAGATTTGGGAACAGGTGTTATAGTATTGATTATTCAATGAAAAGGCCTCTTCCCTGGAAAGGTTATACACATGACTTCTGCTAACTTGTTAATCGATTTTCCCCTCTTGGTGTTCTGTTTCACCTTTTTATTGAAAGACTAAGAAAACCAAATGCCAAATGAACATACATATAGACACCCTATGCTCTTTTAAAAAATTTTCAGCAGTTCTCCAAATATACACCTCCACTATGACCCAAGTCCCATCCAGTCGTCCAGTTTTAACTCGCATTATTCTTTAAGTTATCTCTGCCTTGTCCAGTCAGAACTACTTATCAAACTGTTAAACACTCCCCATACTTCTTGACTCCTTCCTTCATGTTGGAATTACCTCCCTTACTATATAGAAGTTATATATATAGATAATATTTATTTTACTGATTTCATATTTTATTTTTATATAATATTATATATGCATGCTCAGTCGTGTCCAACTTTTTGCAACCCTGTGGATGCCCACCAAGCTCCTCTGTCCATGGAATTTCCCAGCAAGAACACTGGAATATGTTGCCATTTCCTTCTCCAGGGATCTTCCCCACCCAGGGATCAAACCCACGACTCCTGCATCCTTGAATTGCAGACAGATTCTTTACTGCTGAGCCACTGGGGAAGCCCCAGTATTATACATATATATATTTAATGATACATATATAGATTTTACTGATATATGTTATATTATTTTTTTCACTTTTTAATATCCTGTTCAAATGTTATTTCTATTAATACTCTACTTGGTCAAGCCTTACTTAATAATCTTTCTCTAGTGAAGTGACCACTTTTTTGAGTTAAAGTATTCTTAGTACCTATTGCTGATTAGAATTTTGGAAGAGTTCTTTCAGCTACAGGCAACAAAAATCTTGCTCAGAATAGTTTATACAACAAAGAAAGGGCAGATGTTGGTCCCAGTAAGAGAGAAGTTCAAAGAGCAGCAGTGATTTTAGGCTCAACTGAATCCACGGCCTCAAAGAGTATGTAGTTGAGGCATTCTGTCTGTCTTTGATTTAGTTTTCTGTTTCTTTGAATGGGAGAAAGGCAAGACAACCCACTCCAGTATTCTTCCCTGGAGAATCCCATGGACAGAGGAGCCTGACAGATGGGCTACCGTCCATGGGGTCGCTAATAGTCAGGCTTGACTGGCGTGATTTGATTCTCAGTCATTTCATATCCAATGAGATGGCATAGATACCTACCTATCTCTCTAAGCTTAAATTATTTAGAAGATAGCATTCTTTTCAATTATTTCAACAAAAGTTCCAACAAAATTTATTTTCACATTGGCCTGTTTAGAGTCAGATAAATCACTCTGAATAAGAGAATGGACAACCCTGTCCTTACGGATCAGCCCCACAAACATTATATGGATTGTGAAAGTGGGGTAAATAGTTGCACAAAATAAATCTGGATTATTTTTACCTACAAAGGAGTGGTGGAGAGATGGGATGTTTAGCTGAGAAAGAAAAAAAATAAAAGCTGTGTGCTCTAGATATATTTGTTGTTACTTATATGCGTGTAGTATCTGATTTATAAAGTGAAGTTATGAGGCATATTTTATTACTCTGTATAATCATCCAAAGCTTAGTTTCTAATAAAATTCATTTATATAACTGGAGTTCTCATTTTTAAAATAGGGTTAAATAAAGGTTAATAAAGAATGAATGAGACAGTATTCATCCAACCTTACAAATTAAGGGTGAGAGGTTGATATTCTGCCTTCAGTTGTTAAATATGATGATCATAAGACAAAATGTTTATCAATATATTAAATTAAGAACTAAATAAAAGTCAGGGCCTTTCCTGGTGGCTGAGATGGTAAAGAGTCTCCTTGCAATGCAGGAGACCTGGGTTTGATCCCTGGGTCAGGAAGATCTCCTGGAGAAGGAAATGGCAACCCACTCCAGTATTCTTGCCTGGAAAATTCAATGGATGGAGAAGTCTCGTGGGCCACAGTTCATGGGGTCTCAAAGAGTCAAACATGATTGAGCAGCTAACACTTTCACTTTCAAAGAAAAGTCAAAGGGGAAATGTCATGGTAAGCTTCTGAACTGACATTTCATAATAAATGAGACACTTGTTAGCAATATCTTTCAATTGGCTTTCTCTCCTTACAGTAGTATAGCAAGCATATTGTGTCCTGTATACTTGATGAAACTGGAAGCTTGTGCGGCAAAACCTTTTTACTTGGGACCCTCTGCGTATTCACTCTCTACCTCAGTGCCTCACATCCAGCAGTTGATTTAAAATGATTCATTTATTGTAAAGGTAAAATTTTAAAAAATAATAGTTCAATCCCTTTTAAAACAATATTCTATTTACTTCAAATAGTCTCACTGCTAGCACTTGAGCAGTACTTTCTTTACAAGCTTTCCTTTTGATTGACTAAATAGTTATTTCATGTCTACTTACAATTTGCTGGTTGCATTTTCTTTTTGAGCTCACTTCAAGTAATCTATATGGATTTTTAGCTGAACTTCCATTCTTCTTATCAGAGGATAAATTATTGTTCTTACTTGATAATGTTCAATAAGAATTGATGTTTTATATCTATTGATAAATTTTGGCCTTCAGATACCTTTATGCAAAATCATTTAAAAAAATATAATGTAAATCATTCTCAAAAATCTCTCAAGAAAAGCTGGTAGATGATATAGTGAGTTGTGAAGGAGAGAATGAAGGGATTTAAAGAATAAAACCAAATAGCCTTGACCGCATATTGCCAGAACAGAGTTTTAGTCAGTTCAATCTAAAACACATTAAATGGCTACATGAGTTATAAATTGTTAATAATTAGTTATCATTTCTAATTTTCAACAAATTCCTCTAACATTCTTCATATATGAGAAAACATAGAATGGTGAGATCCATTTCTGATAAGCATCTCTCTATAGGCAGTATTCATTAGACCACTGGGCTAATGTAATACCAATAGTGATATTTTATTTCATGTATACAAACTTTATTTTTATGCAAAATAGACCATTATTTCTGAAACTACCATCCATCAGTTACAGGGAGAGAACATGAAGATGATTTAGAAATTCATCCCCACTAAAGGAGAAATATTGAAAAATAGTTTAAACCTGTGCCTGCTGGTGCTACAACTGTAGAGCTATTTCCATTTGACAAGATCACCATGCTGTTTCGGTTACCTGAGAATTCTGTTTTCTCTTTTAATAATTGTCATTTTATTCTCCCTTACATCTAGGCTAGTGTCTCATACATGGTAGGTGCCGGGGTCCAGCCCCGGTGGATCCAGGGAATTTGAAGGTGGGGGGATGGAGTTGGCATCTTTGGAAAACTGCATATTTAATTACAGATATATAGAGAGATTAGAAACGGATAGTGTAGTAGGAAGATTAGTGGAGAAAAAGAGGCTGAATAACTTGGATTACGTGGAATAGAGTCCATGCTCCAGATGGGAATTTAGCCACAAAAACGGGAGCAAGAAAGAAGCGACGGGGGAATCAGTCTTTCCGGAAACTGATCCGATTTCTTTATTTTGGGGTTTTCTTATATACCTTTTGTTACACATAGGGATGAATACAGAGTCACGTGGGGGTCAGCAGTCCTGACCTTTATCAAAATCAGGTGCTTCACATAAATGTATAAAAAAGGTACATCATTTTCTGGCCATGAGTGAGACCTGCTGACATTTTATGATCCTTTCTTTCTGATAACCAAAAAACTTATTTCTTCCAAGGGTGTTTTTTCTTAAACCAGGCACCACCCTCCAAATAAAGTTGCATTCCTATAGGGTGAGGGTGTAGCGAGTTACAATCAAGAAAGGAATTTATTTAACCCAAGGTTAACATGATTAATCTTAAAGGTTAATACTTATTTCTCCTATATGCTTAAAGGTTAATGCTTATTTCCCCTATATGCTAGTTATATTCATTATAAGGGTAGGGAACATGGAGATTTAGCAGTAAACATCAGCCCAACAAATGAAAATCCCTTCACCAAGGTTCCCCTTAAGATCTATTTAGTCTTAAGATAGTGATAAAGTTACATTTTTATATAGCAAGGACACAGTGATTTATAACAAAGTACAGTGATCTATTACAAAAGAGAAAATCCATTAACTCAAAAAGTCTAGTATTGCTAACATCAAAAACTACTATATTTCCTTTTCTATAGTCCAAATATATTGAATAATATATTCTGAGGTGCCTAAGGATATGGAGGCCTGGCGGCAATCATTGACTCAAGAAAAAAAAGCCCTATGCTAATTGAGACTCTCAAAATACTCCAAAACTCTCTGTGCTGTTTATGGTTAAGAGGTAGTAAACAATCATGTGGCAGGAGTATGGATAATCCTGTCACACAAGCTAGTCTGTCAGCAGAGAGCTTTGACCTGAGACATCCTTGTCCCACCCAGAGCAGGGAATTAGCAGCAATTATTGACACAACAAATGAAAAACGCTTCACCAATATAATTCCTAACCAACCCACTATACTAATAATTTCTAACTCCCCAAAAGAATTTGCCTTTAGTAAGTCTAAAACATCTCAGGCCTCTCAGATTGGCAGGCTGTAAACAATCACATGTGGCCGGACGAACCTATACAGGTGGGCTCGATAACCTTCAGAGGAGTCTGCAAGCTGAAACACTGTTGTCACGCCCAAGAATTTTTATTGCCTTGGAGCTGCACATTTACTCCTTCTCCAAGAGAAACGGTTATGGGGGAGAGCCCCTCGTGAAGTCAGAGGCGTAGGTGAGAGCATAAAACAGACTCTGGTTTGGGGGTTAGATGCTCGGGAACAAGGAGTTTCCTGAGGCTTGATCACGCCTTTGCATATGCCAAGCCTCCTTCCTCATGACCTTTGCCATGGGCGCAGTTCCTCACGCTGGCTTCCGGCAGGTAGCATAACTAAATAATTGTTCCAGAATTAAGAATGGATATCTATTAAAGTCAATATGAAGGAATGGAAATGGACTCTAAGTGTCTTTTTCTTTTGTATTCATCTACTGTTAAACTTTCCAGTGATCTACTGTTTATTCAAAATGTGTGTCTCGTTTGATTACCAAATGACAGGAATTAAATTAATGGAAGAGAGATGATAGATGCCATGAATGAATTGGAACAGTACTTTTATTCCTCTTATAGTAATTAAGGTGCAAGGAAATTGTGTTTCATGGGAAAAAAAAATTGGAGAGTCATGAGAGTAAATAGAACAGAAACATTGCCAGTAGCATAATTCATCTTACCTTAGTAGATGCTCTAGAAATATTGCATCTTTCCTACAAAGGTGGAATTACCCTTTAATTTATACTTGTGAGATTTAAAAGAGAGAAAGGAAATACCAATTTGTACTGATGTAAAAATTGCACTGAAACTATTTCTTAATTCATGGTCCAAATATGTTAAAAGTATGTTCATATTTTACCTATGTTTTTAAAATAATTTTTGCATACCCTAGATACTTAGAAGCTATTACAGTAATAAATTACTAGCGAGATACATCATTAAATCTCATAAAGACCTCCCACTCTCTCTACATCCTGTTGCTTTCCTTCAGGAAGGTAATGAAACTATTGACTCCATTTATGATAACATATTTCAGGTCTAAAGATATTATCTTAGATCCTGTTTCATACAAGACCCTTTCTTAGATGTTGTATGCTGAGGTAGTGAGTGCAAAGATCAGTGACATGATCGTCTCATCACATATCATATGAGCTCATGGCTGGGGTAGGATATAGTTACACATGAACCTAATCAAATTCAGAATGGATAAGCATTCTCCAAACACAAAAGAGCGGTGAAAAACAGAAAAATACAGAGTGGGGACAGGAAGAGGTAGACTTCATGGACATTGGCAGTAGATTGAGAAGCACACGGTTATGCTATGTGTAATGTACAGTAGGGGGCGAGGTGTAGTTGTGGACAGAGAGAGTCCAGTAAGAATGGCACGGGTGTGACGTGAGACAGGTTACTCTACACGTAAGGGTTGATTTGACCTAGCGAAACGGGAGTTTCTGTGTGGGATATTAATGAGGACTGACAATGGAAAGGTCGGTTGAGTCTGCATTATCTCATATTTGGTGAAGAGTTTTTAAGGAATTTGTTGGGACATGAGAAACTATTTAATGTTTTTAATGTCACAGGATGACATAATTAGAATGACACTTCTGGGAGATTATTTTAGCAGCAGTATTAAGAACATTGATAGGATTTTGCCTTGTTCACTCAGTTTGATGCAGCTTAAATGCCTCTTCTTTCTGTCTCTGTCTGCAAATCCTGTCTTTGAAGTCTAGTGTAAATGTCACCTCCTGCAAGAAATCTTCCCTCACCCTTCCAGACTAAACTAATCACTACTAGCAGTTGCATTGCTTGTTTCCTCAGTTTAGTATTTAAACTTGCAGTATGTCATGGTCTGTTCTAGTACAAAAAGTATATATATTTTTTGTATTAGGGTGAAACAAATGTATAATCTAAAACCGAAAACATTTACATCTTAAGGGACACCTAGAAAGTACCATGCTGTACTAAAGTTTCAAGTTGAGAAAATTTACATGTATTTAGAAAACTTCAGTAATTGCACAAGCTCAAGAGGATGAATAAAATGATGGTCAATAAAGCACTATCTTACCTTATCTGTGGTCAATTCAGCATTATTATGCACTGTTTCACAGCTGCCTGAGCATTGTAGAGTAATGCCTGAAGGACATTTATTAGGATTCCTTTCCCCTATATGGTTCCAGTTAGAATCCACCAAAGAAGAACACGTGCAGAATTTGAAAGACAAAAGAGGTCAGTTGTAGGCAGATTTATTGATAGAGCATCTCCACAGAGCCTCTTACTTCTGTGTTGCAAGCAGTAAAAGTTGGTGGCACTCCCTCTCCTTGAGATTGTTGATTTGGCACAGGTCTCTTGAATCACCAGAATCTAACAGTTATGTCCCTGGGCTTACTTTCTCATCCCTTTCAAAAGAATCCTTGCATTTCCCTATTTTGAACATTCCATTTGGACTATCAACAGTAGCTTTCTTTCTCCTGGTGAAAACTTGACTGATGCAGCTTCTACTGTAAGAATAATTCCTATTCCAAACACAGATTTACTTAACAAGTAGAATACAAGCATGATGGTACCAAACTTGATTCAGATTGTAAAATATGTTTTATAAAATGAAAAAAAAACACACAATACTACATTTAAAAAATAAATCACAAGAACAAAAAAAATCACAGTTTCTACTAAAAATGAAAATTATTTTAAAAGGGCATATCAAAGTTACCAACCAAGAGATGGGATTGATTTAAAATAAGTTGTTAAAAAACGTACAGTTAGAAAAGGACTTAGAGCAAATGGTGATTTTATTGCACAAAAATTCACTCTGAACTGGAAGATGACACCATTGATAGAGTTTATTTTCTTGACTGGTTTTTCAGTTCAGTTCAGTTCAGTCACTCAGTCGTGTCTGACTCTTTGCGACCCCATGAATTGCAGCACGCCAGGCCTCCCTGTCCATCAACAACTCCCAGAGTTCACCCAAACTCATGCCCATCGAGTTGGTGATGCCATCCACCCCTCTCATCTCTGTCATCCCCTTCTCCTCCTGCCCCCAATCCTTCCCAGCATCAGGGTCTTTTCCAATGAGTCAACTCTTCTCATGAGGTGGCCAAAGTATTGGAGTTTCAGCCTCAGCATCAGTCCTTCCAATGAACACCCAGGACTGGTTTCCTTTAGGACGGACTGGTTGGATCTCCTTGCAGTCCAAGGGACTTGCAAGAGTCTTCTCCAGCAACTGGTTTTTAAAATATGTTTAAAAATTAACTATTATTACTTTATTATTTTATTCTTTAAATCTTTTAAACAATTTGTTTAAATGATTAAATTTATTTTTCACAAATTAGTTTATTTTTGAAGAATTCTTCATTAATTTTACTAACAGAATTTTGTTTAACATTTCATATGATAATAAATGTTTTTCACTTATGTTTTCATAAATGTATATTTTCTTAGTATTTTATAATTCCCTTACTCATTTTTGTGTTTTAAATACATTAAATGGTTGGTTTTACTGGTTTTAAAAATATTTTAGGACATATATCCCTGTTCTTATATGTTAACTCTTTTGTAACAATATCTTAGTTTGGTTTCTTCCAAAAGAAGACTTGGAGAAAATTTCAGGTCAGGTGGTTTATATAGCTTATTTGGGAGGTGCTTACATATTTACAATAGAAGAAAGCAGCTGTAGCACAGTAAGGGAATGTAGTCAGTGAATATGGGAGAAGAAATTGTTATTAAGCCAGTTACCACTGTATGTACCTGAGCATAATCTTACTGGGGAATTTTGGAAAGAGCACATTTCTCAGAATTAACTGGAGGGACAAGATGGAGGTAGGTACATACCAACTCCTGCCAACTATCAAAGTCATATTTAATGAAAACATCTATTTCTGGCACTTGGAAAATTATGCCACTATTTTAAAGTAAATCAGCTCTTATTCTTAAGATCTTGGTACATGATTCAGTCAGCATCAATGGTTTCTGACCTGATAAACTGGTTTCCTACTTAGTCACGATATACCAAATATAAATGTTACTAATCTAAACAAAATGGAAATCTGCTTAAAAATTTGAATTATATCTATCTATACATACTGCCCGGAGAAGGTGATGGCTTCCCACTCCAGTACTCTTGCCTGGAAAATCCCATGATCAAAGGAGCCTGGTGGGCTGCAGTCCATGGGGTCGAGAAGAGCTGGACACAACTGAGAGACTTCACTTTCACTTTTCACTTTCATGCATTGGAGAAGGAAATGGCAACCCACTCCAGTGTTCTTGCCTGGAGAATCCCAGGGACAGGGGAGCCTGATGGGCTGCAGTCTCTGGGGTCGCACAGAGTCGGACACGACTGAAGCAACTTAGCAGCAGCAGCAGCAGCATACACACTGCCATGGAACCAGAAATGAAAGGGTGTATTGCTTTTCACCCTGTTCCTGATGCCAGTTGTCTCACTGTATCTCACTGTGCCTAATGTTCGCTGGATCTAGGGTAGGCAAGGTGCGAGCTAAGAGGCTGGAAGGAGACTTGAGGAACCCTACAAACTGCAGACACACTTATTCTCTCCCGGCTGGCACGGCAGCCGTGACACAGTCTCTCTCCTGGCTGACGCAGCAGCGTGAGTAGCCAGAGCATCACCTAACACCACACGACCTCTCTCCTGAGGCTGGCGCGGCAGCCATAGCAGCAGATACGCTGTATTCTCTCCTCTCGGGGCTGACCCAGCAGACACAGCCATGACACAGCAGTAACGCTGCTGCTTCCTAGGGGAGCTCTCATACACGTAGCGCGCACAACCCGTGGCCGAGCGAGCACCTCCTTACGCACATGCACAGTGCTATACGTGATCTCAGCTCTTAACAGTCTTTATTTACAAACCATGGGGTTAGAGTCTGAGCACACCATTTGCTCTCTCCCCACATTCCACGCCTTCAGGGTCTCTCGCCTCACATTCTATGTGCAGTCCATCTTCTGTGATATTTCGTTGGCAAGTAACACTGACCCTTCGATTTACATCTTGCAACAGCCGTAGGTGCTACAACAACAAACAGTTACATCCCCAACACACAGCAAAACCCAGCACCAGGTATCACCTGGAACTCATGTTGCTGTCCTTGCCCTAGTGGGGCTAGAAGAGCCACACACTGCATTTGGAGTGCCTTTATCTTCCATGGCCAAGTCCAGTCCACAGTCCTTGTGAGATTGCAGAAATGCCTCCACAAGTGCAACTCCACTCCTGTTGAATTTTTATTAAGAATCCACAAAACCCCCCGCAGGTACCAGCTCCTCTGCTTCATGAAGGGGATCTTTTGCAGCATTCATAGTCCACCCACATGATTACACTTTTCTAAATCTGAGGACACAGTCTTTACAGTACAGTGTTCTACTAAATCTGCATCTTTTATAGTACACTTCCACACAAATCAGCCCACATTTGTCTGTGTAACCCACATAGGAAAGTTATGGCCAACCTAGACAGCATATTAAAAAGCATTACTTTGCCAACAAAAGTCTGTCTAGTCAAGGCTATAGTTTTTCCAGTAGTCATGTATGGAAATGAGAGTTGGACTATAAAGAAAGCTGAGTATCAAAGACCTGATGCTTTTGAACTGTGGTGTTGGAGAAGACTCTTCAGCATCCCTTGGACTACAAAGAGATCCAACCAGTCAATCCTAAAGGAAATCAGTCCTGAATATTCACTGGAAGGACTGATGCTGAAGCTGAAGCTCCAGTACTTTGGCCACCTGATGCAAAGAGCTGACTCATTTGAAAAGACCCTGATGCTGGGAAAGATTGAAGGTGGGAGGAGAAGGGGACGACAGAGGATAAAATGATTGGATGGCATCACTGACTCAATCAGCATGAGTCTGAGTAAACTCCAGGTGTTGGTGATGGACAAGGAGTCCTGGTATGCTGCAATCCATGGGGTCACAAAGAGTCAGACACGACTGAGTGACTGAACTGAACTGAACCCAGATAGGACCCCTGCTGGCTCAGGCTCCTTTCGGGGTCTTCACACTTTCAAAATGGTGTCTCACCTGCCATCCCTTACTTCTCTCAGTAAAGACCAGAAAGCCCTCCACAGGCCGGGCCCACTCTTGCGTCCCAGAGTCATAAAGGCCATGTGACCTAGGGTTCCCCTTGCTTTTGCAGAAATTGTGTAACCAAATCAACCTACTCTGCTAGAGTATAGGATTGATAAGATGTGAACTCAGTCACATTGAGGGCCCCTTGAGGATGATCCCCATAGGCCATAGGCTGCTCATGTTTCACTTTCTGCTGTACAACAGGCCTCACTGCCAAACAGAGACCTGCAGTCTCATAACTTTCATCATCACTGTCACTTTCTGCCTCAGAGATGCTGCGTTTTTCAAGGCCACAGGGTCCTTGCTCTAATACCAATACATGTACAGAGTTCTTCCAAGGGTCTTTCCACATTGCACAGCAGCACAGCATCACAGAGGGCACAGTCCACATTCACCTCAGGGCAGTCTGTAAAATCCATCTCACAGTGCCAGCCTCAGTCTGTGCTGCCTTGTTCGGCAAAGAGGAACTCACCACCTGTAATGCCTTTTCAATGCTATCGGGTTAACCATCCACTGCTTCCCAGTCTTCCACTGGAGCCCACACTGAGAGGATCAAAGCTACACAGAACCTCATGCTCTCTGGGGGCCACTGGTTCCTCCATCCAATGGAGCCTCAGGCTTCCCAACCAGCTGGGTATCCTGCTGACTACACCGGTTATATCGCTCTTCATTCTGTTTGTGAAGTCAGTTGTCTTGCTGTATCTCACTGTCCTCACTGTTCGCTAAACCCAGGGTAGGCAAGGCATGAGCTAAGTGGCTAGAAGGAGACTGGAGGAGCCATAGGAACTACAGACACGTTTATTCTCTCCTGGCTGGTGCAGCAGCAGTAGCAGCAGACATGCTAGATTCTCTCCTCTCTGACTGACCCAGCAGACACAGCCATGACACAGCAGTAATGCCACCACTTTCTAGGTGAAGCTCACATACACATATTGCATACAACCTGTGACCAAGCCAGTAACTCGTGACACCCATGCACAGTGCTATACATGTGTGTATATGTGCTCAGTCCTGTCTGACTCTTTGCAAGCCCAGAAACTGTAGCACTCCAGGCTCCTTTGTCCATGGAATTTTCCAGGCCAAAATACCGGAGTGAATTGCCATTCCCTACTCAGAGGGATCTTCCTGATCAAACCCATGTCTTTTGCATCTCCTGCATGGGCAAGCAGATTCTTTACCACTACGTCACTGGAAAGCCCCATATTGTGTACACACACACATATACATATTGTGGAGAGAGGAAGAACATATCAACGAAACTTTTATGTAACTGTTCAGAAGTAATTCTTATAGGTAAGGAAATACTTAAAGAGCTAACAAAGGGCACAGAGAAAACTTAAAATACATAGGCACTGATTATATTTGTTTCTTTTTTCTGCTTTGTCAATTAAATGGAATCACATCTGAATAATTACTGACCCTTAAACTTTAGAATCAGAGCTGTTTAAAAAAGTTCAAACAAGTAAACGTTGTGACCAGTTAATTTGCAGACAATTTACTGTTAAGATAATTGAGTTAGTGACACTTGCTTGTGATCAGCGTTATTGGAAAAATCTGGTAGACTCAGCACATAATCACAAGTACAAATTTAATACTAAAAAAAAAACTTTTTACATTATTAACTGCTCCTGAAATTTACTTTCCAGAATAGTATTAAAATGAATAATAAATGTATTAGGAACATGCAGGAAAAGTACAGACCTAGTAAAGAAAAGAATACAGTCTATTATTGTTAGGAAAGTAAGTAACCCAAGTAGTAATCACCTTTTAATTTTATTTTTGATGACATAATCATAGAAAACAGCATTTAAAGAACATAACACAAGAAATTGAATTTATGAAGGCATTTTGATTGTTGCTTAGCTTGGGGAGCATAAGAAACAAATAATGTAAAACAATGATATTTCATTAGAATGTTGAATGAAGTTTTTCCTATTGTCTCTATTTGGGATAGAGTTTCAAGTTTGAAAAGTTAATAATAGCACTTCCCTGAATTCTTAAAAAGCATCCATTGCTCTTTGAGGCAAATATTTCCCTTGGAGCTATTAAGAAGTGACTTAAATGACCCTATTACCCCTCTATCATCTTAGCTTTATCCCCAGGCTGTGTCAGTCAGTTCAGTTCAGTTCAGTTCGTTTGCTCAGTCGTGTCTGACTCTTTGCGACCCCGTGAATTGCAGCATGCCAGGCCTCCCTGTCCATCACCATCTCCCAGAGTTCACTCAAACTCACGTCCATTGAGTCGGTTATGCCATCCATCCATCTTATCCTCTGTCGTCCCCTTCTCCTCCTGCCAGCATGAGTCTTTTCCAATGAGTCAACTCTTCGCATGAGGTGCCAAAGTATTGGAGTTTCAGCTTCAGCATCATTCCTTCCAAAGAACACCCAGGACTGATCTCCTTTAGAATGGACTGGTTGGATCTCCTTGCAGTCCAAGGGACTCTCAAGAATCTTCAACACCACAGTTCAAAAGCATCAATTCTTCTGCACTCAGCTTTCTTCACAGTCCAACTCTCACATCCATACATGACTACTGGAAAAACCATAGCCTTGACTAGATGGACCTTTGTCTGTGTAGTAAAATATTAATATATCCATAGAATTAGCTGGGAGAGGAATCATCAAGGGTGCAGGATTTATGGGAAAAGAATATTCAAATCAAGTTAGGATAGTCTAAGTTAAAGAGTCATTTGTAATAAAAAAAAATTACACCGTCTGCAAGAAGGGAAGAAAACATCTCATTCTTCTTGTTGAATCAATAATTTTTAACCAATTTACTTATTGTCTCTGTTAATTGATTTAACTATAATTTCTAGAGAAATAGAAAGAAGTGATGGAAGAGAGAGAGGAGTCTATAATGAGGCAGCGTATGCTTCCACCATTGGGCGAGCTGGTGGACACTTAGAAGGGAGCTGCACTTGCACCGCTGTGCAGACCATTATCCACTCAGACTATGCTTGGATGAGTGGTCCAGCAGCAAGATTCTCTGTAGTGCACTTTCAAGGGTTGGAGGTGAAAGAGATAAGTCAGAAATACTTAAAGCAAATCTGACTTCCCACATCAGCAAACCAGTCAAAGAAACCCCCATAATCCCATCTGAAAAAACCTCATATAGATCCCGTAACATGCCTAAGAATTCTGTGCTTGCCTCTTGGAAGGCATCAACAGCTCCAGAAGGTATATTAGCACCCATCAATTGAAAGGCAGTTATCCAGTTTCTTTCTCTTTCTGGCATTGTGCCAGAGAATCTGAACCTTAAAGCAATGGCAGAGAATGGCCCTGGAGATGAGAAGAAAGTGATCGTAACATAGGAAATTTTATCGAAATTTACAACTTGAGCAGACTTTTTATATTGAAAAATAGTCAGGAATCCTAAGATGTCAACGAACACGTCAGAGAGAGAGCTTAGGTGGAGACAGTGATTAGAATAACTATCAATGAATAAATGAAAATTTCTATTTTGTACCCTAGTTAAATTTGGAATATCCAAAAAGAACTGATTGCAGTCAATAATCAAACTTCAATATATGAGGCAATTAATTACAAATATCTTGACAGTAACAGTTTTCAGGACAATAAAATAAAGATATATCTAATAAAGCACTGCATCACTGGCTCAAGAAAAACGATCCAAGCCTCTCCAGATCCCAAGAGGTCCCCACTAAGGTATTGCTCAAGCTCTGCCCAATGGTCTTGGATATCCTGTTCTTCTAAACTGCAGATTTCCCATGTGGCACTAGTGGTAAAGAACCTCCCTGCCAATGTAGGAGACCTAAGAGACTCGAGTTCCATCCCTGGGTCAGGGAGATACCCTGGAGGAGGGCGGGGCAACCCACTCCAGTGTTCTTGCCTGGAAAATCCCATGGATAGAGGAGCCTGGCGGGCTACAGTCCGTGCGGCTGCAAAGAGTCCGACCTGACTGGAGCGACTCAGCATGCACGCACATGTGTCTCCTTTACCAGCTCTGAAATGATCAGGCAGATTTTGTTGTCTGTAAGAATGGTCTCTTTCGATCCTGACCCTATGAGTTGCTCTCCTGAAGTGGTAGAAAACAGTTTCCTCTTCCTGTGTTTCACTTTGTTATGGGTCCCAAGGCACAGTTCTGTCAATTTTGATATCTTCACAATGCCTTTTATAATAAAGTATTTTTATTTGACTAATTTTTGCAATTCCTTTCTACAAGTTGGTGATGGGTTCTTAACAATTGAATGTCTTGTTCTGAGTGCATTATCTACACTAGGTTCACTTGTGAATTTATTTATTTCATCCTCACAACAACCCTTAGTGATAGGTGTTAATTATTCCCATTCTTTGAGAAAAAGGGAGACAGAGAGAGGATAAACAACTTCCTGTAGGTTACACAGCTACTGTGTATTCAAGAATTCAAGTGTATTCAAGAATTCACAATCCTTGCTTTCTTTCTCGATGAACATATGTCTTCTACTTCTACTGAATAGCAGAAGTAGAATGGAAACCTGGGTGAACCTTCAGTAAATCTGCTATTGCCTCCTTGTGCTGTGCTTAGTTGCTCAGTCATGTCCAACTCTTTGTGACCCCTAGACTGGAGCCTGCCAGGCCCCTCTGTCCATGTAGATTCTCCAGGCAAGAACACTTCCCACCCCAGGTCTCCCACATTGCAGGCCGATTCTTTACCAGCTGAGCTACCCAGGAAGCGCTATTGGCTCCTTCAGTTCACTTCAGTGCTCAGTTGCATCCGACTCTTTGTGACCCCATGGACTCTAGCCCACCAAGCTCCTCAGTCTGTTGCATTCTCCAGGCGAGGAAATTGGAGTGGGTTGCCATGCCCTCCTCCAGGGAATCTTCCCAATCCAGAGATCTCCGCCCAGTCTCCTGCACTGGCTGGCGGATCCTTTACCTGAGCCACGTCATAAGATGCATACTCAATTGGAAATTAAAAACTAAAGCCAGGTAAGCCTCCCAAAATAACAAAAGAAAAAGAAAAATTTATCAGAAGAAAAATAGAAAACCATAAGTTGATAGTAGATTATATTGAGAAGTGTATTCAAGAATTCACAATCCTTGCTTTCTTTCTCTATGAATATATGTCTTTAACCAAGCATTTTACATGTCTGAAACTCGGGTTTTTGCCCACAAAAGGAAGTCAAGAAGTAAAGAATTAAAAAACATTTTTTATGTCTCTTTCTTTAAAACTTAATACTATCTTTATTTAATCTTTACTTAAAGAACAAGATTTTTTTAATTAAGTATGACATCTGTCACATAAAATTTTTAAAGTATGTAATTTTATAAAGTGAATTGTTACAGAGAGATTAATGAGAGTAAGATGAGTCTTTCATCTGGTTGGAGGACATGTATTTTCAAAGACAATATTTTATACATCCTTATGACTTTTGCTAGAAAAACTCAGTGGACTGAATTGCCACCTGAGAGTCAACAATTCTTATGTCTAACACCAGATTTTTTATTATCATATTCTGTTTTAAAATGAGGAGTTTTGAGACTCTCTCATAATATTATCCATGTCTTATACTGTGGATTCTCTGTTATTAAAAACTGAAAGTATTTAATCATTAAAAGTTTTAAAAAAAGTTATTCTCTCAAATTATAAAAAAATCCAGCAACAATCTTTTATTTGCATATAATTTGTAAGAATTTATCACAGTAACATTGTTTATGTAAATGCTTCGTTGTCACATTTATTCAGTCACATACTGTGAAAACTAGGATGAATTTCCTGATCCACTTGTTGACAATTTGCATATATTGTTTCAGACACATAAAGGTTAAAGGAGTGATTGATTTTTATTAAATTTTAATATAAATCTTAATATATAATTGAGATTTAATTGATATATAACCTAATATAAAGTTTATATTAAGTTTTAATATAAAATCTCAAATCTGAATATTCAGATTATTATTATTATTAGATAATAATATTTCAATAGGCATCTTCAAATGGGCTTTAATTAAGTTAAAACGGGTTGATGATGTACGCACCTTTACACTGTGGGAGTGTGAAAAGATATAATTCATACTTTCCATTTAAAACTGAAAAACACAAGCAATTTAAAGTCCATCAAAGATAAATTACTAACATATTAAACTCAATAATTAAAATATAAAGTAATGGTTTTATACTGATAAAATAACAATCACCAAAATATTTGGCTGTATTGAGATCAAGTTTCAAAGCATTGTTTTGCTTTGGGGGTGTATCTATGTATGTCTAGAATATTGCTGGGGACATCCTTAAGAAAACTGTTAGTAGTGATTACTCCTGGGGAAGGAGTAACAGGATATCAGGGTGGCAGAGATGTGGGAAAGACTTCTGCTATGTACTTTCCCTTTCTCTATTGGTTGATTTCTTTTAACCATGTGAACATGGTTTTCATTAATTTTCTTGCTATGGTTTCACCAGTGATTTAAATAATTACACTTGCTGTCTTTATACTGATGCACATACACACACACACACACACACACGCACATACACACACACACACACACACACCACATCATCATCACTACCACGCCTCACTCCTCGTTTCACACAATTAACACTTACGGTCACACATGGTAGAGAACATGATTTTTCTCAAGATGAAATCTTATTTCTCAGTTACAATTTAGATCTGCTGTTAACACTTAGCCATTAATTCTATGTGGTAGAGTTGGCACTTTGCTTCAGCAATATAGCATAAAGTAGCAAATTCCCTTATCCAGAGATATACTCCTAGGTCTTAGTAATTTGTAGATTAGACAGTAGAAACTTAATATCAAGTCCTTGGCCAATCTCTTAATTATTTGCCATGTCAAAGATTCTTTAATGTTGTTGTTTTTATTGCACCCTTGTGGACCATTTGCTCAAAAGTGATTTGCTACTTTGAAGATAAATTAGGTTTATTCCTGTTCATGTACATTGAAAAGCACTGTGGATTGTAAATTTCTGTACTTCATCTCCTATCCTCAGTGTTAATGCACCTGTTAAAATTAAAAGACTTTATTTTTCATATCATAGAAAGTTAGAGTCTGGGTTATTTCTCTTGATTATACATAAACTATTTTTCTAATTTATCCTGCAGAATTGTTGATTTTTGCTTCAGTAAATTAATTGTACAGGACCTGTGAGGGAGTTGGGGAAACAGTGCTTTTCAGAAAAGTAAAATAAAATTTCAGCTTTTTTATGTATACAGAAGGATAATAGTTTGAAATGTCCACATAGAAAGGGGCACATGGAATTGATTTCACCTGGAAAAAAAGGCAGGAATGGATGAAAGACCATTCTTTACACCTTAAGTAAATTTGATGTTTTAGAACCACATAGGTGAGCAGCTTACTTAAGTGTAGGGTAATATTAACATGTATAATGATAATATTAGAGAAGTACAGAATGGATTCTGTAATTTTTCGAGATATTTAAACTGCTTACATTAGCAAAAAAATACTAAATCAATGTAATAAATATTTTTCAATAAAAAGTATATAATTATAATGCTGTAAAAGGAATAACATCTGTTTTTTGCTAGAAAAAACTATAGTGTTCTGTTCATATTCATTTTTGTTTAACTTATGTATATTTTTGGTAATTTGCAATGTGATATTGCTAGGCAGTATTAACTGATTTATCTAAAATACAAACTAACATCTGTCTGGCTGCATAAATCACCCTAGTATGATCTTCTTGTGAGAATCTAACTTTATAATTTAGCACTTTATGGAATAAGATATAAAATAAAAATATGTACATATAATCTAATGTAGCAAAATATATATTTATATTAAATAATCATAGCTATTGTAAGCATTAAGTTTGCCATAATGCAAGTAACGTTTTAGCTTTACTCCAACTGAATTGCAACCAGAGCTGTGTGATTACTTTTAGGGGAAAATGTGTTATCTTTCCTATGTCACGCTGAAGTCCAAGGATTGAAAAACTCTGCCAAGATGGAGAGGATTTAGAATGACTCCAAAAGCCCAGAATTACCCACACATCTTTGGATGTACCTGCTTGGGGTTCCAATACAACTGGCACCCTTCTCATTCTTGATTTCAAAACTAATGACTGCTTTAGTACCCTAGGCATCTAGACTTGTCACTTTCAGCCTCACAGAACTGGAAGTAGAGAATTTTTTGAAACTAATTTTATACAGATATTTTAAAATATTATTATTAGGAGGTAAACTATGAGGCTTTGTGGGTTTAAATGATGCAGATTTGAATAATTCTTAATATTCCTGATAAATTCAGCGAGAGTCTCAGGAATCCTGCCCTGTATTAGTTAGCACTAGATTTTAAGATTCCAAAAGTTATTGGGTCTTTAAGTTGCTACCTTTTTCTGTATTATGTGGATTTTATTTAAACCACCAGTAGTGTGCATACTCCTGAAGGGTATCTTCAAGAGACCAAAAAAGTGACCTCCTTCTTTTAGTTCTAAGACAAAGATTATATTGCAGAAGTAATTATTATATTATTTACCGGAATGTGAATGGAAATGAAACTGATTGCACGCTAAGAAAATGTACCCCTCCCTAGGTAGTTCAGCATTTGTGTGTACTTAGGACTGTTAAGAAAGTATAGGTCAAATCTTGGTGGGATGGGGAGCTAGGTCCAATTTGAAACCTACAGAAGTTACTCACAAGTCAATGGCTGTACATTCCTAAAGAAAAAGAAAGAGGGGGAAAAAGCCCTCCAATTTCTCAGTAGCTATTTTTCATGGTAAAACAAATCTGACAAGAATAGATTTGTATTCCTAGAATTATCAGTTTGGCACATTTCATGAACACAAGCTGATGTGTTTAAAACCAGCCTATGTAGACATCCCTGCTTATGCCTGCTTACTCAGTAATCATACTTAGGAATATTGTAAAGTAGAGCTATTTTACTAACTTTTAGGCCTAAAAAGACTTTTCTTGATAGAAAATGAATAGCAGAATTGTACTACATAGTCAGAAATTGAAATTTACCCAGCATAGTTTAGCCTTGCAATATATGTTTATCAAGCAACTTCTATAAGCAAGAACATCTTCTAGGTACTTACTTCTAAAAAGTGAAGACAGACTCTCTCCTCTCAAAACTTTGAGTCTGGAGTAGAAGATAAGACGACAATAATAGCAAAGCAAATCCCATTGAGAAAAGCAAGCCCTTTAACAGAGATATGTCCTCAGTGATTTAGAACACAGAGGAAAATCCCACTGCTTTCTCTTGAGGAGATAGTATAAAAAAACATTTTATTTAGAATAGGAACTTTAGATCTTTTGAAATATTGTGAGGAAGAATGAGCAAAGCAAGCATCAAAATGTGTATAGGCATTGGAAAGCATGGCTCTTGTGACATATATTTCAGTATGAGAGAAGCAGAGATCATGCATGATGGCTGGAGAGGCTACAGGTCAGGCAAAGAGGGAGGTGAGACCTAGATCATGGAAAAAAATTGCACTGGTCAAGATATTGACATAAACACTATTTCAGTCCAAGTGACAGCTTCAAGCAAAGAGTTTTAATTTAGAAATTTCAGCAGTTAATGATACACAAGATACATTGGAGGTTGGACTATAGGGAGTTTATTGGAAAGAGATGCTCTTTAGAAGGTAATATGCAGCGTTTAAAGAAAGAATTTTAAGGGCTAAGTTCAAGTCTGATTAATATCTACACTTAAAGAATAAGTGGAAGATGGATGCCCCCAAATACAAGTGAGAAGAAAAGGCTCAGAGACAAGAAAGGAAAATGATGAAAGTCGAGGGATAAAATAATGTAAGAAATATTGTATTCATCAGTACAAATACCACTAAGGAATGTATTTTGCACACATCAAGAAGATACACTAAAATATTGTGTTTGCATTCTAATCTTGGTCTTATATTTAGTACTTGCTTCTTTCTAACTAAATGTGTGAATAGATTAGGATTTCTTAACATTCTTGTTAAGCACAAAAAGGTATTATTAACATGCAATATTGTGACAACTGCAGAATTCATCTAAAGAGAAGGAATAACTAGTAACTAGTGTCTATGTAAATATTACATAGACATGTATATAAATATTCCAGAAGTACTCTAGTATGCTTGAGACTGTGGGTCAGGGGCCAGAATGCCTGGATTTATATTCAGTTTCTGACACAGTGATACTACTTTAGGCAAGCAATGTATCTCTCCTTGAGATTTCAGAAGTGATAAAGATAACTAAGGGATTGGTGTGAAATTGAAAAAAAAAATAAACTGGTGGTAGCAGTGATTATTATAGAATTCTAAATTAAAGTCTTTGCATTAACAAATGTTACAGTGTTTCCATAGAGAATTTCTCAGCATTAGTTGTTATCACCATTCACAGTTTTCCCAGGTTAAATTCCTATTCTGAATCCTTCCAAATATGAATTCCCAATTCTACCTATCTCTGGGAAGTTTTGGCTAGATATGTTAGTTTTTCAAGGTTACCATAACAAAGTATCACAGACTAGGGCTAAGTGGCTTGAACAACAGAAATTTACTTTCTCAAAGTTCTGGAGGCTCAAAGTATGAGATCAAGATCAAGATGTCAGCAAGGTTGGTTTCTTCTGAAGCCTCTCTCTCTGATTTATTGATTGCTGAAGGCAATGGCACCCCACTACAGTACTCTTGCCTGGAAAATCCCATGGTCGGAGGAGCCTGGAAGGCTGCAGTCCTTGGGGTCACTGAGGGTCGGACACGACTGAGCGACTTCACTTTCACTTTTCACTTTGATGCATTGGAGAAGGAAATGGCACCCCACTCCAGTGTTCTTGCCTGGAGAATCCCAGGGCTGGGGGAGCCTGGTGGGCTGCCGTCTATGGGGTCGCACAGAGTCGGACTTGACTGAAGTGACTTAGCAGCAGCAGCAGCAGTCATCTCTTGTGTCTTCAAATAGACTTTCCTCCATCGGTGTCCTTATCTCCTCTGCGTGTAAGGACACCAATCTTTTGGATTAGGGCCCATCATAAGGACCGCATTTCAACTAAATTATCTCTTGAAGACCCTGCTTCCATATGCACTCAGATTTTGACGTACTAGGAACTTCAACATGTGAATTTGGAGGATACATTCGAGCCCATAATACTGTGTATTCATTTAGCAGATCAGATTTAATACTCTTCCCAGATCTTCTCCCTCATCTGATAACAATATTTATCAAAGTCCATTTCCTAAATTTTAGAATACTTTGATGGTCTTTGTGTCCCTCTCTCTTGCACACCACATCTGATTAATTGCAATGCCTTGATTCTGTTGCCATACTATTTTGCATTGACCACGTCATCTTCAGGATGGTGCTGGTTGTGGTGCTTAGTCGCTCAGTCATGCCAACCCTTTGGACTGTAGCCCACCAGGCTCCTCTGTCCATTACATTTTTCAGGCAAGAATACTAGAGTGGGTTGCCATTTCCTTCTCCAGGGCATCTTCCTAACCCAAGGATCAAACCTGTGTTTTCTAGGTCTCCTGCATTGCAGGAGGATTCTTTACCCACTGAGCCATCAGGAAAGCTCCGTCTTCAGGATGATATCCACTCAACTCATGAAAGCTGTTGATAATTCTCACATGGATTAGTACATGTGATGATCTGATTCTCTGTCTCTAGTTTCTCTTACTCAGGCTAATCTATACCTGATTCTTGGAGAAGTTTCTTAAAACACATTCCCTCTGCCAAACACCTTCCATTTTTTAAATAGTAAGGATGAAGAACTCTGGCAAGTCACTTCCTTACCAAATCATTTTACATTTCCCCACAGTCAGTAGTGGCCAAGAATAGTGATGGATTGGGAAAAGTAGGAAAGGTAAGAGCTTTCCTGGCGGTAAGTGACCCCTGTCACTACCACTCCCCTCAAACATTCACTTGCTCCACCCTATTGCCTAGCAGGTGGAAGCTATGCAACTTGGAATTTTTCTCCCTTATCACTGTAATGATGGAAGGATTTTGTAATCACAATGCAACTAGGAAAGACTGAGTTTTCTGATGATGTTACAGAAAACCCAAAGGAACTTTTTGTTCAACCCTGTAGATGTATAGAGGCCTTCTTCAATGTCTTAGCAGTAAAGAATCCATCTGTAGTGTAGGAGAGACAGGATATAAGGGTTTGATCCCTGGGTTGGGAAGATCCCCTGAAGGAGGAAATGGCAACCCACTTCAGTATTCTTGACTGGAAAATCCCATGGACAGAGGAGCCTAGTGGGCTACAGTCCGTGGGTTCACAAAGAGTAGGACACTACTGAGAGATTGAGAACCCGCATATAGATGGATAGAAAGCAGAATATACATTTGGGGGAAAAATAAGACAATATTTTTAACCATACTATTAACAATAGTTCTCAGGTCAGAATGGAGAGGGTGAATGAATTGGCTATGAGGAGGATACTTTTACTTTTCGCTTGTTATAATATTGCTCTGGAATTTCAAGAAACTGCTTAAAATTTTTCAGTATGTTACTAATGAGACAATATTTAAACTATAGCTGATGTATGTCACTGTATAATGTGAAAGTCATAAAATTGTATGAAATTCCAAAGCAATAAACTCAACAATCACAGAGATCAGCATATCCTCATTGACTATTAGATTTAGCTGTTCTTGCCTTATGTAGGTCAGATTCTTTGGGGCCCAGTTTCTTCTTTAAGATGAGGACTGTACTACCAAAACTTCACCATTATTTTATTAATAAGACTAGAGATTAGGTAAATACACTGAAAAGCACTGAGTAGGATCCCAGAGCTAGTAGGTGATAAAACTAGAAATTGTCTTAATAAAAGCCATGAAAAAATTTAGCCCAGGACTTGTTATTATTATTCTTCCTACCTTTTCATCTGCCAAATTCTGAGTCTAGGAACATTTTTGTTTTATGAGATGTAACCTCGGTAGGGAATCTGAATCCCAGAGATGTGGTAGTATTTTTACTTCTACAAATTTATTTATTGGTTGTTTGTATAACTGTGAAAACAAAGAAAAGACAGGAAAATGTCCTTTAAATGACAGCATCCCTGGGGAAAATGACAGGCTCAAGGTTGGTAAATAAATTATGTTTATATATTTATATGCTCATGTCAGTTTTGTTACTATTTTCAAGCTGGCACTTGAGGGTTCACAGTTTTCATTTTATTATAGTCACTTTATATATAAAAGTATGAAACCGGGAAAAAAGAATGTCCCAAGTGGTATGCTAAAACAATGTTTTGAAACAAGAAAACGTTTTTGTCTGCTTTCTTTGACTGCTTTTCAATGGAAAATAAACTTCACAAAATCTAAAATGGATGAAATTCAATCAAAATTTATTTTTACTCTCTTAAATGTATTTCATCTTTAGAAAACTAAACTAGAAAACTATACAAATAGGAAAGTATTTTTTGTGTTCCATAAATTCCTGAGTTTTGAAATTGGATGCATATGTGCTTATATCAATGAAAAACTTTATAGTTCAGCTTAGAACAAAATAGTTAGGAGTTCTATTTTTATTGTTAGCTATTTTTATATTTTTAGTACTGCAGCTGTTTGAGGGGGATGGATGGCCTAACTAAACTATTGGTAACTGCCCTGAAAGTGTTAGTTGCTCAGTCACGTCCTACTCTTTTCAGCCTCATGGACTGTAGCCCACCAGGCTCCAGTGTCCAAGGAATTCTCCAGGCCAGAATACTGGAGTGGGTTGTTATTCCCTTCTCCAGTGGATCTTCCTGACCCAGGAATCAAACCCAGGGTCTCCAACATTGTAGGCAGACTCTTTACCATCTCAGCCACCAGGAAAGCCACTAGTAATCTGGTATGTTATATGGTAAGTGATTTCCCACTGTTGCTTTCTGAAGAATATTACACTACTGCTTTCATGGCTTCTGAAACTCTAGTAACTCTTCAGTAAATTGCCTAATTATTTAACAATAAATTGTCCAATTATTTTAAAATAATAACAATCCATTAAAATTTAACTAAGATTCTTTTCCAATTCTATCCAAACTTCAATTAATACAGTTTGCAATAGCAAAATTTTGGAAATTACTTAAACCACTATCAACTGGATAAGAATAGATAAATTATGGTACACTCACATGAATAATATATATCTATGTAGGATATTATATAGCACTAAAATGAATAAAGATAGTCTATGTAGATCATTGTGGATGAATCACAATGTGCAAGGGAAAAAAAAAAGTAAATTACAGTGTTATTCAGTTCAGTTCAGTCACACAGTCATATCCAACTCTTTGCAACCCCAATGGGCTGCAGCATGCCAAGCTTCCCTATCCATCACCAGTTTCTGGAGTTTGCGCAGACTCATGTCTATTGAGTCGGTGATGCCATCCAACAATCTCATCCTCTGTTGTTCCCTTCTTCTCTTGCCTTAAATCTTTCCTAGCATCAGGTCTTTTCCAATGAGTCAGTTCTTCCCATCAGGTGGCCAAAGTATTTGAGCTTCAGCTTCAGCATCAGTCTTTCCAATGGATATTCAGGACTGATTTCGTTTAGTATTGACTGGTTTGATCTCCTTTCTGTCCAAGAGACTTTCAATAGTCTTCTCCAATACCACAGTTCAAAAGCATCAATTCTTCAGCACTCAGCTTTCTTTACAGTCCAACTCTCACATCCATACATGACTCCTGGAAAAACCATAGCTTTGACTAGATGGACCTTTGTCAGCCAAGTAATATCTCTGCTTTTCAGTATACTGTCTAGGTTGATGTCTCTGCCTTTCAGTACACTGTCTAGGTTGGTCATAGCTTTTCTTCTAAGGAGCAAGCCTCTGTTAATTGCATGACTGAGGTCACAGTCCACAGTGATTTTGGAGCCCAAGAAAACAAATTCTGTCACTGTTTCCATTGTTTCTCCATCTATTTCCCATGAACTGATGGGATGCCATGATCTTGGTTTTTGAATGTTGAGTTTTAAGCCAACTTTTTCACTCTCCTCTTTCATTTTCACCAAGAGGCTTTTTAATTTCTCTTCACTTTATGCCATAAGGGTGATGTCATTTGTGTATCTCAGGTTATTGATATTTCTCCCTGCAATCTTCTGCTTTATCCAACCCAGCATATCACATGAGGTGCTCTGCATAGAAGTTAAATAAGCAAGGTGATAATATACAGCCTTGAGGTACTCCTTTCCCAATTTTGTACCAGTCCAGTGTTTCATGACTGATTCTGACTGTTGATTCTTAACCTGCATACAGATTTCTCAGGAGGCAGGAAAGGAAGTCTGGTATTCTCATCTTTTTAAATAATTTCCCACAGTTTGTTGTGATCCACACAGTAAAAGGCTTTGGTGTAGTCAATGAAGCAGAAGTAGATGCTTTTCTGGAAATCTCTTCCTTTTTCTATGATACAATGGATGTTGGCAATTTGATCTCTGGTTTCTCTGCCTTTTCTAATTCCAGCTTGAACATCTGGAAGTTCTTGGTTCATGTACTTATTGAAGCCTCACCTGGAGAACTTTGAGCATTACTTTGCTAATGTATGAGATGAGAGCAATAGTGCTGTAGTCTGAACATTCTTTTGCATTGACCTTCTTTGGAATTGGAATGAAACCTGACTTTTTCCAGTATGTGGCCTCTGCCAAGTTTTGCAGATTTGCTGGTATATTGTGTGCAGCACTGTAGCAGCAGCATCTTTTGGGATCTGAAATAGTTCAACTGGAATGCCATCATTCTCCATTAGCTTTGTTCCTAGTGATTCATCCTAAGGCCCACTTGACTACACACTTGAGGATGTCTGGCTCTAGGTGAGTGATCACACCATCATGATTATCTGGGTCATGAGGATCCTTTTTGTATAGTTCTTCTGTGTATTCTTACCACCTCTTCTTAATAACTCTGTTTCTCTTGGGTCCATACCATTTTTGTCCTTTATTGTGCCCATCTTTGCATGAAATGTTCCCTTTGAATCTCTAATTTTCTTGAAGAGATCTCTAGTCTTTCCCATTCTATTATTCTATGTTTTTTTCCCTCTAATTCTTTGCATTGATCATGTAGGAAGGCTCTTTTTTTTTTTTTTTTTTTAATCTCTCCTTGCTGTTCTTTGGAACTCTGCATTCAGATGGGTTTGTCTTTCCTTTACTCCTTTGCCTTTCGATTCTCTTCTTTTTTCAGCTATTCATAAGGCCTCCTCAGAGAACCATTTTGTCTTTTTGCATTTCTTCTTCTTGGAGATGGTTTTGATCACCACCTCCTGTACTATGTCATGAACCTCTCTTCATAGTTTTTCAGGCACTCTATCTATCGAATCTAATCCCTTGACTCTAGTTGTCACTTCCACTGTATTAAAATATTTTATTTTGGTCATACTTGAATGATGTAGTTGTTTTCCCTACTTTCTTCAATTTAAGTCCAAATTTTGCAGTAAGGAGTTCTTGCTCTGAGCCACAGTCAGCTCCTCCTCTTGCTTTTGCTGACTACAGTCTCCATCTTTGGCTGCAAAGAACAACAGAAAATTGGATTAAAGATTTGTTGGGCATGGCCCCACACATCAGAGCAAGACCCAGATTCCCCCACAGCCAGTCCCTCCCATCAGGAAGCTTCCACAAGCCTCTTATCCTTACCCATCAGAGGGAAGGCAGAATGGAAACCACAATTACAGAGAAGTAACCAAACTGATCACATGGATCACAGCCTTGTCTGACTCAATGAAACTATGAGCCATGCTGTGTAGAGCCAATTTGCACAGTGTTGTTCAAAGCATGAACTGACTCATTGGAAAAGACCCTGATGCTGGGAAGGGTTTGAGGAAGGAGGAGAAGGGGACAACAGAGGATGAGATAGCTGGATGGCATCACCAACTCAATGGTTATGAATCTGAGCAAGCTCTGGGAGTTGGTGATGGACAGGGAAGCCTGGCGTGCTGAAGTCCATGGGGTTGGAAAGAGTCGGACACACCTGAGAGACTGAACTACACTGAACTGTGACACAAGCACTCAAGAAGAGTGTTTATTAGAGAAGCATTTGGTCACTGTCGTTTGTTCTCTATTTGCTCTTCTAGATTGCCTCCCTGGTGGCTCAGATAACAAAGAATTCACCTGCAATGCAGGAGACCCAGGTCTGATCCTTAGGTTGGGAAAAGCCTGGCAGCTACAGTCCATGGGGTCACAAAGTATCAGACAGAACTGAATTAATTAGATTTCATTTTTGACAGTAAATGAGAATATGTGTCAATTTTATGTTTAGAGTTATTTTTAAAAGTTAGAATATTATGTATAGGGAAATCTGAAACAGAATAAAACCAATAGTAATGTTTTTTCTGTTGTTAAGAAAAGGACTGGTTCTTATATTATTGTTTGTACTTTAAAAAAAAATTTCTCAGAACTAATCTGTTTTGGATATACTCATATCTTAGTAGCTAGGCTATAAAATGTGGTCAATAATTTTTTAATTATCATTTATATTGTCACTTGAGAATTAACTATTATAACAGTCTTCTGTATGCTTACTAACTTCTTGGCTCTCCTTATTGTTACTTATATACTTGTATTATATACTTATGTTACTCCTTATATACTTACTAATAATATACAAAGGATATCATTCATCATTTATAGCTCTAATATTTATCCTTCCATGTCCCTGGACCAACCTTTGTGAATTTCCTCTCCTTGGTTTTATGTAAGAGTTGAATGTTCTTTTAGATTTTATTTTTAATTTATTTTTATTGGAGTATAATTACTTGACAATGTTGTCTTAGCATCTACTGTACAACAAAGTGAGTCAGCTGTATGTGTACATATGCCCCTCCCTCTTGAACCTTCCTCCCCCCCCCACTCCCTCATCCCACCCCTCTAGTTCATCACAGAGCGCTGAGTGGAGCTCCTGTGCTACGCAGCCCTAGCTGTTTCACGTATGGCAATGTATGTGTGTCAGAGCTACCCTCCCAACTCTTCCTGCCCTTCCGTTTCCCCACTGCGTGCCCATGTCCATTCTGCACACCCGCATCTCTATTTCACACAGCAAATAGCTTTGTCTGTACCATTTTTGTTTTGATTCCATACGTATGTGTAAATATATGATATTTGTTTTTTCTTTCTAACTTCACTCTGTATGACAGACTCTAGGTCCATCCATGTCACTACAAACGACCCAGTTTCATTCCTTTTTATGACTGAGTAATGTTCCATTGTTTGTATGCACATCTTCTTTATCCATTCATCTGTCAATAGACATTTGTGTTGCTTCCATGTCCTAGCTATTGTAAAGAGTACTGCAGTGAACATTGGGGTACATGTGTCTTTTTGAATTATGATTTTCCCAAGGTATATGCCCAAGAGTGAGATTGGATATGTCTGTGAGAAAAATTCTTGTTCTCAAAGATTCTGGCACTTGTATTTGCCTACTTTGACGCTCCTGTATCTGTGTTTGCCTAAAAGATCAGAATCACACTGATTCTCACAAGTGATGAAATGAGAGGCCCTCACATATAAATTCAACATTTGTTCCAGTTCTTTCTTATGTCTCCCATCTCATGATATCTGAGAGAAAGTTATTTCACAGTGCCCTTGATTTTTAAGAAAGATATCTAGAATGAGCCATGTTCTCCTCTTATATTTCATAATCTCATTTGAATATGATACTGAAAATGAGGCGTTTACAGAGCACTGCAGTGTGTCCTGGGGTTCTAGTATTGTGTCTAACATATGATGAGTAAATAAATATTGAAAGTGTATTCATTTTTATGTTTAAATAATAGCACAAAATATTTTAGTGAATTTTCAATGGTTCTGTACATATATGTCATCTTAGTCAGCACACACATTGGGCAGACTCAGTAAGATGGGGGTTTGTAAGTTAAAGTTTGGAAAGTGCTCTTGAAAACAGTACTTGTAAAGGGTGAGGGAGGCAAAATTAGGCAGAGAGGGGATTTTGAAGTGCTGTCACAGTTGCAACAGAGACCTCAGCGGATCATACAGAGTCTTGAAGCTGGGATGGCTACTTAGACTTATCTTAAATTCAGTGAAGGGGCTGAATCTTGGAATTCCTGCATACAGGAGTCATTGAAAGTGGGCTCGCTTACAACCGTCTCTTCATGGAGAAGAATTCCCAGACAAGTACACACAGAGCCAGGAAAGGAGTGCCTGTCTTGAAAGCTGGAAGGAAATAAGGAGAACCAGAAAGTAAGTTCTTCACTGGGAATAGTGAAGAACTTGATTTCAGAAATCTTTTTTTGGTCCCAT
Organism: Capra hircus; assembly: GCF_001704415.2. Lineage (NCBI taxonomy): Eukaryota > Metazoa > Chordata > Mammalia > Artiodactyla > Bovidae > Capra > Capra hircus. Next base: position 72,810,056 of record NC_030822.1, read on the forward strand.
AAATGGAGTGTGCTATCAGGTTGTAAAATTTTAATAATTTAAAATTTTAATACTTTTGAATTCAAATTTTTAAATTTTATTTTAAATTTTTAATTATTTTAAATGAATTTGATAATTACATTTTAAATAATTCAGCTATTAAGATTTCTTAAGAGATGCAGAGAAAAAACTATATACCCAGAATGTGGGCCAAAGTACTGCATAGAACATAACAGTCAAAGACTGCTTGAATAGAACAGAGTATAGTCCATTAACAGAAATATAGCACAAAAAAAGCAACCTGTGTCAGTCCATAAAAACTAAATTCTAGTAACTAAATTGTGAATTGGTTCCAGTCCTTCTGGGCTACATTTTCAAACAGAATGAGCCTAAATTCTTATCTCTGAATGGAGAGTAGGGAGGGGTGCTTTAAAGGAGAGGATATACGACGTCATGCCCTGGAGTTCATGGATGAAGAAATGACAAGCAACCTGTCTTGGGAAGTAGAAATACAGACAGTGAACCTGTAACTCCTAAATCCATTACCTGGATGCTAGCCTATGAAAGAGATACCAACTAACAGGGAGATTTATGGAGTCAATGTCACTAACTCCAAAATCTCAGCCAATCATGGGCCTATTATATTTCCATTAATATTTAAGCTGGGGAGGTCGCTGCTGCTATGGGGCACCAAACTTCAACTGAAACTGGGGCAAATTTGATTTGGAGCTCAGCTAGTTGCACAAGTTTTCCTCACTCCCCTTATCCTTCAGTTACTCCTTCCACAAATCAAGTTTTATTAAAGGTCCTAATCACACATATGTATGTGAGACCTCATTTTAGGGACATCTTAGTTGGGGCAATGATGTGCAAAACCCTAAGTTAGATTATCCAGAATCCTACTCTAGGACTTTTTTTTTTTTTTTTTTTTTTTTTTTGTGAAACTAATGGAAAAGATGTCATTCTACTCAAAAGAACACCAGTCTTGAGTAGCCTCTGGTCATGTTCCTTGCTGTGCTGGAAAAAATTTCATTTGATGTGCTTTATGTAATTGTAAAGGCTGGTGCTGAGAAAGACAGACCTGATTTAGAGAGATAATAAGAGTCCACAGAGTACCCAAGTTTCTTGCCTCCATGGTCCCCAAGTGACTGATTCTACACTAGTAAAATTTTGTTACATGGGCCAATAAATTCCATTGCTTTTAGATTTTTTATTCTTCAGCTGGTCCAAGTTGGATTGTTGTCATTTGCAATAGAAATTTTCTTATCATAAGGACTTCATATGCCCCAAATGATGGATTAAGCTTTTGAAATGTATTATATCTCATGTAAAACTCAAATAATCCAATTGAAGCAAAAATAATTTATTATTATTATCCTCAGGAATTCATTTCAGGAAATTCAACCATGGATGTGAGAAATACTTGTACTTGTTGTTCAGTTGCTCACTCAAGTCTGGCTCTTTGTGACCTAATGGATAGCGACACCTTTGGTTTCCCTGTCCCTCACTATCTCCCTGAATTTGCTCAAACCCATATCCACTGAGTCGGTGATACCATCCAATCATTTCATCCTCTGTTGCCCCTTTATCCTTTTGCCTAGCAATCTTTCCCAGCATCAAAGTCTTTTCCAGTGAGTTGGCTCTTGGCATCGGTTGGCCAAAGTATTGGAGCTTCAGCTTCAGCATCAGTCCTCCAATGATTGTGCAATAATTATGCAAGGTTAATTTCCATTAGTATCAACTGCTATTCAAGGGTCTCTCAGTTGTCTTCTCCAGCACCACAGTCTGAAAGATCAATTCTTAGGTGTTCAACCTACTTTTTGTTCCAGCTTTCACATCCTCCATACATGACTACTGGGAAAACCATAGCTTTGACTAAATGGACCTTTGTCAGCAAAGTGATGTCTCTTCTTTTTAACATGCTGTCTAGGTTTGTCATAGCTTTCCTTCCAAGGAGCAAGCATATTTTAATTTCATGGCTGCAGTCACCATCTGCATTGATTTCAGAGCCCAAGAAAATAAAGTCTGTCACTGTTCCAGTTGTTTCCCCATCTATTCACGTGAAGTGATGGGACCAGATGCCATGATCTTAGTTTTCTGAATGTTGAGTTTTAAACCATGCTTTTCACGCTTCTCTTCTACTTTCATCAAGAGGCCCTTTAGTTCCTCTTCCCTTTCTGCCATTAAGGTGGTTTCATCTGTATATCTGAGGTTATTGATATTTTTCTCCTAGCAATCTTGATTCCAGCTTGAGCTTCATCTAGCTCAGCATTTCACATGATGTACTGTGCATATAAGTTAAATAAGCACAGTCACAATATACAGCCTTGACATACTTTTTTTCCCAAATATGAACCAGTTTGTTGTACCATGTCCGGTTATAACTGTTGCTTCTTGATCTACATACAGGTTTACTGGGTGGCAGGTAAGGGGGTCTGGTATTACCATCTCTAAGAATTTTCCACAGTATGTTGTGATCCACACAATAGTCAGTAAAGCAGAAGTAGTTTTTTTTTTTTTTTTTCTGGAATTCTCATGTGTTTCGTATGATCCAATGGATGTTGGCAATTTGATCTCTGATTCATCTGCCTTTTCTAATTCCAGCTTGAACATCTGGAAGTTCACATACTGTTGAAGACTAGCTTGAAGAATTTTGAGCATTACCTTGCTGGCATGTGAAATGAGTGCAATTGTGCAATAGTTTGATCATTCTTTGGCATTGCCCTCCTTTGGGAGTGGAATGAAAACTGACATTTTCCATTCCTGTGGCCACTGCTGAGTTTTCCAAATTTGATGGAATGTTGAGTGCAGCACTTTCACAGCATCATATTTTAGGATTTGAAATAGTTCAGCTGGAATTCAATCACCTCCACTAGCTTTGTTAGTAACAATTCTTCCTAAAGCCTACTTGAATTCTCACTCCAGGATGTCTGGCTCTAGGTGACTGATCACACTACTGTGGTTGTCCAGGTCATTAAGACCCTTTTCGTATAGTTCTTCTGTGTATGCTTGCCACCTCTTCTTAATATCTTCTGTTTCTATTAGGTCCATAACATTTCTGTCCTTTATTGTGCCTATCTTTATATGAAATATTCCCTTGGTATCTAATTTTCTTGAAGTGATCTCTAGCCTTTCCCATTCTATTATTTTTGTCTATTTCTTTGCCTTGTTCACTTAATAAATCTTTAGGGAACTGGAATAATTGCACACATATGTGTGTATATATAAATATATATGTTTTTGTATGTGTGTGTCATATGTCTGTGTACAATGTATATATGTGCAGATATTTTCTATACAGATAATAGATAAATAAACAGATTTGTAAACAGGCAATACCTTGTGATGATTAAAAGCATGGATCTATAGTCATGTTACATGAGATAGATCTGTTTCCAGTACGTGTTATTCCAATGATATATTCTCTGGACTGCTTTGGATTTCGGTGTTCATCTTCACACATCTAAATAAGAATAAGGATTCTGTACTCACTCCATAGATTTACTGAGTATTAAATGAATTAATATGCATATCGTTTTAGAACAATCAGGGATTTATAAGCATTCAGTATAAATGTTTTTTTATATTATGCCTAAGAACACATATATGTACACATAAATATGTGTATATGTAATTTAAATGCATAAAACAAGTAATAGATATAGATTGTACGGACCAGTTAATATTAATAACAACTATAATCACAATGATAGCTGCTACTGCCTGTGTACCAGGTGTATGTTAAGCACAAGCAGCACAATTTGTGACTGTGATCCACACAACCATACACAGATCCCAGTTCTATGGCCCTTTGAAAGGAACTGAGTTTCTCAGGTGGCAGACAGTATTTTCAAATAACATCTTATATATGTAAATTCAAATATTGATAGTTTAAAACGGTTTTCATTAAAATAACATCAAAGAATAGTATTCACCTTTTGCAACTTAGTACACGTGTTCCTAATACAATTTTACTAACTTTAGTGAATTTTAAAATTCACTAATTTAAAAAACAAATGGTTTTCTCAATATTTCACATAAAGCCTACATTTTATATAGAACAGATTTGTATCATAGAGCCTATATTTTATATGTCATACAAAGCCTATATTCTATATACAACAGATTCACTCTTAAAAATGTTTTTGAGCAAAAAGGTATAAATATTTATCTGCATAAAACAGAATTTCATGTATAAAACTATATATAAATCAATGTGGTTTTGCCCCCAAACCGTGCCCAAGTCCCCAGTGAATATTCTCCAGCACTTAAAGAAAGAATACAAGATAATATACAACAAAGACCTACTGTATAACACGGGGAACTCTACTCAATATTCTGTAGAACCTATATGGGAAGAGAATCTGAAAACGAATGGGTATATGTATATTTATAACTGGATCACTTTGCTGTATAACTGAAACTAATGCAACGTGGTAAGTCAACTATACTCCAATATAAAATACATTTAAAAAGAGTGGAAACTGATATTGTGTATTATCCTTCCCCATCATGCCCAGATGAAATGCGTTGCTGCTCATCTTGCTCTGAGATCTAGTTGAGAACTTCTGAGCTCATTTGAGAGGAAGAAAACTGAACTCTTTTTTTTCCCCCTCTTTTTCTCTTTCTCTTGTATAGATGCCTAACGATAGTCAAGCTATTTGTTTCTTTCTTGTATTGTACTTAGACTGCATTGTCATTAAGATCTGTGGTGAACTGCAGAAGATAGGATAAAAAAGAGTAGGGACAGAGTCTGCCTTGTATAACTGTATATCTCAAGATTTAGAAAACCATCTCAAATCTAATAATTAATGAGCTATAAATAATTTACTCTATCTGTCAGGCGGGGGTGTTAGTTGCTGAGTTGTGTCCAGCTCTTTGTGACCCCATGGACTATAGCCCACCAGGCTCCTCTGTCCAAGGAGTTCTCCAGTCAAGCATACTGGAGTGAGTGACCATTTCCTTCTCCAGGAAATCTTCCCAACTCAGGGATCAAACTTGGGTCTCCCATAATACAGGCAATATTTCAAATAGACAAACTTAGCATTTTTAACATAGAATTTAGACTTTTAAATTTTTCAGTCACAGATTCTTATCAATATTGTGAAAAAATTTCAAAAATAAGTTAAAATATTAGGATAAGGAAGCAGCTAAAATTAGCCACTTACATCAAGTTTTTACTTGTTGATCAAGTCACCTGAGTTTATTTCAGCAAATCTTTATTAAACATTCATTAATTTAACAACTGACAAAGCAGTATGTTATAGATACAGTAAGATTAGCTTAGTAAGATTATGACTTGAAATTTTTAATTTTTTGTAATACTAGAGGTTAGAAACTAGAGGGAAATTTCAAAAGACTCATTTTGAAATACTCATTTTCTTTCATCTAATAGTCACACATTCTCAGATTCTTAAATGAAATATTCTGCTTTGCAGTTTAAATACATTACAGATTGTCCCAGAAACTAACTTTGACATTACAAAGAAATAAAATGACAGCAACAACAAAAATATTTGGAGATGAAAGTATGGATTTTTTAGTGTATGGATTTTTGAGACTTATACTACAATGCAGTTTGCTAATGAAAGAATCAGTTAAATCTATAATCTATTTCTTGATTGGATTGCTCTCACAAGAAGGATTAAATAAGGGTTAATAAGGGTTAAACAACATTAGAACAAAAGTTTGCAGAACAAGTCCAAGTCACTAGTGCAGTTAATTTGTTTTTTCAGAGCCTATTTCTCAGTATTGATTTTTGATCTGGGCAATACATTGCCAGGAGCTAGAGTTATTTGCAGTTGAAAGCATTTGCTCCGTTTTGTTTATTTTGTTGGGCAGCTCATATCTATGTGCAATCACTGCCTGAAAGAAAAATTGGAAAATCATGTCAAAAGTGGAGGAGCTTGATAGCAAGGTAGATTAATACCTATTTTCTAACTGGAGGGATTACATCTACTTTATTATGTACATGTAATGAACTTGGTATCCCATTTTTCCTATCATTTGATTGTGGAGAACTCAATCTATTTGTATTGACACTTTTCATGTGTCCTCAGCAAGACAGACAGATGTCTTTATAGTAATGATCTTGCTACACTCTATCAGAAGCAAGGATCAATCAACAAGTTACATGCAAAAACTCGAGGCGATATCTTGCACGTCCGTGCCAGAAAATGCAAAGGAGCTGCTCACACTCATGCCTAGTTGACTGTTCAATGTTGTCATGTACTTGTTTGCTTATGTATCTGTTTTCTACAGTATGCTGAGAACTCACTGAAGAAAAAGTTTGAATCTTATTTATCTCTGTAATTCTCCATCAGGTATATTTTCTATCGCATAAAAGATATTCAAAATACATGTGTTGAATAAATGAGTGAACTGATGAAAAACCTTAGCATTTTTCATTGAACTAACAAGTAATTGGAAATAGTTATGAAAGAGCAAATAAAAACATGTACTTAAAAAAAAAATGTTAAGCCTTTCCATCAATGTCAGTTATCTTACCAAGAAACTTACTTATGCTTACTTAACTTATACAGATAGTTTCCCACCTTTTCGTAAAATCGTAAAATTATTTTCCAAATTACTTCTATTAATTGAAACCTATTAAAATATTCTGTGCATGTATTCATTCAGTCATTAAGCTTGTTTCTCATCAAAATCAATAAGCATCCCTCTGGAATTCTGACACAGGAGAAATATGAATAAGAAAGACTTTCTATTAGAAAACTGAGAATGAGAAAGTTTAGAATGTATTAACATATTGATTATTATAAAAATAAAAATACCAATATTGCAACTTTAGTTTTCCTGGAACAAACTTCACACATTTTACAAATAGAAATTGAATAGAATTATATGAATAATGAACAAATACTAAAAGACAAATATTTGTTTCTGGACTGTTTAGAACTAGCAAAATTACAGTATGTGTTGGTGATTACTTTAGTCTTGAATAGCTAGAATGCTACAAGATGTTTATTACTTAAAATATAGAAAACAAAAACAACAAAGCAATAGGTCAAATATTTTACCTCCATTACTACTTGATTCCAGAGTGTATTTTCAATCATTTTACAAATGAATATTCCTCATAGAAAAACTATACGATTTTTCATTCCCATAGATATGATTTCTGAAACACATATATGAGATCAGTATCCCTTTCTGTGTCAGAAAGAATTGCAGTCTACCTAAAATACGTCTTTTCCTTTCATTTGAAACATGTCAAGAATATGAAACATTTTTTATTAACTAGTGCATACATCTGAAAATGAAAGATATCTTTGTATTAAAGTTTTTGGTGAACATTTTTACTTAAGTTGAAACGTTATTACAGAGCAACAGGACAAGTATAAATGCCATAATTTTAATGAATTAATTTACAGTGATAAATTTAACTATCAAATAAGCTACTCATGTTCAAGGTCAATGTTTTCTTTCCCTTTCAGCAAATCTAGTGGGAAGTCAAATATTATTCAGAAGGATGTTTAGCAAGCTTGAACTCTGCGCAGGTAGATCTAGTTCATTATCGGAATAGCTGATTACAACAAAATAAGGTAACACAATGCATCCACCTCTATTATAAAAACAGCCATGCTGCAAGAATAAGACCCAGGCTTCAGTGGGCCAGATCACTCTCTCCAGACAGCACTGTAGGAAGACCACCCATGTTTTTCTCCTGATTATAGATTTCACTTTCCTGAGATAAAAAGTAAGATACTTTTATGGCATAACTTTTTTCATAGTTTTAAGTATTTAGCTACTCTTCTCTGAGATTATACCATCTCGCCTTACCTGGATTTTCGATGGCAATCTCTCAAGTGATCCTTCCACTACAAATGGGACAACACCTGTTAGTGTTTAAAAATCTTAGCTCTAAAATCAAATTATCTAAGTTTAAAGCTGTGGGATCTTAGACAACATAAAAAAAAAATTAAACTGTCTATTTAAGGAGAATATATCTAGGAGAGAAAAAGTGCTAAAATGTGTTATGTAATTTTTTTCACAGTTGTGAATAGTGAGAGAACATGGATTTTGGAATCAAATGGATATTATATTCATTTAGCCAGTATTCAACACATTTGAAAGCCTCTGTGTGCTATTTAAGGAATAGAATGGTAGACAAAAACAATGAGATTTGAAAATTATCTCAGAGGGATTCCTACATTTTCTCATTGGCAGGTCATTTATCCTAAGGCTATAAAGACAGAAAAGAAGCAGATTTATTTTTATGTTTCTCCTCCTCTATCTCTACAAGTCAGAGCAAGGAAAATAATAGTGCTGGAGGGAGACAACTTTGTGTCTTTAACAGCTCTATGGACATCAAAGATAATCTTCAAAATACCTCCTCGTGGAGCAAAAGTCACTGTTTTCCACCTTAGAGTGACTGCTTGAAACATGGACACATTCAATTGGGAGTTCCTGTGGCCTGGGAAATTGATATCCATGGGTCCCAAGTAACGGCATTTCAGCCAAAAGTGGTAGTCCAGACTTTCCCAGGTAGCTTCTCTCTTCTCTGGAAACCCGGCTTTATATGTTTTGTTTTGTTTTCCAGTTCAGCTCAGGATGTCTTCAGTTATTTAGAAACAGTTGTAAAAATGATTTTTGTATCTGTCTCTTAAAGAAAATAAGAGCAAAAATAAATGGAACCTATTTAAGCTTAAAATCTTTTGCACATCAAAGGAAACCACTGACAAAATTAAAAGACAACCTACTGAATAGTAGAACATATTTGTGAATGATATGACAAATAAGGGGTTAACATACTAAATATATAAACAACTCATACGACTCAACAACAACAGAAACCAAACAGCCCAATTAAAAAATAAGCCAAAGACTTCTCCAAAGAAGACATGCAGATGGCAAACAGCAACATGAAAAGATGCTAAACAGCACTATTATCAGGGAGGTGAGGTGAGGTGAGGTGAAGTCGCTCAGTCGTGTCCGACTCTTTGCGACCCCGTGGACTGTAACCTACTAGGCTTCTCCATCCATAGGATTCGCCAGGCAAGAATACTGGAGTGGGTTGCCATTTCCTTCTCCAGGGGATCTTCCAGACCCAGGGATCGAACCCGGGTCTCCCGCATTGGAGGCAGACACTTTAACCTCTGAGCCACCATGCCTATCAAAACCACAGTGAGATATCACCTCATACTGGTCAGAATGGCTGTCATCAAAAAGAACACAAATAGCAAATGTCGGGGAGGGTGTAAAGGGAAGGGAACCCTTGTACACTATTGATTGGCACATCTAGTATAGAATGTAGTAGGGAGGCTTCTCAAAAAATTAAAAATAGAACTGCCATATGGCCTAGCAGTTCCTGGGTATATAGCTGAAAGAAACAAAACACTTACTTTGAAAAGATACATGAGTCCAATGTTCATAGCACATTATCTACAGTTGCCGAGTTAATGGAGCCTGGCTAGTTCAGTCACTAGAGCATGAGACTCTTAATATCAGGGCCGTGGGTTTCAGGCACCACATTGGGTGTAGCTTCTGAGGTTTCCCTGGTAGCTCAGCTGGTAAAAAAATCCACTTGCAATGCAAGAGACTCCAGTTCAATTCCTGGGTCAGAAGATCCACTGGAGAAGGAATAAGCTACTCACTATAGTATTCTGGCCTGCAGAATTCCATGGAAGCAACCTAAGTGTCCATCAATAGAAAAATGTATAAAGAGTGATATATATATGAAGTACTGCTTAGTCATAAAAAATGAGATTTTGCCATATGCAACAACATAGATGGACTTGAAAAAATTCACACAAAGATAAATACTGTATATCGCTTATGTATGGAATCTAAAAAATAAAACAAGCCAGTGAATATAGCTAAAAAGAAACAGATTCATGGATATAGATTATAAACAACTGGTACTAATGGAGAGGGGAAAGAGGGAAGAGGCAATACAGGGGTAGGGATTCAGCACAAACTATTATGTATAAAATGAGCTACAAGAAAATACTGTACAAAACAGAGAATATAGCTAACATTTTAACTATACTGCATTTAACTATAAATTTAACTATAAATGCAGTATAATCTTTAAAATTTGTGATTCACCGTACTGTGTACCTGTCATATTGCATGTCAAATTTACTTTAATAAAAAATAATTTACCTTTATAAACAGTATTTTCAAATAGTCTCACTCTAAAAGATCATTCTCAAAAAATGTTATTAATGGATAGAAAAGTGAATCCTTTTTCTAACAATACATTTGGGGCAAGGAGATAAAATAGTCATCAATTTTCTTGCCTCACAGGCTCCTTGAAATATGACCTTATCTCATCAATTTCTTGGTACTCTTTAGAGAGCTATTGCTATAGTTTGTTTAGAGAGCAGGTTCTGACTTTGCCTCAATAGAAATCGGTGTGTCGCATCCTGGTGGATGCTGGGTCCTTAGAGCCCAACAAATGGAAAGACACTGTGTCTGGAAGATTTGTCAGTCCTGCTTAGCATGTTGAGGAAATTTGCCTATAAAAGACTCCTCAAGGCATATCTCAGTTAATATTCTTCTCTATCATTGCCTACTTAAAGCTTTGAAGGAACCAAATTGGGATCAACATTCCTTAAAAAGGAAAAAGTTGCTTCGTGTAAAATATATATGTGAATAAATTGAGCACATATATCTTAGCTGATGAGGTTTGAAATTTGAACATGAAACAGATGCCATAAACAGTAATCATGAATTCAATGATTTTTATAAGACATCTTCTTCAACCATTCTATGAAATACTGATTTCTGATAGAAATTAGATACTTTAAAAGACAAAAGAAGTTGAGGAGTTAAAATATGAAGAGTGAAAAAGGTGAAGTGATTTTAAAAAGAACAATATCTATGCTAAAACCAGTTCCCCCCTGGAAATGCTGATAGAAATTATAAGCTGTAGGCAATGGGATCCAAAGCACATTTAAATTTAATATCGTGGAACAAGCTCTTTTCATGCCCCTAGTAAGAACTGAAGTGACAGATATAAAGTGTTTTAGCTATTAGACTTTCATGAATGATATTCCAAATTATAAAATATTGTGTGTTTTATTTTGATCAGATTACTGTTTCATCTTTGACAGCAAACTCATTCCCAAAACCCTTCTAGTTAAAATGACGTGTTATATAAATTAAAACTGAGTCACTTTTCTACTATGCTCTCATCAGAACTTTTTTTTTTAACATCCAGTATGTGTTATATACAAACTTCCTTTAAGATAACAGTCGACTATAAAATCCTTACCTCAAAGTTTTTTTTTTCCTATTTCTTCATAGAACTAAGACAATGACTTAATAAGAATTGTAGAAAATGGAAATTACAGAAAATGTTAGATTGTGGTTAAGAATCTGAAAAAACACTTTGAATTAGAAATGAATACAAAAAAATAAATACAATTCATCAACAATCTCAGATAAACTGATGATATTACTCTAACGGCAGAAGTGAAGAGGAACCTAAGAGCCTATTGATGAGGGTGAAGGAGGAAAGTGGAAAAGCCACTTAAAACTCAGTAGTACAAACACTAAGTTCGTGGCGTTTGGTCCCATCACTTCATGGCAAATGGAAGGGGAAAATGTGGAAAGAGTGACAGATTTCTTCTTCTTGGAATCTAAAATCACTGCAGATGGTGACTGCAGCCATGAAATTAGAAGATGGTTGCTTCTTGGCAGGAAAGTTATGACAAATCTAGACAATTTGTTGAAAAGCAAAGACATCACTTTGAGACAAAATTCCATATAGTCAAGGCCATGGTCTCTCCAGCAGTTACGTATTGATGTTGAAATCTGGACCATAAAGAAGGCAGACCGCTGAAGAACTGATGCTTTCGAATTGTGGTGCTGGAGAAGACTCTTGAGAGTCCCTTGGAGAGCAAGGATATCCAACCAGTCAATTTTAAAGGAAATCAACCCTGAATACTCATTGGAAGGACTGATGCTGAAGCTCCAGTATTTTGGCCACCTGATGAGAATAGCCAGCTCATTGGAAAGGACCCTAATGCTGGGAAAGATTGATGTCAAAAGGAGAAGAGGCTGGCAGAGGATAAGATGGTTGGATGGCATCATCAATGCAATGGACATGAACTTGAGAAAACTCCAGGAGATAGCGAGGGACAAAGTGGCCTGAAGTTCTGCGGTCTGTGGAGTCGAGAAGAGTTGGACACAGCTTGGCAACTAAACAACAACAATTCATTGATGGTATTGCTTTTCTGACGGGGCTTAACAAATTGCTACAAATTGTGCTACTTAAAACAGCACAAATGCATTTTCTCACAGTTTCTCTTGATAATAATATAAAGTCCACCACAGGTTAGTTGCTTACTCTGCTCAGAGTCTTGTCAGATAATGTTGGCAGGGGCTGCAATCTCATGTCTCATCTGAAACGTGGGGTCCTCTTCTAAGGCCATTTAGATTGCTGGCAGGATTTAGGTCCCTGTGATTGTAGGACTGAGGCCTCCATTATCTTGTTGGTGGTCCAACATGGGTGGGTTCTGTTTGCTAGAGGTTGCCCTCAGGTCCTAACTACATGACCCTCTTATAATGTGACAACTTACTTCTTCAAAGCAATTGGGCATCCTAGAGGCTATGGCAGAGTCTTACGCAATGTAATCACAGGAGTGGCAAACTATCTCATTAATGTTTTCATTAAGCATAAAGTAATCAAGAATGTGTCATCTCATCATACAACAGGTCCTCACCATATTCAAAAGGAGGGCATATATACCAGAAAGTGGAATTCTCTGAGTCCATCTGAGAATTTTGCCCACCAGTGACTTATAAGAAGTCTATAGTCGCTTATTCTCAATTATGCACTTTAAAAGCTCTAAAAAGTGCCATCCTAACTCATTCGATGACAAAATCTGAGCAGAACTGAGAAATAATTCAGAATTTATTTAACCCATTTAGTACACATATATGTGTGCAATGCCAAAACATGAATATGTTTTATGTAAAGTGTATTATATGTACACTTTATAAATATATATTATTATATGTTTTATGGAACTCTCTGCTGAGGATGTTTATTAAAATACCAACTGTGTTTAGTATTACTTTTCTAAAATCCAGAAGAATCCAAATTCTGAAACACATCTGCCCCCAAGGATCTCAGATAAAAAACCATTGCATTTGGACCAAATGTACTAAATCTCTCTGACAAGAAGATCATTGCAAAAGGGATTATTTCAAAGATATAAACCTTCAGGTAAGCTCACCATTTGCTGAATTAAATTGACCTTCATCACGATAAGGATGAGAAAAGATAGAAAAGAAATCACTACTGTTTGTTTATATTTCAGCTCTAAATTCACTGACTCCAATTGCATTAATGACATCTTTGCAACACAGGGCAGTGTCAACAGGGGTGTATATTACATAAAAGGTGAGGGGAAAGGTTTGTTTTACTAGTTTGTTCAGATTTTCAACAAATGACCTTGTAAGGGGAAAGATTAGATCTGTACAGAAAAGTGTAGAACAGAAGAGATTTGTTTTTTTTATTTTCCTCAAAATCTATAGCACATTAAAAGCAAAACTTAAAACAATATATTATGTTTATCTCATTCTGCACCCTTAGGCAAAATATCTGGCTCTCAGGGCAAAATTTGTTTCACTTAAGAGTCAAATTTATCCAGATTTTCAGTCAACTAATAAAATTTTGATATGCTTATAGACCCCCCTTCCCCTCCTTTAAAATATGGGCCCCCAGATTTCAAGCTTAAATCAGTAATCAGTTATATTTGCTAAAAGAATTACTGTATTTTAAAGGAGTTAATGTATATCTTGGTGACAATAGCAAGGGAAACAAAAAACCTCAATTTGTATCAATGTTAAATGTATAATGTGAGAAGGAGAAAATGCTTATAGCCAAGAAAGAAATGTAAATTAGACTGCCACCAAACTGTCTCTCCTCTGAAATGTCTTATAATTTACATTTAATATATGTGAATTTACAAGCAACACCGTAATGCGTACTTGAAAGCAATGCTTGAGTTAATTAAATGAGCTCCTAGGAGAGCACAGATCTCATTAGTTCTTTGCTGTACTCAGGTTGGACTTTGAGAATTTAATCCAGGATATTTGATTCCTCATAATAAGCCAACTGATCTTACAGAGGCTTTTTTTTTTTAATGTCATTTCTGCAATAGATTGTTATGCAGCTTTTTAAACTGCTAGTTAAAATGATATATCCCTCTTTGTCTAAATAGTGCCAAAGCAGTCAGTCAATCAAGTCAGTTAAATCACACTACTGTTATTTCCAGTAAAAGACTAATAATCCATCAAATTAAATACAAAACAAAACAAAAGGCTGTTAATGGATTTTTTTTTACTCTTTAATAGTCATATAAATACCTCTCTGTCATGTAAACAATCACATGAAAACTCAAAAGGAAGTTATCAGAGCAGGGCCTTTCCTTTTCACATAAACATCTCAACTCATCAGAAAAGTGAATTCTGGGCCTTAGAGAAAGCACTCAGCCTGATGGAAAATATATCATCTTAGGTTTTTTTTTTTTTCCACTTGAAATTAGCACATATCCACAGATAGTAATGCATTAGCATTATTTAGTTATGGAGCCAAAATGTATAGTAGACAAAATCTGAAAAGTGACAGAACTTTGGGATCATCAGCTTCCCTTTCCTAACAGGGTAGTTTGATAAGGAATCCATCAGATTTTTACAAAGGCAATTGACATTCCACAGAGGCCTAGCATAGCTGAAACTGTATAAAGGTGGAGTTCCATTTGGGAGTTCTGATAATGTAAGAGATAGTGGAAGAGGCAATTAGGAGAACCAATAATATATGCATGGTGCTACAGGCATAGTACCAAATTGTTCAGGTTTCCGTTGTTCAGCTTTTCTCATAGAGTGTTACGCTGCTGCTGCTGCTGCTGCTACTGCTGCTAAGTTGCTTCAGTCGTGTCCGACTGAAGCAGCCCATAGACGGATGGCAGCCCACCAGGCTCCCCGGTCCCTGGGATTCTCCAGGCAAGAACACTGGAGTGGGTTGCCATTTCCTTCTCTAATGCATGAAAGCGAAAAGTGAAAGTGAAGTCGCTCAGTCGTGTCCAACTCTTAGCGACCCCATGGACTGCTGCCCACCAGGCTCCTCCGTCCATGGGATTTTCCAGGCAAGAATACTGGAGTGGGGTGCCATTGCCTTCTCTGGTTACTCTGCTGCTGCTGCTGCTGCTAAGTCGCTTCAGTCATGTCCGACTCTGTGCGGCCCCAGAGACGGCAGCCCACCAGGCTCCACCATCCCTGGGATTCTCCAGGCAAGAACACTGGAGTGGGTTGCCATTTCCTTCTCCAATGCATAAAAGTGAAAAGTAAAAGTGAAGTTGCTCAGTCATGTCCGACTGGTGGCGACCCCATGGACTGCAGGCTACCAGGCTCCTCCCTCCATGGGATTTCCCAGGCAAGAGTACTGGAGTGGGTTGCCATTGCCTTCTCAGGGTTACTCTGCTGGGTGGGTACAAATGAGGAACTAAGCTTTATAATTAAATTGCTTATTCTATAAGAAAATCACTTACCTAAAATTATGCCTACAAAGGATTGAAACAGCTCCCATTAACATTTTTTGCAATGCCTTTTTTTTTTTCTTAAGAAAGAACTTATTTGTATCAAATACATCTTGGAAGCTCAGTTCAGTTCAGTTCAGTCGCTCAGTCGTGTCCGACTCTTTGCGACCCCATGAATCGCAGCACGCCAGGCCTCCCTGTCCATCACCATCTCCCGGAGTTCACTCAGACTCACGTCCATCGAGTCCGTGATGCCATCCAGCCATCTCATCCTCTGTCGGCCCCTTCTCCTCCTGTCCCCAATCCCTCCCAGCATCAGTCTTTTCCAATGAGTCAACTCTTCGCATGAGGTGGCCAAAGTACTGGAGCTTCATTCAGCTTTAGCATCATTCCTTCCAAAGAAATCCCAGGGTTGATCTCCTTCAGAGTGGACTGGTTGAATCTCCTTGCAGTCCAAGGGACTCCCAGGAATCTTCTCCAACACCACAGTTCAAAAGCATCAATTCTTCAGCGCTCAGCTTTCTTCACAGTCCAACTCTGACATCCGTACATGACCACAGGAAAAACCATAGCCTTGACTAGACAGACCTTAGTTGGCAAAGTAATGTCTCTGCTTTTGAATATGCTATCTAGGTTGGTCATAACTTTTCTTCCAAGGAGTAAGGGTCTTTTAATTTCATGGGTGCAGTCACCATCTGCAGTGATTTTGGAGTCCCAAAAAATAAAGTCTGACACTGTTTCCACTGTTTCCCCATCTATTTCCTATGAAGTGATGGGACCGGATGCCATGATCTTCGTTTTCTGAATGTTGAGCTTTAAGCCAACTTTTTCGCTCTCCTTTTTCACTTTCATAAAGAGGCTTTTTAGCTCCTCTTCACTTTCTGCCATAAGGGTGGTGTCATCTGCATATCTGAGGTTATTGATATTTCTCCCAGCAATCTTGATTCCAGCTTGTGTTTCTTCCAGTCCAGTGTTTCTCATGATGTACTCTGCATAGAAGTTAAATAAGCAGGGCGACAATATACAGCCTTTATGTACTCCTTTTCCTATTTGGAACCAATCTGTTGTTCCTATTGCATTTAAAAAAAAAAAAATTCCAAGCATTTATATGTAGGCTTTAAACAAAGATTTTTGCAGCTAACAATTAAATATGTTGACTTATGGGCAGGTCCTTTCTTCCTGGGGAAAAAAAAATCTCTTGCATGCTTCCTTCAAGGCAGGTTGCCCACCTCCTCAAAGCCCCAGGTTCATAGGTTTGTTATAAAGATCTGAATCCTTTGGGAAGCAAGCAACTGCAATGTTAATCAGTCATTCCTCAATGTGATATTGGACACTGTAACTTTGATTTGGCCTAGGAGTCTACTCAACTATCAGTCTTGTCATAGAACCTGGGCCAGAGACAAGTAGAATATGGTGGCATTTGATTTAAAAATTAGTGACATTATAGCTTTGCTAAAGTGACAAGACAAAAATGGTTTCTTGCTGAAGGTGGTTTCTTGCAAAGAGCTGCTTATATCTGCATAGCAAAATGGAATAAAAAAAAACTTAAGTTTGTTTGGAATCATGAATAAACCTGTCCCTGTCTTCCATCCTACCCTTCTATCCTGCTATAACCACTTCATAAATGTGAATTATCGGGAAAAGTTAAGTTAGAAACAAATTTGTCTTAACAGCTTTTGGGATGTTAATTTGCATTTCTCCTACTATCTCCCCTCTTTAAATTCCAAACAGTTAGCTGGACCTTTTGCACTTCCTTCCCTCAGGAAATTTTACACAACATGGAGTAGAAAATGCTGAAAAACAAAATTTCTACCTGTCTACATATTTAAGATTATTGAAAAGATGATGTAAAGTGTCAGATGTAGGAGGAAAAATGGATGATTTCCTTTAAAGCAATACTTGAGAAGAGGGGGATTCCTGGATGTTGGGAAGAGTGGAAATTTAGGAAGTTGCTAAGACCATGCCTTGGACAAGATGAGCTGATGATGGCAAGATGAGCTGGAAAAAATGTCAGCAGGTACAAGTTGTACAGGATGCCCAGGTGAGCTAGATTCTCTACTCAGAGATTCTCAGCCTCAGTAGAGATGCCTAAGTTCCATTAAGAGACATGAAAACTTGGAAGCCAAAAGATGCATGGCCTGTAGGGACTGCAAAAACAGGAGTTCAGCAACAACCACAGTGCACTGGAAAGCAACAGCTCTTCCTTAGGTTTTTGGGCCTCTCTGATTCTGTAGTGTGTCTCTAAAATGCCCAATAGTATAGTTTTCTGCTATCCCAGGACGCTAGATGTTCTGCATCTTTTATTTTTAAGGAGTTTTTCAAAGACAGTGTTTCTTGTGCAATTATGTTTGTGGACTGAAAAATATATTCCCACAAAGGGTCAAAGATTAAATAAAGCAATATGCTCAAATAAGTATATATTAAATATTAGAAAGCTTGATGAAAAAACATAAACCCCCAACAAGCAAAGTCTACACAAATAATGTATTGTATTATATATATCTATATCTATATATATATCTTGCATTGGCAGGTGCATTCTCTATCACTAGTGCCATGTGAGAAGGGCATATATGGACACATATAAGATATATATGTCTTATATGGACACATATAAGATGTATATATATCCATATATGGACACATATAAGATGTATATATATCCATATATGCCCTTTTCACATGGCACTAGTGATAGAGAATGCACCTGCCAATGCAAGAGATGCAGGTTTGATCCCTGCATTGGGATCAGTGAATCCATGGAGGAAGACATTGCAGCCCACTCCACTTCACTATTCTTTCCTGAAGAATCCACAGACAGAGGAACATGTTGGTCTGCAGTCCATAGGGTTTGAAAGATTGGACATGACTGAAATGACTTAGCATGCATGCATGAATATAGATAGATATAGAGATAGAGATATCCCTAAAACTGTCTATGAGAGTTACTAGAGCTAGGAGACAATGTAAATTAATCTTTCCAGAGATATTTTAAAAAATCATTAATATCACCACAATCACATAACTGATTTAAGAAGTAGTAGAACATACCTGTAAAACTATTCCTTCATCTATCTGGGGCATTTGGAGGTATGGGATATTTTTAGATATCCAATTCATAGATAACCTAGGACCTGGAGGTAAGCATTAGGCAGGGGCTGCTTGAGATCCATTGAACCAGTCTTGGTGGTATACATGATTGCTCTATACAGTGACAAAAATTTATTCTCATTTCACCTGAAAGTGAACTGCTTAATACTACCTAGTAATGAAAATTGCTTTTAGAAAAATATCTTCAACTTTCCTGTGTATTCCATAAGAATATTTTTTAAACTATGAGTTCCCTTAAAAAGACACCTAGAAGAATTTCTAGGTACTTGACAAGTTGCATGGGTGTGCTGTCAATTATGACATATTATAATGAATGGGAATACAAATGAAACATCTGTTTAATCACTTAGTGACTACATCTGTTCTGTCACACTTGACACATTGAGCAGGAATACATGAAAAATTCAAGGAAAATTTGTAAATGTGAGTGCTAGGTCACTGATTTTGAAGGGTGAGATGAGTTAAAATGACTAGACCCTTTCAGAATGTATATAAAAGTGCCAGATCCTCAATTGACTTTGTTTCAGCACTCAGACACTTTCTTTAATGGATAAGGTCTTTCTAAATACATTATATTCTTTAAAAATAATGACAAAATATAAATGGTCATAATTTATATTTTATTTTTGAATCAAAAATTTGCAAAAAGCACTCTCTTTGGTGGGGTATAGCCCCAGTTGTTGTGAACTTTACATTCTTTTATATGAATGTGCAAACACAGAAAAAAAAAAAAACACAGTGGGAGGCCTGAAGATGGTAGAGGAATAAGAAGACAGGGAGATCACCAGTCTCCCTACAAATTCTGATCACAAATTCATCAGAATACGGAACAACTCCTCCAGAACAACTTCTGATTGGCAGCAGAAGACCCCAGATTTCCAAAAAGGCAAGCCAGTCTCCTTGCAGTGAAGTAGGGCAAAAGATAAAGAAATAAAAAGAGATAAAGGATTTCCGGACAGGGACATGTGCCTTGAGGGAGGGAGCCATGAAGGAGGAAAAGTTTCTATACACTAAAAATCCCCTCACAAGTGGGACCAGTGCAGAGCTTCTGGAAATCAACCATAGAGACTCAGAAGACAAAACAGAAAACTCACTAGAGAAATCAGCTAGAAGCTGCTTCACTGAGAAGCAGTTAGCAAACCTCCCCTTGCTCAGGTGAGGGAGCCGAGGCGGCTCCCTGGCCTCAGCCTGCAGCAGAGTGCAGGAGTGGAGTGCTGAGTCTCCAGCACAGATCCCGGGGAAAGGTCAGGGGTTGGTAACCAGGGAGAAATGCTAAGAGGGGCTTCTCCCAGCACAGCAGAGGGATTAGACGTGACTGCCACTGCCAAAGCCAGAAATGGTACCTGAAGTAGCAGACAAAACACTGCTGATCCAGTCATGACCCCAGAGGTGGCGGCCACCCCCAGACTGTGTACAGGTACAGACTACTGCCTGCCCCTTGCTGGGAGCTTAAACAGCCTGGCTCTTCCTAGGGGCCCACGAACTGGGGCCATTTCCTCTGGGAGAGCTCGTGACCCACATTAGATCCCACAGGTCTCTATTGCCTCAGACACTCCCTGATACATCTCTACTGTGGCTGCTTTATCATTCCCCTTCCCCAGCCCAAGCAAGCGAGCCTTAATGAGCCTCAGCCTTCACCCACTTGTTTCAGGGTTGGGATCAGACTGTGAAATTTAGGGGCAACTGTGAACTTCAAAATCACTGCAGATGGCAGATGGTGACTGCAGCCAGGAAATTAAAAGACGCTTACTCCTTGGAAGGAAAGTTATGACCAATTTAGATAGCATATTAAAAAGCAGAGACATTACTTTGGCAACAAAGGTCTGTATAGTCAAGGCTATGGTTTTTCCAGGAGTCATGTATGGATGTGAGAGTTGGACCATAAAGAAAGCTGAGCACTGAAAAATTGATGCTTTTGAACTGTCGTGTTGGAGAAGACTCTTGAGAGTCCCTTGGACTGCAAGGAGATCCAACCAGTCCATCCTAAAGGAAATAATTCCTGAATATTCATTGGAAGGACTGATGCTGAAGCTGAAACTCTAATACTTTGGCCACCTGATGCAAAGAGCTGACTCATTTGAAAAGACCCTGATGCTGGGAAAGATTGAAGGCAGGAGCAGAAGGGGACAACAGAGAATGAAATAGTTGGATGGCATCACCAACTCAATGGACATGAGTTTGAGTAAACTCTGGGAGTTGGTGATGGACAGGGAGGCCTGGGGTGCTTCAGTCCATGGGGTCGCAAAGAGTCAGACACGACTGAGCAAGTGAACTGAACTGAACTGTGAACTTTAGGAGGAAGTACAAACTGGAATAAAGCCATATCTGAGACTGAAGTGACTCCACACTGCCCACAACAGGTCCAGAGAACTTCCTAGAAATGTTAGAGGACTTTGGTGTAAGTCTCACTGGGTGTTCTGGGCTATAAAGTGTTGCCTTCACCAAGAGTCTTGGGATTTGTTTTCTATGCTATGAGGCATGTAAGGTCTTGGTGCTTCAATAGGAGTCAGGCCTGAACCCCTGAGGTGGGAGAACAGAGCTCAAGACTTTGATTCACCAGAAAATGACAGACCCCAGGGAACATTAATAGGCAAGAGCCGTCCTAAAGGCGTCCATCTCAACACTAAAATCAAGCCCACCCCAAGACCAGCAGGCCACAAAACCCAAATGCACCACATTGATCCTTCAGAAAAACAGGAACACAACACTGCACATTAGCAAACAGGCTGCCCAAAGCCATGCCAAACCCATCGACACCCCCAAACTCACTGATGGAAAAGACACTGCCTTTCAGAGAGACGAGATCCAGCTCTATCCACCATAACACAGGTGTAAGCTCCCTGGATCAGGAAATCTTCAGAAGACACTGGTTCGACCCCACCCACAGTGGGTAGATGCCACAATTAAGTGGAACTATGACCTTCCAGCCTGCAGAAAGGAGACCACAAAGACAGTAAACTAAATAAGATGAAAAGAGAGAAATATGCAGCAGGTAAAGGAACATGATAAAACCCACCAGACCAAACAAATGAGAAAGAAATAAGGAGTCTGCCTGAAAGAAAATTCAAAATAATGGTAGAAAAGATAATCCAAAATCTTGGAAACAAGATGAGGCATGCATAAAAAGACTGGAGGAACAGTAAAGTAACTGAGGCAGAAGAACAGATAAGTGAGCTGGAGATTAGAATGGTGGAAACAACTGAAGCAGAGCAGAATTAAAAAATAATAATAAAAATAATAAAAAGAAATGAGGACAGCCTCAGAGACCTCTAGGACAACATTAAACACCCCAACATTCAAATCATAGGCATCCTAGAAGAAGACAGAAGAAAAGGGCATGAGAAAATATTTGCGGAGAATATAGTTGAAAACTTCCCTAAAATGGGGAACGAAATAGCCACCTAAGTCGAGGAAGTGCAGAGAGTCCCATACAGGATAAACCCAAGGAGAAACACTCCAGGACACATATTAATCAAACTAAGAAAAATTAAACACAAAGAACAAACACTAAAAGCTGCAAGGGTAAAGCAACAAATAATATACAAGGGGATGCCCAGAAGGCTAATAGCTGATCTTTCAACAGAAACTCTACAGGCAAGAACAGAATGGCAGGATATACTTAAAGTGATGAAAGGGAAAAACCCACAAGCAAGATTACTCTACCCAGCAACAATGTCATCCAGATTTGAAGGAGAAATCAAAAGCTTCACAGACAAGGAAAAGCTAAGAGAATTCAGCACTGCAAAACCAGCTCTTCAACAGATGCTAAAGGAACTTCTCTAGACAAGAAACACAGAAAAGGCCTGTAAAAAACAAACCCAAAACAATGAAGTAAATGGTAACAGGATTATATTTACCAATAATTACCTTAAATGTAAATAGGTTAAATGCTCCAACCAAAAGACACATTGGCTGAATGGTCAAAAAAAAAAAAAAACCAAAAAAAAACACAAAAAAAACAAACAAACCCTATATTTGCTATCTACAAAAGACCCACCTTGAACAAAGGGACACATACAGACTGAAAGTGAAGGACTGGAAAAAGATATTCTATGCAAACAGAAACCAAAAGAATCCAGGGAAAGCAATATTCATATCAGATCAAATAAACTTTAAAATAAAGACTGTTAGAAGAAACAAAGAAGCACACTACATAATGATGAACCCAAAAAGAATACATAATAATTATATATATATATATATATATATATATATATATATGCACCCAGCATAGGAAGGAGCACCTGAATACATAAGGCAAAGTCTAACAACTATTAAAGGGCAAATCAGTAGTAACACAATAATAGTGGAGACTTGAATATCTCACTCACACCAATGGACAAATCATCCAGAGATAAAATTAATTAGGAAACACAAACTTCAAATGATACATTTAACCAGTTGGACCTAATTGGTATCTACAGTGTATTTCTTCCTAAAAGAATAGATGTCACTTTTTTTCTCAGTGCACATGGAATGTTCTCTAGGATAGATCACATCCTGAGTCACGAATCAATCCTTGGTAATTTTTTAAAAAATGAAATTATTTCAAACATCTTTTTGATCAAAATGCTGTAAGATTAGGTATCAACTATAGGAAAAAAGAAAACTATAAACAAGCTAAAAATATACTTCTGAATAGCCTACAAATCACTGAAGAACTAAAAAAGGAATTCAAAGTATGACTAGAAACAAATGACAATGAAAACAAGACAACTAAAAGTCTATAGGATGCAGTAAAAGAAATGCTAAGTGGAAAGTTTTTATCAATACACGTTTACCTCAAGAAACAAGACAGACATCAAATAAACAACCTATCCTTACACAGAAAGTAACTAGAAAAGGAAGAAAAGTTAGTAGAAGGAAAGAAATCATAAAGATGAGAGCAGGAATAAGTGTAAAAGAAATGAAGGAGACTATAGCAAAGATCAATTACACTAAAAGCTAGTTCTTTGAGATAGTAAACAAAATTTACAAACCATTAGCCAGGCTTATTAAGAAAAAAATGAGAAGATCAAGTTAATAAAATTTAAAAAGAGAAAGAAGTCACAACAGACCACACAAATAGAAGGATCATAAGAGATGACTGTGAACAGCTTTATGCCAATAGAATGGACAACTTAGAAGAAATGGACAAATTCCTATAAAAGCATAACCTTTCAAAACTGAACCAGCAAGAAATACAAAATATGAACAGATCAATCACAAGCATATAAATCAAAACTGTAATAAAAAATCTTCCAACCAAAGAAGGCCCATGGCCAGATGTCTTCACAGGCAAATTCTACCAAAAGTTTAGAGAAGAACTAACACCTATCCTGCTCAAACTCTTCCAGAAAAATACAGAGGAAGGAAAACTCCCAAACTCATTCTACGAGGCCACCATCACCCTGATACCAAAAGCAGACAAAGATGTCACAGAAAAAGAAAAATACAAAACCACAAAAAACAAGTCCAATATTACTGGGAAACATAGATGCAAAAGCCCTCAACTAAATTCTAGTAAACAGAATCCAACAATACATTAAAAATATCATACATTATGATCAAGTGGGCTTTATCACAAGGATACAGGGATTCTTCAATATATGCAAATCAATCAATGTGATGCACCAAATTGAAAGATAAAAACCATATAATTATCTCAATAGATGCAGAGAAAGCTTTTCACAAAATTCAACATCCATTTACAATAAAAACTCAAAAAGTAGGGATAGAAGAAATATAGCTCAACATAATTTATTATTATTGGCCATATATGACAAACCCATAGCAAACATTATCCTCAGTAGTGAAAAACTGAAAGCATTTCCTATAAAGTCAAGAACAAGTCAAGAGTGCCCACTCTCACCACTATTTTTCAACATAGTTTTGGAAGTCCTAGTCACAGCATTCACAGAAGAAAAAGAAATAAAAGGAATCCAGATTGGAAAAGAAGAAGAAAAGCTCTGTTTTCAGATGGCATGATTCTCTACAAAGAAAACTGTTAAGATGGCACCAGAAAATTGCTAGAGCTAATCAATGAAGATAGTGAAGTCACAGGATATAAAAATTAATTCACAGAAATCCTTTACATTCATATAAACTAACAATGAAAAATCAGAAGGAGAAATTAAGGAAGCAACCGTATTCACCATTGCAACAAAAAGAAGAAAATAGGAGTAAATTTACCTAAAGAGACAAAAGACCTGTATGCAAAAATACTATAAGACAATGATGAAAGAAATCAAAGATGAAATAAACAGATGGAGAAATATGACATGTTCTTGGGTTGAAAGAATCAATACATTTAAAATGACTATACTACCCAAAGCAATCTACAGATTCAATGCAGTGCCTGTCAAACTATCAATAGCATTTTACATAGAGCTAGAACAAATAATTGCAGTACTTGTTTGGAAACACAAAACACCCTGAAAAGCAAAAGTAATCTTGAGAAAGAAGACTGGATTGGGAGGAATCCACCTTCTAGATATCAGACTATACTACAAGCAACAGTCATCAAGAGAGTATGCTCAGTTCAGTTCAATAGCTGAGTTATGTCCCAATCTTTGTGATCCCATAAATTGCAGCATGCCAAGCCTTCCTGTACATCACCAACTCCCGGAGTTTACTCAAACAGATGTCCATTGAGCTGGTGATGCCATCCAGCCATCTCATCCTCTGTCGTCCCCTTCTCCTCCTGCCCCCAATCCCTCACAGAATCAGGGTCTTTTCCAATGAGTCAACTCTTCGCATGGCCAAAGTACTGGAGTTTCAGGTTTAGCATCAGTCCTTCCAATAAACACCCAGGATTGATCTCCTTTAGAATGGACTTGTTGGATCTCCTTGCAGTCCAAGGGACTCTCAAGAGTCTTCTCCAACACCACAGTTTAAAAGCATCAATTCTTTGGTGCTCAAATTTCTTCACTGAAAAACTCAACATCCATAAATGACCACTGGAAAAACCATAGCCTTGACTAGACAGACCTTTGTTGGCAACGTAATGTCTCTGCTTTTGAATATGCTATCTAGGTTGGTCATAACTTTCCTTCCAAGGAGTAAGCGTCTTTTAATTTCATGGCTGCAATCACCATCTGCAGTGATTTGGAGCCCCCCAAAATAAAGTATGACACTGTTTCCACTGTTTCCCCATCTATTTGCCATGAAGTGATGGGACCAGATGCCATGATCTTAATTTTATGAATGATGAGCTTTAAGCCAACTTTGTCACTCTCCTCTTTCACTTTCATCAAGAAGTTTTTAAATTCCTCTTCAATTTCTGCCATAAGGGTGGTGTCATATGCATATCTGAGGTTATTGATATTTCTCCCAGCAATCTTGATCCCAGCTTGTGCTTCTCCATCCCTGCGTCTCACATGATGTACTCTGCATATAAGTTAAATAAGCAGGGTGACAATATACAGCCTTGATGTACTCCTTTTCCTATTTGGAACCAGTCTGTTGTTCCATGACCAGTTCTAACTGTTGCTTCCTGATCTGCATATAGGTTTTTCAAGAGGCAGGTCAGGTGGTCTGGTATTCCCATCTCTTTCAGAATTTTCCACAGTTTATTGTGATCCACACAGTCAAAGGCTCTGGCATAGTCAATGAAGCAGAAATAGATGTTTTTCTGGAACTCTCTTGCTTTTCCCATGATCCAGCAGATGTTGGAAATTTGATCTCTGGTTCCTCTGTCTTTCCTAAAACTAGCTTGAACATCTTGAAGTTCACAGTTCAAATATTGCTGAAGCCTCGCTTGGAGAATCTTGAGCATTACTTTACTAGAGTGTGAGATGAATGCAATGTGTGGTAGTTTGAGCATTCTTTGGCATTGCCTTTCTTTGGGATTGGAATGAAAACGGACCTTTTCCAGTCCTGTGGCCACTGCTGAGTTTTCCAAATTTGCTGGCAAATTGAGTGCAGCACTTTCACAGCATCATCTTCCAGGATTTGAAACAGCTCAACTGGAATTCCATCACCTCCACTAGCTTTGTTCATAGTGATGCTTTCTAAAGCCCACTTGACTTCACATTCCAGGAGGTATGGCTCTAGATGAGTGATCACACCATCATGATTATCTGGGTCATCAAGATCTTTTTTGTACAGTTCTTTGGTATATTCTTGCCATCTTTTCTTAATATGTTCTGCTTCTGTTAGATCCATACTATTTCTGTCCTTTATTAAGCCATCTTTGCCTGAAATATTCCCTTGGTATCCCTAATTTTCTTGAAGAGATCTTTAGTCTTTCCCATTCCGTTGTTTTCCTCTATTTCTTTGCATTGGTCGCTGAGGAAGGCTTTCTTATCTCTCCTTGCTGTTCTTTGGAACTCTGCATTGAGATGGGTATATCTTTCCTTTCCTCCTTTGATTTTCACCTCTCTTCTTTTCACAGCTATATGTAAGGCCTCCACAGTCAGCCATTTTGCTTTTTTGCATTTCTTTTCCATGGGGATGGTCTTGATCCCTGTCTCCTGTACAATGTCATGAACCTCCGTCCATAGTTCATCAGGCACTCCATCTATCAGATCTAGTCCCTTAAATCTATTTCTCACTTCCACTGTTTAATCATAAAGGATTTGATTTAGGTCATACCTAAATGGTCTAGTGGTTTTCCCTACTTTCTTCAATTTAAGTCTGAATTTGGCAGTGAGGAGTTCATGACTTGAGCCACAGTCAGCTCCCGGTCTTGTTTTTGCTGACTGTATAGAGCTTCTCCATCTTTGGCTATTAAGAATATAATCAATGTGATTTCAGTGTTGACCATCTGGTGATGTCCACGTGTATAGTCTTCTCTTGTGTTGTTGGAAGAGGGTGTTTGTTATGACCAGTGCATTCTCTTGGCAAAACTCTATTAGCCTTTGCTCTGCTTTGTTCTGTATTCCAAGCCCAAATTTGCCTGTTACTCCAAGTGTTTCTTGACTTCCTACTTTTGCATTCCAGTCCCCTATCATGAAAAGGACATCTTTTTTGGGGTGTTAGTTCTAAAACGTCTTGTAGGTTTTTGTAGAACCGTTCCACTTCAGCTTCTTCAGCGTTACTGTTTGGGGCATAGGCTTGGATTACTGTGATATTAAATCATTTGCCTTGGAAACGAACAGAGATCATTCTGTTGCTTTTGAGACTGCATCCAAGTACTGCATTTCGGACTCTTTCGTTGACCATGATGGCTACACCATTTCTTCTGAGGGATTCCTGTCCGCAGTAGTAGATATAATGGTCATCTGAGTTAAATTCACCCATTCCAGTCCATTTTAGTTCACTGATTCCTAGAATGTTGATGTTCACTCTTGCCATCTCTTGTTTGACCACCTCCAATTTGCCTTGATTCATGGACCTAACATTCCAGGTTCCTATGCAATATTGCTCTTTACAGCATCGGATCTTGCTTCTGTCTCCAGTCACATCCACAATTGGGTATTGGTTTTGCTTTGGCTCCATCTCTTCATTCTTTCTGGAGTTATTTCTCCACTGATCTCCAGTAGCATATTGGGCACCTAATGACCTGAAGAGTTCCTCTTTCAGTAATCCTATAATTTTGCCTTTTCATACTGTTCGTGGGGTTCTTAAGGCAAGAATATTGAAGTGGTTTGCCAGTCCCTTCTCCAGTGGACCACATTCTGTCAGCCCTCTCCACCATGCCCTCCCATCTTGGGTGGCCCCACAGGGCATGGCTTAGTTTCATTGAGCTAGACAAGGCTGTTTGGTCCTAGTGTGATTAGACTGACTAGTTTTCTGTGATTATGGTTTCAGGGTGTCTGCCCTCTGATGCCCTCTTGCAACACCTACTGTCTTACTTGAGTTTCTCTTACCTTGAGCGTGGGGTATCTCTTCATGGCTGCCCCAGCAAAGTGCAGCCGCTGCTCCTTTCCTTGGATGAGGGGTATCTCCTCATCGCTGCTCCTCCTGACCTTGGACGCTGAGTAGCTCCGCTAGGCCCTTCTGCACCCGCACAGCCACTGCTCCTTGGAGGTGGGGTAGCTCCTCTCAGCTGCTTCTGCGGTAGTGTCCAGCATGTAACAAATAATAACTAATGACAATATTAGTATTCTGGTGATTGCTAATTGTTACTTAATTGCCTAATTTCCATGTTAGACCATGAATTCCTACACAACTGCTACTCTTATTTTGGTCAACATTGTGTCACTAGTGGCCAGAATATTGTCAAGACTTGATGGATAGTTGTTGAATTGATTATCATTCATAATTATATTAATACAAAAAAGAATAAAAACATAAGTTATAACAATGGAATAATCGAGAAGGTACAAATTGGGAATCTGCCTTGTGCTGAATAGTTTTTTTTTTTTTTCATAACTTGATTGTTGTTAAGGAAAAATGAACTTAAGAAAAAAAATTAGTAGGTTCTTGAACTTGCCACTGTGAAAAATGAATCTGTAGACCAAAGTCTTACACACAAATCCTTACAAAAGAAAAATGTATTACTTAAATAAAAGTGCTATAGATTAAGGAATTCTGTAGTATATAAAATCTTACAGCCAGGGGATCTCACTGTATGCTAACCACACTACTTAAAGTTCTTCACTCCCATGCAGGAGTGGTGCTAGGTCTTTAAAATATGTATATGACATGTTTGAATACATGTTTAGAAACTCAAACTCATTATCCAGCTGAAAATATGTTTAAATGTCTGTCTTCATTTTTTAGCTAAATTAAAATATAAAAACTTCAGTAGAGCAGGTTTTGTGAAATAAAAACATGTTTTATAATGTTGCACAACTATAAATTGATATGATGCTAAGTCACCTAGATTATTAGGCAAAGATGTGCTTATTGCATTCCAAAATTATTTATGTTTTATTGACCATTGCTCAGAGAGAGAGAAAATAAAAGGAGTCTTCGTCTCTTTAATTATCTCCTCTGTTTAGGCACAGCTCAGTGAACTAAAGCCACAATGGTGAGTGTAGTGAAGTGAATTTCTTTATGTCTGTGGGACAATTTTGGCAGCAGGCATCTGAGATCATGTTTGCTACTGCAAACATCAGTCCAGTGAATATGCTTCTGATCCAAAAGACAAGTTTATGACCTAACAGTGGGACACTCTGTACCATATGAGAAGTTTTGAGGACACTGGCTTTGATAACAACCAGTCAAGTTTACAGCATTTTTTTAAAATGACATAACTATACATATATTTTTAGGGGGAGGGGACAACATGTAATTCCATATTGTTCTAGTTGCTTATGCAGTACGAGTTATCTTAATTCTGTTTCTTTCCTTTTCTGAATTTATTATTCAAAAGTTCTCCTAAACAAAAAGAGATCTCAAAGATACTTGGAAAGCTAGATTATGTTTCTTAAACATAAGTTCCCTCACTTGCTCAAAATTATGTTGATTTATTCCTCAGAAATGCGATGAGTCTTCTGTCTTTATATTTTTTTAGTACTTATACTTTCTTTTTGTATTTTTGTTTTTTGGATATATTTCCCTACCTCCCACAGAAGACATAAACAATAAATAAATAATTGTTGGATAAATTACATCATTGGACATATGTGTTATAAAATATTCAAGTCTGGTTGATTTTTTATTATCCAATTGACTTTTGAATATATATTTTCTGAAATAAAGAACTTGCCCATGATTGTCTAGCAAATGAGATTTTCATAAATGAAAAGTCAAAACATAGGCTAAAAAACATTAGATAAAAATTGTGACAGAGATTACGGAATCTAGAGTGAATGACTCTTATGCTTAACTGAACAAATGAATCATTGCCACATATATTTCAAAAATACCTATTCCTTAATGGCGGCCACCTAAATCCACTCTTCAACCCATCTTTTTCCTGAAATCATAATTCAGCAATAAATGTAAAGAAAACCACATAAGACCAAACATAATAATATTTCTTAGAGGAAATACCTGAATTTCAAATTATCCAGAAACAGAGAAATCCCATCAGTGCTTTGACCAGAGGTGTAGTGGCCATTTCAAGCCACTGGGTGTGGAGATGGGAAGGAGAGTTTAAGACATCCATGAAAGGAGAAGAGGAAAATAAAGGGCTTTGAGTACAGAGAAAATTATCCCTAGAAAGATAAAGTCCAACAATAAAACTCAATCACTGAACAGATTTTGGGGGCATATTATTTTCTTGCATCAGCTTCAAGAAAAATACTAAAAAAATAAATTACTAGGTGCCCAAAAGAGAATAAAAATGAAAATTTAAGCAGGTTCAATGCATGATACTGGATGCTTGGGACTGGTGCGCTGAGATGACCCAGAGGGATGGTACAGGGAGGGAGGAGGGAAGGGGTTCAGGATGGGGAACATGTGTATACCTCTGGCGGATTCATGTTGATGTATGGCAAAGTGAGTGAGGTCGCTCACTCGTGTCTGACTCTTTGCGACCCCATGGACTGTAACCTACCAAGCTCCTCTGTCCATGGGATTTTCCAGGCAATAGTACTGGAGTGGATTGCCATTTCCTTCTCCAGGGGATCTTCCCAACCCAAGGATTGAACCCAGGTCTCCTGCATTGTAGACAGATGCTTTACCATCTGAGCCACAAGGGAAAACCAACACAATATTTTAAAGTAATTAACCTCCAATTAAAATAAATAAATTTATATTTTTAAAAATTCAGAAAACTAAAATAATAATAATAATAATAAGCATGGGGAATAGAAGAAAACCATGTAAATAACCAAGAGAATGAAACTGAGACATACAGCCACTTTTTTCTATATTCCTCATCAGCTGCTATCTCTCTGACCATTTTATTTTTGTCTCATATTTTCCCCACCCTTATTCTCCCTCTCATTGTCATCTTTTGGAGGGAATTATATATATATATATTCCTTCCAAAGGATAACAATGAAACAAAGCTAGTTATGTTTACATTAAGTTTAGTACGACTTTGCAGAAATAAGATAAAAATACTTTAAATCTATATATCATATGCTTGAGCTTAAACAATGAACTCCAAGATATATCTTACTAAAATCATTGATCTTTAAAGACAGTAAAAATATTTTAAGATCTATGGGGAAAAGGTCAAATTACTTTTAATTACTTATAATAATAAATTATTTATTATAATTGTTATTAATTATAGATTATTATATAATTGTTAATTATAGACTGCTACAGACTCTGAAGAACAATAAGCAAAGCAATTTCAAGAAACCTAAGGAAACAAAAGTTGAGTCAAAGATTTTATGTCCAAGAAAACTTATCTTCATCAAGGATCAAGAGTACATAAAAATAAACATGCCAGAATCCAGGGAACACTATAAACACTGGCTGTTTCTGG
Organism: Capra hircus; assembly: GCF_001704415.2. Taxonomy (NCBI): domain Eukaryota; kingdom Metazoa; phylum Chordata; class Mammalia; order Artiodactyla; family Bovidae; genus Capra; species Capra hircus. The sequence goes on from NC_030822.1 coordinate 72,841,913, forward strand.
ATAATCTTTTATATGATTAACTTCATCTGTTAAAATACAACTGGAAAAATTTCAGCAAGATAACTGTTGAAGAGCATCAATGTATTTAAGTCTAGAAATAAGTTTAAATAAAGGTAAGGATATGAGTGGTTGAACAGTATGCAAACTATATGCTTTGGCAAAAGAGTATTCAACTATAAAATGAACGGAGATGGGAGAGAGAAAAGTTAAAATAGAATGAGATAATTAAAGTTTGTGTAGATAATAGATGTGAGTTAAAGGACACCACCTAAAAATGGAAACCAGATAATAAAGGGCTAATAAGGGGGGTAAATACAGGGGCCAAGATTTAGGGATTATGAGGTATAAATAAAAAGATAATAAATGGAGCAAACATCTGAAACTTCCTAAACACTGAAAGAAATCTTAAACAACAAAAGAAGACACAATAAATTGAAAAACATAGTAAATAAAATGCAAAATACATAGTAATTATACTAAAAATGACAGTTAAACCCAAACATATCAGTCATACCAATAAATATGAATAAGTTTAACTCATCTTCTGAAATTAAAAAAAATGCATTTGACATAAAAAGAAATCCAAAACTATACTGTATACAGGAAACATTTTATTTTTTAATATAAATTTATTTATTTTAATTGGAGGCTAGTTACTTTACAATATTGTATTGGATTTGCAGTACATTGACATGAAACATATTTTAAAGCAGAGTAATTCTAATAATTAATGAATGGCAAAAGTTTATCTGACAGATATAAACAGTAGGAAAGAAATCCTAATTATAGACAAAGTGCAATGAGTATCTATGCACCGATACAATAACCACACACAGAATAGAATTTTCAGGTGACAGAGGATATATAAATAGAAATAAATAAATAAATAAGCTTGTCTACTTTCCTGCTGAATTATCTGTAATTTCTTATTGATTTGGAAGTTTTTGTTTATCTAAGTACGATGTAATTCTTTTGTCAATGGCATGCATTACAAACATCATTCATATGACTAGTCATATATATGACTGTATGACTCGTATTTTCACTGTGATAATAGTGTCTTTTGATGACCAAAATTCCTAAGTTTTTTGTAACCCAATTTATTTTTTCTGTACTAAATGATAATACTAGTGTAGATTTAAAAATAAGTACGGAATGAAATATAAGAAAAAATGGTGTATATATATATATACACACACACAAATTCACCTGCAATACAGGAGACCCGTGTTTAATCCCTGGGTCTGGAATATCCCTTGGAGAAGGGAATGGCAACCTACTCCAATATTCTTGCCTGGAGAATCCCATGGACAAAGGAGCCTGGTGGGCTGCAGTCCTTGGGGTTGCAGAGTTGAACATGACTGAGTGACTAACACATATGCACATACATTACATGTATATATATCTTGGGTCACAAAGATGAGACTGAAGTGACTGAGCATGCACATATGTGTGTGTGTGTGTGTGTATATATATATATATATATATATATATATAATTGTTTCCTGGGAGATGATTTATCTGAGTTTCTTATTGTTTCCTTTGTTTTCTATCTTGATGCTATGATATACTTCTTGACCTTGCTCTTCTAAACCAATAATAAACTAACATAATCTCCTTTTAAAACAACTGCAGGATTTCTCAGTTAGAAAATTATGTTTTTCCAACCCAAAATTCCTTTGGAAATTCTACTTTTAAAATATTCTCTTTTTTAATATAAATTTATTTATTTTAATTGGAGGTTAATTACTTTACAATATTGTATTGGTTTTGCCATATATCAACATGAATCTGCCACATGTATACATGTGTTCCCCATTCTGAACCCCTCTCCCTCCTTCCTCCCCATACCATCCCTCTGGGTCATCCCAGTGCACCAGCCCCAAGCATCCAGTATCATGCATCGAACCTGGACTGGCAATTCATTTCATATATGATATTATACATGTTTCAATGCCTCTTTTTCGAGTTTTCATGTGAACTCACTGTAATATATAATTTAACTAAGTATATATTACTAATTTAGTAATTATATATAATATATAATAAATCTATTTTATATCTTTATATTTATTAATATATAACAAAATATTTAATATTTACATATTGTAATTAAAATATTTCTATTTTATCTTAAATATTTATTAATGTATAATTTAACATATAACATATATATTTAATACATTTATATGTAATAAATTTATATATTATAATTAGTAATTATATATTACTAATTAGTTATATATGTGTAACTCATTTCCTTTTTCTCAACTCAGAAGTGTTGTTATGGTGTTGGTTCCTTGGGGCTCTGACGTGTCTTCTTGGGAATTCTAGATATGAGCAGACTCACAGATGAAGGGAACATGTGGGTTCTATTCCTGTGGCCAGTAATGGAGATTGTGAGGGCTGCTGCTTTTCTACTTAAAAATTATATGTCCTCTCAGCTCAGAAAACTGAAGGGCTCAACTCATTTGTTCAGACCCTTCTTGGTGGCCTGGAGCAAAATTTAACCCTCAACTCAGTCAGCCAAACTCTTCCCAGGATCCTGACGCCTCACTCAGCCCACTCAGCCCTCAGCCCACTCAGCCCATAATCTTCATACCAATTATTTCTGACCAGACTCCCATAGAATTCAACACCTCAGAAAACATTTTACTCAGGAAAATTTTTAAAGAGTCTGGCATTTTCAGTCTACGTGAAGAGTTCAGGTCACCAACTTCCTAGACATCTTCATAGTTATTTACATAAAAAGAACTTGAAGGTTAATATACTTACATCTACAATTCAAATTCTGCACTTTTTTGCATATCAATATAACTGACCTTCCCAGATGGGGAATTGTACCCAAGAACTCCTCAACTCATAGACACTAAATATTATATTAACAAGGTCAATAAGATACTATTCAGTGTATCATATCTATAATTTACTAGATGACTGACAATACACTCTTTTTTGCACAAACAATTGAAATGAAGTTTTGAAATAATATTCTAGGTATCTAAGTTGCTACATAACCAAATTCTTGTTGTCAGGCGAGTGTAATCTCCGCGGTTCTGTCTCATCTCAACAAAAATTTGAAGTGACGGACATTAAAGCCCTCGGCACGTCACAGCTCTTGGACAGTACGTATTATAGTTCTTGGAAAAATCAGTTTTATTTAGAAAATAAAAAGAGAATACATATTTGAGTTGTGAGGGCATGCTGATCCAAAAGACACAAAGAGAAGAGAGAGAGAGAGGGAGAAAAAGAGAGAGCACGCACGCTCGCACACACGCATGGGAGATAGAGAGACCTGGCCCTGTGGCTCCTCTTTTTATATGTTTTTTCCTCCCCCTTGGCCTGCACTATGTAAATTGGTTTAGCCAGGAGTGCTGTTTGTTCTACCTGAGGCCTTCACTCCAGTCCTCGGATCTTCCTTTGACCTTCCTTTATTCTATTTTTGCAGGCTTTTCCCTTCCATGTCTTTTAGCCACTGCCATTTTGGACTCCTGTTTCCTATTCTAACTACCTAAAATTCCCCCCTCAATAGACGGGAGGCCCAATTCTTTGGGAATAGGGGCATGAGGTCTTTCTAGTTACTTCCTGCTGAACTGGGATGGCGACAGGTATTAGGCCTTCGCCTCTTGCTAGTCTCAGGCCTCAGAGTCCTTATAGCAGTGTTCATCTAAGGGTGAGTGATATTTTCCATGGTTGGCTGTAGTTTTATATATCCTCATTGGACTGGTGCTGCATGTTGTAGCTTGTTGACCTGATGGCAAAGGCTTAGCCTCTATGATCTCAAAATTGGAGACTGCTGCATACCCGGCTCTTCTTTTTCCACCCAAGAGAAAGTTGCTTCCATCAGTGTACCAGATTTCCTCAGGATTAGTCAGAGGATCTTCCAACAATCCCTCTCAGGGTTTTGTCCAGTGGTCACTCTTGTCTAGGCAAGAGTGAAAGTGGGGAGAGAGCCCTTGGGGGTAGGCAGGAGTGTGGCTGGGTTAAGAACATCACAAGGGGTTATAGTGAGGCCTGGATTTTCCATCAGCACTACTTGATATCTGAGGATTCTTTGATCAGACATCCATAAATGGCCTCTCCCATTTAGGAGTTGTTTCACTTGGTGGCTGGTAAAAATAATTAGTTTGCCCCCAAAAGAGAGTTTTGAAACATCTTCTATCAGGATTGCAATAGCTTCAAAATTTCAAAGGTAGGGAGGCCAGCCTAGGGCAGTTGGGTCGAGCCTCTTGGATAAGTAAGCTACAGGCTAGGGCTCAGAATGTCATAGTTCTCAACTTACGGCATATCTTAAAGGTCAAGAACAGAAAGCACACAATGAATTTTCAAAATGCTCACTTAGACGTACTTTATGGGCTGTAGCTCATTCTAATTACTCAAGTTACATGGTACTTCATGGTATTCTTCCTTGGGCTTTATGAAAGTGAATTCTACATTTAGGTAGCTCAGTAATAACTGACACCACTAGAGACACAGATTATAGTGAACATAAGACTCTGCTGTTTTTATGTACATGTACATTTCTCATAAAATAGATTTAGTTACTGGCAAAAGTCTTCATAATATGTCTTGATGTGGCATATTGTCTTTCAGCAAAAGTAAAAGAATCAAGTGCTGGTTCTGTCCAAGGCACAACTTATAGTCCTAGTATTATTTGTATCAATCCTTATGCCTGAGTTTAAAATTCAGATGTATATCTTTGGTCAGCAGCCTTCTGAAACATAGCTTCAAATAGTCCTCTGGCTACTTAGGTTAGTTTCAGGATATCTAAGAGCTATAAAATGAATTTAAGGTGGTATTTTAATTGGTTATAAAATGGCTTATTTTTTCCTTTATAAATCAGTGAATTCAGGCTGTAATATATTCATCATGTTTATTCTTTTCATACTTGAAGATGCTATAATTTATATGGTTATGTAAAATGAAACAGACAATTGTAGCACAATAAAATAAAAATCTAGTAGAAATTTGTTTTAGAAAAAAAATCCTAGTACATTCCAAATGATCAGAGAACTGACTCATTGAAAAAGACCCTGATGCTGGGAAAGATTGAAGGCAGGAGGAGAAGGGGATGACAGAGGATGAGATGGTTGGATGGCATCACCGACTCACTGGACATGAGTTTGAGCAAGCTCCTGGAATTGGTGATGGACAGGGAAGTCTGGTGTGCTGCAGTCCGTGGGATTGCAAAGAGTCAGACACGACTGAGTGACTGAACTGAAGTGAACATTTCAAATCAACTAAATAATAAAAGTTTAGTTGGACATGAATGATTTACAAAGTCTTGTAACAGGTGAAGAAAGAATCACTCAGTCATGTCTGGCTCTTTGCCATCCCATGGACTGTGGCCCCCTAGGCACCTCTGTCCATGGGATTTCTCAGGCAAAAATACTGGTCGGTTTCCATTCCCTTCTCCAGGAGATCTTTCCTACCCACAGATCAAACACAGGTCTCCAGAATTGCAGGCAGATTCTTTACCACTGAGCCACCTGGGAAGCCCTGGAACAAGTGAGATAGGGATAAATAGCATAGTGTAATCCTATTTCTAAGTAGTTTAATATACAGTAAGGGGTCAGTCATGAAAACTACGACATGGGATAGGTACAAAGATAAAGTTCTACATAGATACATAGTTAATAAAATATCCTCAAATAAGTTTGGGAAACATTATTTTTGGGTGAGGGAAGGCAACTCAGAAAACAGATTAGTGCACTAAAGGCTCTTATAGTAAGGAAAAAATCTGTTATTTATTTAATGTTGAACTTCATTGTCCATTGGACCCTCATCATACCTTTTTTTCCCCAAAAAAACACCTACTAATAACCCTTGGAAAGCTTTAATATTTTAGAACATTTAGTTGGGTATTTATTATATCTACCAGAAGTAGTTAAATCTAATGAATCCTCATTGGGAGACCAACACAATATCACAAAATAAAAATATGGGTTTTGGGATATTTCAAAGGTGAATCTATAAATAGGAACTGCATATAAAAATATGTGGAAAATAAATGTTTCAAACTTTAATAATCACATAAGCAAGTATTTGAAGCAACGCTTCTGATATAGGGGATAAATTTGTACTTCCAGTTACTTTTGAAAAATAATATAGTTATCAGATGAAAGAATCATTGACATGTGTGTATATGTGTTTGTGTGTACATAGCACTGAAAGCTTAAATATGTATGACTTGCTTTTGATATGAAAGAGGAAAGAACACACTCTAAAAATATAATGTTGCTACATGGAAAATAGGTGAATTATTTCAATTTTAATAAAGTTATGATAAAGAAAAAGTATAAAGCTAATTCAGATCATTCAATTATTCAACATATTTATTTAGTTTATATACATCAGGCAAAATTTGAGGGTTAGTGATACCTAAGTGAGCAAAAAAGAAAAAAAAAAAAATCCTCCCGTTCATGGTGCTGACAGTTCTGTTTATCTTTTAATCAAATAATTTCAAAAAATGTAAAATTATGGTACATTTAGACAGGTATCTTTAAACAGGTACAGCCTCTGATAATTGTATTTAAAAGGAAGATATGTTCAAGCTGATGTTGATAGATGAGCAGGAGTTGATAAGGGGAAGGTTAGGAAGTGAGGCATCTCAGGCAGAGGACACAAAGGCCCAGTGGAGGGTGAAACCTGCCTGATGTCTTCAAGGACAGAGCAGAGCCCAGTAGTGCTGGGACAACAGACACGGGTGGCAAGCATGGTTTCTTGGGGCACATAATGCCCAAATTAATACTTGATGAGGAAAAGGATTTCATTCCTTACGTATAATAACCAATATGTCAACAGGATAGAATAGATTGTTCCTTTGATTTAAACCATTATGACACCAAGGATTTTTGGAATGAATAATATTTGAATACATGAAAGTTCAGTTTGGCAGAACAAATATTTATTGAGTCATGTTCTAAAGGTAGGAAAATGAGTATTATACAATCCCTGTTGCTGAAGGAGACAGACACATAAGTCTGTTGGTACCTAAGATCTCTCGAAAGGCTTTCTGAGTGAGATGAAGCCTCAGCTAACACATGATGAATAAACAGACAGGACTTAAATCTAGAATAATAAGGGTAATCAAGATAGAAGGAGTTGCATAAGCAGATATGTGAGGTCCGAAAAAACAGTTTTGCTAAGTATAGACAAACCCATTTTATTAGTGTTATCTATGGCTGTTTCCACTCTTCAATAGTAAAGCTATGTTGTTTTCTAGAGATTGTCTGGCTTATAAGCACAAAGTGATTATCTAAACTTCTACAGAAACAGTTGGCTGACTTTTGACAGAAAATGAATTGTATACAATATTTAAGCAAAAAAATTCACCTTAGATTTTATTTTAATTGAAAAACACACATACACATATACCACTTTTTGAATCTCTACTATATGTTAGGCACCAGACTAGATGATTTATACATATTCATCATATTTCAAAACTACATTCCTAAGTAGACATTAACATATCCCACTTTATAAATATTGATATTTAGGAAGGCTAAGTAACTTGCTAAGGCCCCCAAATTTCGACATTTAGGAGTTGGATTTACACTCGTTCTACCTTATTCCAAAATATATTTCTTCACAGTCTGGCTGTTTTGTGCTTAGTTGCTCAGTTATGTCCAACTCTTTGCGACCCCATGGACGGTAGCCCGCGAGGCTCCTCTGTCCTTGGGGATTCTCCAGGCAAGAATATTGGAATAGGTTGCCATGCCCTCCTCCAGGGCATCTTCCCAACCAAGGGATTGAATACAGCTCTTCCGTATTGTGGGCAGATTCTTTACAGTCTGAGCCGCCAGGCAGCAGATTAGAAAATGAAGACAGGAATTACATGAAGTCTGGTTATGAGGAATCTGTTGTACAGATCTCACCAAGGCATTTTCTGGATAGAATTTAGGTGGAAGGAGACAGAGATACATTTAGGAGTGTAGTATAAAAAATAAGAAAAATAAACAGAACTTCTAGACTGAATTATTGATGGATTAAGTGGAATGAGTAAGAGAAAAGGAGTAGGAAGTACTTCTGGTTTCCAGCTTGAGTACTTAGAGGATGATGGATTCATTTGTAAACATGGGTAAATCAGAAAGCAGATCCATGGATGAGGCAGGAATGATAAGTGATGTTTTGTACAATGTGTATATTTTCAAGTGACTAAAATAGATCTAAGGGAAAAAGAGCAGTCTGTTGACTAAAAAGCCAAAAAGAGGCACAGGGTATGTACTGACATACATTTGATACATACATACATTTGATTTTAGCAATGAGTACATAACATAACATAACATGAGTACATAACATAACATGTTTGCATAACATAAGTTTGCTTTTATTTAATTGTATGAATTTTATGAAAAATATATTTTATATATTTTCTAATAGTCCATTAGATTTAGAAAATAGCACTGTATTATGATGTTTAAGAACACAGTACAAGCAGACTGCTGCTGCTGCTAAGTCTCTTCAGTCGTGTCCGACCCTGTGCGACCCCATAGGTAGCATCCCACCAGGCTCCCCCGTCCCTGGGATTCTCCAGGCAAGAACACTGAAGTGGGTTGCCATTTCCTTCTCCAATGCGTGAAAGCAAAAAGTGAAAGTAAAGTCACTCTTCGCGACCCCATGGACTGCAGCCTTCCAGGCTCCTCCGTCCATGGGATTTTCCAGGCAAGAGTACTGGAGTGGGGTCCCATTGCCTTCTCCAGAAGCAGACTACCAGTGTTCAAATCTTGCTTCTACCAATTCCTATTACCTTATATAATGTATTCAGTTTCTTTATGCTTCTGTCTCATCTTCCCTCAAATGGCAATTAGTAACACCACTGATAATAATGCTGGGAAAACTGAATGAGTTGATACATGAAAAGCTTTAAAAATAATGCTTGTAAATGGAAAGAACCATATAGGTGGTGACATCTATTATACTGTTTATTTTTTTTAATCCTAACATTTACAATTCAAATAAGATTCTTCCACATATTTTTCAACTGCTCCATAAATAAACTGATTTTATTCTAAAATACAGTGAATATGGGACTAGAGAAAGAGTTTGACCTGAATTCAACATTTTCTACATACTTCTGTATGCTGCTGCTGCTAAGTCAGTCACTTCAGTCGTGTCCGACTCTGTGCGACCCCATAACGGCAGCCCATCAGGCTCCCCTGTCCCTGGGATTCTCCAGGCAAGAACACTGGAGTGGGTTGCCATTTCCTTCTCCAATGCATCAAAGCGAAAAGTGAAAGTGAAGTCGCTCAGTCGTGTTCCACTCTTCTGTATACATATGTATATTTCATCTATTTTTGCCTCTCCTTATAAAAATGAAATTCCTTAAAAAATGTCAGCCATGACCCTGGTGCATGAAGAAAAAGTGCTCTAAAAGGAAACAAAAGCAAACCCATAATGACTGGAATTGTCAAAAGAACACAGAAGCCAACTGAAAGGGAGCCATATGGCCAAAACTGGAAAAATATGAGCAATAAAGTAAGATTGGATTAATACCCAAAGTATAGAGAAAATCAAACAAATATCCTTGAGTCCATATTAACATAAGTAAATTATTGAATAAGTCAGTAAATGAGGAAGAAGAGACAAATCTGCAGAGAAGAATTCCAAATAATTTGTGCAGTTGTCTGTCCTTGAGGAGGCAGAGAAAAATTCCACAGCTTGAGTCTAAACTGTTCTAGTGACTTTCATCCAAAGGATATGTAAAGAGAGAGAGAGAGAGAGAAAAAAAAAGAGTAGTTTTTATTGGTGAACCTGAAAATACTACCTCAGTCCCTTGATTAAGGCCAACAACACAGTAAGCCATGTTGACACTATGGAACCTTGATTTGGTGTCATCAGAATGGTACCTTATCTCCATAGTCTTTCTCCTCAAAAACATAAACCCATGATAATCATAAGAAAAGTATCAGACCAGTCCAAATCATTCTACAAAATACTTGATCAGTACTCTTGAAAACTGTCAAAGTCATAAAAAATGAGTACCTGAGAAACTATCACAGCCAAGAAGACCTTAAGAAGATATGATGAGTAATGTATTTAATATAGTATCCCATATGGGATCCTCAAACAAAAGAAGGATGTTAGTAAAAACTAAGTAAGTCTGAATAAAATGTGAACTTTAATTAATATGAATATATCAATATGGAATCATTAATTGTGACAAATGTAACTTACAAAATGTGATAGATCAATAATAGGAGAAACTAACTGAATATGAGGTATATGGAAACTCATCTTTAAAGTTCTTCTGAAAATCTAAAACTATTCTAAAGTAAACAGCTTATATTGAATAAAAAAATTTAGTTACATTATATAAAATAGCAATCTTGAGGATGTTCACTATTGCCTAACGTTCTCCTTTATACTGGTCAAGTACTCTTATGGTAGTCTCTTCAAATATACTTCATTTATTTTTCTTACAAATAAAAAATGACAATTCAGCATTAACTATTATCACCATTGGTTCACTTCATGTTTTTCCCACTTCATGCACAGGGCATTTATGTTTTGATACTTCTTTAAACTTCTGGGATGATATTATTGCATTGGGTTCTTACTACATAATTCCTACATTCTTATATTACTGTTACAGTAGCCACTGAAATCTAGCAGCTTTCTAAACTGTGTTACTTTTTAAGTAATTTAACAGGTAAAATAAAGGAGAGGCATATTTAAGGATAATTTTTATAATTCAATTCTTTAAACAATCAGGTAAGGGAAAAGATATAAAAGTCAAATACTCACTAAACACACTTTTCTAAAAATATTTTCAGCGGTTTAAAACCCTAGAATCATGTTTTAATAAAGTGGTTATTTTGAATGTATAAATACATATCATGAATATTCAAAATGTAGCCAGTTTATAAATCTCCTTCTTAGGTCAAATGCCTTTACCAACTGTAATTTTACATACATGAGATGAAATAGGACATTTTTTACTTTAACACCACATGCATATCCATGTACTATATGTTAGCACCTCTAAAATGCCTTTCATATACCAGTTATTTGAACACATTGTTTTAGAAATTGCATCATGGTGTTTCATGGCAAACAGTTTTATTTTGTTTTATTTATACAAAAATATATTTATAATTAACTAGTTTATTACATTTTTCCACATGTTATAAAATTAGTGGGAAACTAGAAAAATGAAATTGCTGATTTTTACAATACTATAATTGGGCTTTCCAGGTGGCACTAGTGGTAAAGAACCCACCTGCCAAAGCAAGAGAGGTAACAGATGCAGATTCGATCCCTGGGTTAGTAAGAGCCCCAGGAGAAGGGCATGGCAACCCGCTCAAGTTTCTGGCCTGGAGAATCCCATGGACAGAGTGGGATTCCCTGTTGAGCACTGCTGAAGTGACTTACCACACACGTCACACAATACTATAATTAAGATAGATAAAATTATTCTATATGACAAAGCAGTGAATCTTCTCATCTCAGTTGGATGTTCATTAAAATTAAGTTGTGTAAACAGTGTCTTAAAGGATAAGAAAGAAAATACCTGAAACAGTATTGTAGAGGATTTCTAAAAGAGGACAAAAACAAAATTGTTGTGAGGACAAAAACAAAATTAAAGCAACAGTTTTTCTTCTGAGTCAAATGCAAAGAGAACTTAATAAGGACATAAAGCTGCTGAAAAAGATTGCTCTTTAATTAAGAGAAGAAAGTTGCTGTTCAATTTTCTTCTTATCAACTATTAGATATGCATAATAAAATGTCTTATGTACTTTCTGATGATTACCCACAAAATCTCTTTAAAAATCACTGTATGCAAGACTTTTAAAATTTATTATGTTCTTCAAAAAAAAAATCTCAGTTTCAAATTGACTGAAAGAATTAAAATTTGATGTAAAATTTATTATCTAAAAGTATCATTTATTAATTATATTTAATGTTTTATTTGTGCTTCACATGTTTTAAAAATTGAAATTCAGGGAACTTTTTAAAATCTAAAAGCACATATTACAATTGAAAATATTTTATTATTGTATTTTAATAATAAAAATTTAAACATTATTTTATAACATATATATTTCAAATATGACCTGAAATTTATACACTGAGTTTTTTGTTTGGAAAGTTGCTGTATGTCTCTATGGTACACCTATGGCTGATTCATGTCAACATATGGCAAGAACTACTACAATATTGTAAGGTAATTAGCCTCCAACTAAAATAAATTAATTAATTTTAAAATGAGATGTGTGTAGTTGCAGAAGTCAGTAAATGATAATATTCTTACTTTTCTCATCTATAGAATGGAGTTATAATAACAACTGAAATAATGCAAATAATGTATTCAGCACAATATCAGTTCAGTTCAGTCGCTCAGTCGTGTCCGACTCTTTGCAACTCCATGAATCCCAGCACGACAGACCTCCCTGTCCATCACCAACTCCCAGAGTTCACTCAGACTCACGTCCATCGAGTCAGTGATGCCATCCAGCCATCTCATCCTCTGTCGTCCCCTTCTCCTCCTGCCCCCAATTCCTCCCAGCATCGAAGTCTTTTCCAGTGAGTCAACTCTTCGCATGAGGTGGCCAAAGTACTGGAGTTTCAGCTTCAGCATCATTCCTTCCAAAGAACACCCAGCACTGATCTCCTTCAGAATGGACTGGTTGGATCTCCTTGCAGTCCAGGGGACTCTCAAGAGTCTTCTCCAACACCACAGTTCAAAAGCATCAATTCTTCGGCTCTCAGCTTTCTTTACAGTCCAGCTCTCACAGCCATACATGACTACTGGAAAAACCATAGGTTTGACTAGACGGACCTTAGTCGGCAAAGTAATGTCTCTGCTTTTGAATATGCTGTCTAGGTTGGTCATAACTTTTCTTCCAAGGAGCAAGAGTCTTGTAATTTCATGGCTGCAATCACCATCTACAGTGATTTTGGAGCCCCCCAAAATAAAAGTCTGACACTGTTTCCCCATCTATTTCCCATGAAGTGATGGGACCGGATGCCATGATCTTCGTTTTCTGAATGTTGAGCTTTAAGCCACTTTTTCACTCTCCTCTTTCACTTTCATCAAGAGGCTTTTTAGCTCCTCTTCACTTTCTGCCATAAGGGTGGTGTCATCTGCATATCTGACGTTATTGATATTTCTCCTGGCAATCTTGATTCCAGCTTGTGTTTCTTCCAGTCCAGCACTTTTCATGATGTACTCTCCATATAAGTTAAATAAGAAGGGTGACAATATACAGCCTTGACGTACTCCTTTTCCTATTTGGAACCAGTCTGTTGTTCCAAGGAGCACAATATCAGTTATAGATAAATGGTCTACTATTGAAATCTTTCAAGAATGTATCTACTTCATTTAAGTAGAAAGTTCAAGTAAATTTACTGTGGTTGCATTTGTGGGATTCAGTTGAAGAACTTTAAATATCTTACTCACCACTCCCTGTAAAGTTATTCACCCCCATCCTGTAAAGAGGTAGTCATTGTCTTCTCTTCTTCTTGGCAACATTTAGAACTCATTTCCACAGATCCAATGCCTCCATTTCTAGTTGCTCTGCATAATAGTTTCCTTTGGCTCAAGTATCACAGCATTCCATGGTTACATAATGTGTCTTAATACATTCTCAGTCCCTAACATCATGGGCTGCCATATATAGGACAAATGAATGAAATATATAACTACTGAATAAATGATTGTTCTACTTATTACCACCTTGATTATCTTGTTGATCTCCATGCTTCCAGAGGTTTAGCCATGAAAAATATACAGTACTACTAAATCTTACCAAAGTAAATAAAAACCATCTAAAAGATGTGATGATTCATCCAGAGAAAAGCGTATTTTTTCCTTTGTTTATTTTTTTAAAAAAGTAATGTTTTAGTAGGGCTAGTATTCTTTGAGACTGAAAGTTAAACATTATGGTGTGGGAAGCAAAATGAGTAATGTGTCGAACTAAAAGATGGGGTAACTTCCATTCATTTTTTTTAATTTTTTTAATTTTTTTATTTTTTTAATTTTAAAATCTTTAATTTTTACATGCGTTCCCAAACATGAACCCCCCTCCCACCTCCCTCCCCATAACATCTCTCTGGGTCATCCCCATGCACCAGCCCCAAGCATGCTGTATCCTGCATCAGACATAGACTGGCGATTCAATTCTTACATGATAGTATACATGTTAGAATGCCATTCTCCCAAATCATCCCACCCTCACCCTCTCCCTCTGAGTCCAAAAGTCCGTTATACACATCTGTGTCTTCTTTCCTGTCTTGCATACAGGGTCATCATTGCCATCTTTCTAAATTCCATATATATGTGTTAGTATACTGTATTGGTGTTTTTCTTTCTGGCTTACTTCACTCTGTATAATCGGCTCCAGTTTCATCCATCTCATCAGAACTGATTCAAATGAATTCTTTTTAATGGCTGAGTAATACTCCATTGTGTATATGTACCACAGCTTTCTTATCCGTTCATCTGCTGATGGACATCTAGGTTGTTTTCATGTTCTGGCTATCATAAACAGTGCTGTGATGAACATTGGGGTACATGTGTCTCTTTCATTTCTGGTTTCCTCGGTGTGTATGCCCAGCAGTGGGATTGCTGGGTCATAAGGTATTTCTATTTGCAATTTTTTAAGGAATCTCCACACTGTTCTCCATAGTGGCTGTACTAGTTTGCATTCCCACCAACAGTGTAGGAGGGTTCCCTTTTCTCCACACCCTCTCCAGCATTTATTGCTTGCAGATTTTTGGATCGCAGCCATTCTGACTGGTGTGAAGTGGTACCTCATTGTGGTTATCTATGGTTCAATTCAGTTAAGTTGCTCAGTCATGTCTGACTCTTTGCAACCCCATTAACTGCAGCACGCCAGCCCTCCCTGTCCATCACCAACTGCCGGAGTCCAGCCAAACCCATGTCGTCCATCGAGTCGGTGATGCCATCTAGCCATCTCATCACCTGCTGTCCCATTCTCCTCCTGCCTTCAGTCTTTCCCAACATCAGGGTCTTTTCAAATGAGTCAGCTCTTCACATCAGGTGGCCAAAGTGTTGGAGTTTCAGCTTCAACATCAGTCCTTCCAGTGAACAGCCAGGACTGATCTCCTTTAGGATGGACTGGTTGGATCTCCTTACAGTCCAAGGGACTCTCAAGAGTCTTTTCCAACACTACAGTTCAAAATCATCAATTCTTCAGTGCTCAGCTTCTTTATAGTACAACTCTCACATCCACACATGACTACTGGAAAAACCATAGCTTTGACTATATGGACCTTTGTTGGCAAAGAAATGCCTCTTCATTTTAAAATGCTAAGTTGGCCACAGCTTTTCTTCCAAGGAGCAAGCATCTTTAATTTCATGACTGCAATCACCATCTGCAGTGATTTTGGAGCCCAAGAAAATAAAGTCTGTCACTGTTTCCATTGTTTCCCCATCTATTTGTCATGAAGTGATAAGCAGAGACATTACTTTGCCAACAAAGGTCCGTCTAGTCAAGGCTATGGTTTTTCCAATGCTCATGTATGGATGTGAGAGTTGGACTGTGAAGACAGCTGAGTGCCCAAGAACTGATGCTTTTGAACTGTGGTGTTGGAGAAAGCTCTTGAATGTCCCTTGGACTACAAGGAGATCCAACCAGTCCTGGGTGAGATCAGTCCTGGGTGTTCTTTGGAAGGAATGATGCTAAAGCTGAAACTCCAGTACTTTGACCACCTCATGTGAAGAGTTGACTCAGAAAGACTCTGATGCTGAGAGGGATTAGGGGCAGGAGGAGAAGAGGACGACAGAGGATGAGATGGCTGGATGGCATCACTGACTTGATAGACGTGAGTTTGAGTGAACTCCGGGATTTGGTGATGGACAGGGAGGCCTAACGTGCTGCAATTTATGGGGTCACAAAGAGTCAGACATGACTGAGCAACTGAAATGAACTAAACTGATGGGACCAGATGCAGTGATCTTAGTCTTGTGAATGTTGAGTTTTAAGGCAACTTTTTCACTCTCCTCTTTCAATTTCATCAAGAGGCTCTTTAGTTCTTCTTCACCTTCTGCCATAAGGTTGGTGTCATCTATAAATCTGAGGTTATTGATATTTCTCCTGGCAATCTTGATTCCAGCTTGTGCTTCCTCCAGCCCAGCATTTCTCATGATGTACTTTGCATATGCATTTGATATATGAAAATAAGTTTTCTGATCTGGAGTATGAAATGTAAAATTGATGAAATATAAACATCCTTAGTAAAATCAAAGAGATCAGCATTAACTGAAAATTCTAATTAATACAGAATATTTACAAAATTAGCTTTTAAATAATGAGATACTATATGAACTTATATATGATTTTGTTTAATGCTTCTCATTTTTATTTTACTTAGCCATAAAAGTTCAATAGAAAAATATTAAAATGGCTGATTAAAATATCAAAAAGCTTTGTGCATTTGTTTCCCTTTTTTTCTTATGTTTTTCTTTTTTAATGCTGTCAAAGTCCCAATTTTGGTTTAGAATGCAACAATTGCTACATGAGCAATACTGAAAGAAGTATAATGAGGTAGAAGTAATAGATAGGTGAATTTTACTATGTTAGATGGTTAATCTCCTGGTTCTATCTGCACAACAAGTAGAATAACAATACCTGTCATTTTCCAGGTTATGTTGAGGCAGACTTTGCAAAGACAGAGGGTGAGGTAGTTTGACGGTAAGCATTTTAAAATGTTTTATTTGTTATTTACTCATTGTAGTAGAGTTGATTTACAAAATATAGCTGATTTACAAAATTTTAGTTTCAGGTACCCAACATAGTGATTCAGTACTTTTATAGATTATATTTTCTTTAAATTTATTATAAAATATCAGCTATATTCTCTGTGCTGTACAATATATACTTGTAGCTTATTTATTTTATACATTGTGGTTTGTATAAAATACAAAAGCATTGTTTGAAAGCATTCCAGAGTTTCTTTAAACCATGACATGGACTTTAAAGCCCTATAGTTAGTTAAGTCGCTCAGTCGTGTCCGACTCTTTGGGACCCCGTGGACTGTAGCCCACCAGGCTCCTCCACCCATGGGATTCTCCAGGCAAGAATACTGGAGTGGGTTGCCATTTCCTTCTCCAGAGGATCTTCCTGACCCAGGGATCAAACCCAGGTCTCCCACATTAGAGGCAGACACTTTAACCTCTGAGACAGCCCTATGTCATGGTTTAAATTCTCCAGTAGGACACTAAAGGACTTGCTGGCAGTGGTTATGGCCATCATCTGTGTTACTCTGATTCTAATCTTGATCCTGATCCTGCTTACCCTGAGGAAGGTATTCAAGGCCTTCCAGCTGAGCTGCTCTCTAGGCGGATTGAAAACACATTGAACTGGGCCCTAGGCAGGCCAGACGTCAGGAGATACAGCCAGTGGCCAGAGCAATGGAAGGACTATCTTCTTATGGGAGATTGATGGGAGTGTCCCAGTCCACCACATCCCCCTACCTTGCCCCTTCCTCCTTCCCACTCCTCGCTAGTAACCACTGGTTTGTTCTCTGTGTGAAATCATTTGTTTTTCTACACTCAAGTGATAACATACACTGCTTGACTTTCTCTGGCTTATTTCACTAAGCATAATAACTTTCAGCTCCATCCATGTTATTGCAAGTGGCAAAATTCCATTCCTTTTTATAGCCAAGGAATATTCCATGTGTGCGTGTGCGTGTGCGTGTGTGTGTGTGTGTGTGTGTATCATAGTCAGAGTTCATTAACATAACGAGCTATTTTTTAGAGGATGTTAGAAGACAAACAGGTTTCTAACTAAACTGTTTCACCTAATTTCATAGAGACAGAGTAAGTTAAAATGAGAAGACAGAGAAATTTATTTCAAATGAAATAACTAGGAAAAATAATTAATTTTGGACATTGACTCATTGTTAATACCCAATTATTTTCAATGTGATACACATATTAGAAATGTTTACTGAAACAAAGCAAAAATTATTCTATATATAAAGAATAAAGCATTCCAAATATGAATTCATGTTATAAATCTGTATGTAAGATGTGATATATTTAAATATTTATGCATAGATATTGGACATCTTTAAAATACAATATGGTTACCTACAAAGGAAAGAAATAGAATGTGTTTAATTTTCATGTCTGTTTATACCTTTTATATAATAAATATACATTACTTTGAATTAAGAAAAATCATTTTTAAATAAAATTTGCTTCATTATCTATAATTGTTATCTGAATATTTAAAGTTTGTTAAGCATAGAAAAAGTATAAAGATGATTAATAGATTCTACTTTGTTGACATTGTACTGTTTTAATCCTGCCATGTCTGATTCTACTGTTTAAAAGCATTTCAGAGTTGCTTGGCACAAAATAATTTACAGCATGAGAAAAGTCTCATTTCTCACTTATACACTGTATTTTTTTGTGGATTTTATTTTTAAAGTAATAGATAAACAGCTATTAATAACAGAGAAAACAAGATACTCCTATTACCTTTTCATTTCATGAAAGTTCACAAAATTATGATGTTGTCAAAGACAAGTATTATGAGAATGCAAGTTGAAAAAATCTAATTATCCATTTTTATCATGCAAAAGTTATTTGCAGCCACAATTCATTATAAAACCTGCTACAACTATCCAACCATATGTGTTAAGATATATGTTTCAAATGGGCAGCAAAAACTAATAGTAATGTAAAATTCAGGAATATGGAGAAATTTTCTATTACTAGCTTTGCCATCAACAAAACACACAACCTGTACTGCAGTTTCCCATTTTCAACTTATTTGTGATACAATATCAAATGCTAAATGAGTAAGATGTTACAAATTATTTCAATTTGTACAGTCCTATATAGTTAGAAACAGTATGCTTCTTGATATCACCATAAATTATGAAATTCTTTTATAATAACATTATGGTTTTTATTGTAATATATTAGATTGTCTTTTTCTAATTGAAAACTACAGTCTAATTCTCCTGATACTTGCTATCCTCATCAATAAGTGTTACAAAATTGCTTGATTATATTTAAACAAGCAGCACATAAGTACTATTTATCAATATTTATCAGGATATTAAGTATTCAGAATCCATCCTTATGTATTTATATCCAAGCTGTTTGATCTGTTAACATTTCAGGTTGATTCATGAATTCTACAGAAGATCTAGATGTTTTTACTATTCAAGTGTTGAAACATTGGTTTAAAAAGCTGTTTGCTAAGGTCAAAAGTAGGCACCATCTGTACAGGAAAGAAAAAATTTCCTTGTTCACTTTGTTTCTGTGATGACCTCTGGAAATGAGATTGAATCTGTGAAGTATATAAGTATGAAGTGTACTGTAACTTTCTTTTCCTTTTAAAATAAAGAAACTTCAATAAAATGTCAAGATTTATAAATTTAATTTAAAGAAATGAAAGATCCTTTAAAAGGACACTGAAAGAGTTTTGCTTCTATAAACTAAATGAAAATGTCTACTTCTCAAACAGCAGGCCTATAACTCATATTTTTAAACCCTTAAAAAATGTTGTTTTCTAAAAAAATATAAATTTATTTATTTTAATTTCAGGTTAATTACTTTACAATACTGTCTTTACAATAATCATATGACAAGAGTTATTTTTTCTATTTTGAGGATGAGGAAATCTGAGGCTTAAAGACTTTAAGAAACATACCGGGAATGACACAGCTACAAAATTCAGGTTTATTTCATCCCAAAAGCCACATCCACTTTAAAGACACATTTCATCACTCTGTGTAATATTTACATTGATAGGACTTCAATATAAAGAGGTATTTTTCAGCAATTGTTTACCAATTGTTTACCACAGGTATCAGTTGAGTAACTCTACTGGATCTCTATCACTGTCATTAGATTAAAACAACTTTGAGATTTTTGTTACTAGAAATGATAATGTATGGCATTATCATATGTAGGATTGTAAATAGAGTGAGAATGGAAATGATTAATCCTGAACAACTTGGTATGGAAAAATAAGGCGCTATAGTTAGCTGCTGAAACATCCTTAAAAGTGAAACAAGGAATGACACAGCTACAAAATCCAGGTTTATTTCACTCCAAAGCCACATCCACTTTTAACCACATTCCTGGTTTAAAAACAACAACAACAACAAAAAATAGAATTTTGGAGGGGAAAATTAGAAGCATATTTAATATTCCTAGCATGTTCATAAGTTATTTTGATCAGTTGACCTAAGTTACATCCTGTGCAACTAAGAATAGCATCATTTCTGGATAAAAATGGTAAATAGAACAACTTCTTATCAAAATTAAAATATATAACAAGAACAAGAAAATGTTTTGTCTTTTTTTCTTACTATCAAAGGTTTATCAATGAAAATTCTCAATATATCTAATATGGTATAAAACAAAAAGAACCAGATTTTAATCTCAAATTGCAATTACTAAGTTGATGTTTGGGCTTCCCTGGTGGCTCAGCGATAAAAATTTTGCCTTCAATGCAGGAGACCTGGGTGCAATCCCTGGATCGGGAAGATTCCCTGGAGGAGGGTATGGCAACCCACTCTGGTACTCTTGCCTAGAGAATCCCATGAACAGAGGAGCCTGGCAGGCTGCGGTCCATAGGGTCGCTGACGTGACTAAGCAGCAGCAGTAGCATCAAGGTGATGTTTACCATGAACCTATTATATTTAAAATATTAAATACTAAAACTGGACATGGAACAACAGACCGGTTCCAAATAAGAAAAGGAGTATGTGAAGGCTGTACATTGTCACCCTGCTTTTTTAACTTGTATGCAGAGTACATCATGAGAAACGCTGGGCTGGAAGAAGCACAAGCTGGAATCAAGATTGCTGGGAGAAATATCAATAACCTCAGATATGCAGATGACACCACCCTTATGGCAGAAAATGAAGAGGAACTAAAAAGCCTCTTGATGAAAGTGAAAGAGGAGAGTGAAAAAGGTGACTTAAAGCTCAACATTCAGAAAACGAAGATCATGGCATCCGGTCCCATCACTTCATGGCAATAGATGGGGAAACAGTGTCACACTTTACTTTTTTGGGCTCCAAAATCACTGCAGATGGTGACTGCAGCCATGAAATTAAAAGACGCTTACTCCTTGGAAGAAAAGTTATGACCAACCTAGATCAGTTCAGTTCAGTTCAGTCGCTCGGTCGTGTCCGACTCTTTGCGACCCCATGAATCGCAGCACGCCAGGCCTGGCTGTTCATCACCAACTCCCAGAGTTCACTCAGACTCATGTCCATCGAGTCAGTGATGCCATCCAGCCATCTCATTCCCTGTCGTCCCCTTCTCCTCCTGCCCCCAATTCCTCCCAGCATGAGTCTTTTCCAATGAGTCAATTCTTCTCATGAGGTGGCCAAAGTACTGGAGTTTCAGCTTCAGCATCAGTCCTTCCCATGAATATTCAGGATTAGTTTCCTTTAGGATTGACTGGTTGGATCTCCTTGCAGTCCGAGGGACTCTCAAGAGTCTTCTCCAACACCACAGTTCAAAAGCATCAATTCTTCAGCCCTCAGCCTTCTTCACCGTCCAACTCTCACAGCCATACATGACCACTGGTAAAATCATAGCCTTGACTAGACGGACCTTAGTCGGCAAAGTGATGTCTCTGCTTTTGAATATGCTATCTAGGTTGGTCATAACTTTTCTTCCAAGCAGTAAGCGTCTTTTAATTTCATGGATGCAGTCACCATCTACAGTGATTTTGGAGCCCCAAAAAATAAAGTCAGCCACTGTTGCCACTGTTTCCCCATCTGTTTCCCATGAAGTGATGGGACCGGATGCCATGATCTTCGTTTTCTGAATGTTGAGCTTTAAGCCAACTTTTTCACTCTCCTCTTTCATTTTCTTCAAGAGGCTTTATAGTTCCTCTTTACTTTCTGCCATAACCGTGGTGTCATCTGCATATCTGAGGTTATTGATATTTCTCCCGGCAATCTTGATTCCAGCTTATGTTTCTTCCAGTCCAGCGTTTCTCATGATGTACTCTGCATAGAAGGTAAATAAGCAGGGTGACAATATACGGCCTTGACGTACTCCTTTTCCTATTTGGCACCAATCTGTTGTTCCATGTCCAGTTCTAACTGTTGCTTCCTGACCTCCATACAGATTTCTCAAGAGGCAGGTCAGGTGGTCTGGTATTCCCATCTCTCTCAGAATTTTCCACAGTTTATTGTGATCCACACAGTCAAAGGCTTTGGCATAGTCAATAAAGCAGAAATAGATGTTTTCCTGGAACTCTCTTGCTTTTTCCATGATCCAGCAGATGTTGGCAATTTGATCTCTGATTTCTCTGCCTTTCCTAAAACCAGCTTGAACATCAGGAAGTTCATGGTTCGAATATTGTTGAAGCTTGGCTTGGAGAATTTTGAGCATTACTTTACTAGCATATGAGTAGAGTGCAGTTGTGCGGTGGTTTGAGCATTCTTTGGCATTGCCTTTCTTTGGGATTGGAGTGAAAACTGACCTTTTCCAGTCCCATGGCCACTGCTGAGTTTTCCAAATTTGCTGGCATATTGAGTGCAGCACTGTCACAGCATCATCTTTCAGGCTTTGAAACAGCTCCATTGGAATTCCATCACCTCCACTAGCTTTGTTCATAGTGATGCTTTCTAAGGCCCACTTGACTTCACATTCCAGGATGTCTGGCTCTAGGTGAGTGATCACACCATCGTGATTATCCGGGTCATGAAGATCGTTTTTGTGCAGTTCTTCTGTGTATTCTTGCCACCTCTTCTTAATATTTTCTGCTTCTGTTAGGTCCATACCATTTCTGTCCTTTATTGAGCCTATCTTTGCATGAAATATTCCCTTGGTATCTCTAATTTTCTTGAAGAGATCTCTAGTCTTTCCCATTCTGTTGTTTTCCTCTATTTCTTTGCATTGATCACTGAGGAAGGCTTTCTTATCTCTCCTTGCTATTCTTTAGAACTCTGCACTGAGATGGGTATATCTTTCCTTTTCTCCTTTGTTTTCTCTTCTCTTCTTTTCACAGCTATTTGTAAGGCCTCCCCAGACAGCCATTTTGCTTTTTTGCATTTCTTTTCCATGGGGATGGTCTTGATCCCTGTCTCCTGTACAATGTCATGAACCTCCGTCCATAGTTCATCAGGCACTCTATCATATCTAGGCCCTTATATCTATTTCTCACTTCCACTGTATAATCATAAGGGATTTGATTTAGGTCATACCTGAATGGTCTAGCGGTTTTCCCTACTTTCTTCAATTTAAGTCTGAATTTGGCAATAAAGAGTTCATGATCTAAGCCACCGTCAGCTCCTGGTCTTGTTTTTGCTGACTGTATAGAGCTTCTCCATCTTTGGCTGCAAAGAATATAATCAATCTGATTTTGGTGTTGACCATCTGGTGATGTCCATGTGTAGAGTCTTCTCTTGTGTTGTTGGAAGAGGGTGTTTGCTATGACCAGTGAATAATCTTGGCAAAATTCTATGAGTCTTTGCCCTGCTTCATTCCACATTGCAAGGCCAAATTTGTCTGTTACTCCAGGTGTTTCTTTATTTTTTTTATCATGCATCTCTTTGATTTTATTTTTATTTTTATTTTAATAAAATAAAAATTTATTTTAATTTAATTTTATTTTAATTTTAAAATCTTTAATTCTTACATGTGTTCCCAAACATGAACCCCCCTCCCAACTCCCTCCCCATAACATCTCTCTGGGTCATCCCCATGCACCAGTCCCAAGCATGCTGTATCCTGCGTCAGACATAGACTGGCGATTCAATTCTTACATGATAGTATACATGTTAAAATGCCATTCTCCCAAATCATCCCACCCTCTCCCTCTCCCTCTGAGTCCAAAAGTCCATTATACACTGCTGTGTCTTTTTTCCTATCTTGCATACAGGGTCGTCATTGTCATCTTTCTAAATTCCATATATATGTGTTAGTATACTGTATTGGTGTTTTTCTTTCTGGCTTACTTCACTCTGTATAATCGGCTCCAGTTTCATCCATCTCATCAGAACTGATTCAAATGAATTCTTTTTAATGGCTGAGTAATACTCCATTGTGTATATGTATCCAGGTTTTTCTTGACTTCCTGCTTTTGCATTCTAGTCCCCTATCATGAAAAGGACATCTTTTTTGGGTGTTAGTTCTACCAGGTCTTGTAGGTCTTCATAGAACCGTTCAACTTCAGCTTCTTCAGCATTACTGGTTGGGGCATAGATTTGGATTATGGTGATATTAAATGGTTTGCCTTGGAAATGAACAGAGATTATTCTGTCATTTTTGAGATTGCATCTAAGTACTGCATTTCAGACTCTTTTGTTGACCATGATGGCTACTCCATTTCTTCTGAGGGATTCCTGCCCACAGTAGTAGATATAATGATCATCTGAGTTAAATTCACCCATTCCAGTCCATTTTAGTTCGTTGATTCCTAGATAACATAATCAAAAGCAGAGACATTACTTTGTCATCAAAGGTCAGTCTAGTCAAGGCTATAGTTTTTCCAGTGGTCATGTATGCATGTGATAGTTGGACTGTGAAGAAGGCTGAGCACCGAAGAATTGATGCTTTTGAACTGTGTTGTTGGAGAAGACTCTTGAGAGTCTCTTGGACTGCAAGGAGATCCAACCAGTCCACCATAAAACAGTGGGTGTTCATTGGAAGGACTGATGCTGAGGCTGAAACTCCAATACTTTGGCCACCTCATGTGAAGAGTTGACTCGTTGGAAAAGACCTTGTTGCTGGGAGGGATTGGGGGCAAGAAGAGAAGGTGACAACAGAGGATGAGATGGCTGGATAGCATCACCGACTCGATGCACATGAGTTTGGGTGAACTCTGGGAGTTGGTGATGGACAGGGAGGCCTGTCATTCTGTGATTCATGGAGTCGCAAAGAGTCAGACACGACTGAGTGACTGAACTAACTAACCAACTAACCACTATCTATGTAAACTATCTATGTATTCCTGAAATAGTATTTTTCTCTCTGTAATTCATGCTATTTCTGAAGATCAAATGCATGTGGTTTCAAAGATACAAAAAGGAGTAAAAATTAAAAATACAAAAGTTATCCCCATGAGAAGACTTCTCTTTTTTCGTACCCTGTCTTTCTCAGAAGATAATCTGATTCTTTCTTTTAAAATGTATACACATTGCTCAGAAATTCTTGAACTTAGAGAGTTTCTAGTAATATTTTCCTAATAACAGTTCATTTTAATAAGATTTAATTCTTAATACATGATGATTCTCTTCTTGACAGTATCAATGATTTATTTAGTGAAAAGGAATCAATCCCAAAAGTGAGTGGTAACCTCAAAAATCCTGGGTGCCTTCAGCTATCCAGTTTAAAGCCATCACTTACAGTGTGTGTACAGATCTGTCTTGAACATATGTATATTATTTTTCTGTCCTTCTTAGAATTTTATGCTTCATGACCAGTTATATAAAGTAGCAGTCCCTTCATGTGTTTTCCAGAATTCTAGGGATACCCTCCATTTCTGGTCCTAGACTGGCGTCTGTGATCCAGAATTGCTCTGAGAAGAGTTGTTGAAATATTTTTTGACTTCAAAGTCTTAGCTTTCACTATTACCAACTGAAGATTTCTAAAATGTTTATTCTTTCTTTAGAAGCAACTTGATCCTTCTGATAACTCAATTATACATCAGAAGTAGTTGCTTAATGTGTGTATTTAAATTCCTATCATCTTGAATATATTCATTCTATACACATTAGGTTGCAAGAATCTTAACTGACTTAAACAAGAATGTGACCCCATTTATTGATTTTAGGAGAGTTTGCTTGTCCTAGAGCACCTCATTTCCCTTGATTAATAGACACAGATAAAAAGGGATGCAATTATTCATAGAGTTATGAGTTAGTATGTTTAGAGGTTGGAAAAAGGAGGACCTATATAGGGCCTGGGAAAGAATGTAGTTTGGCTGTAAAACAGAATACAGAAAAATAAATAGAGTGAGATGAATTTGAAAAGCTAGCTTTTTATTTAGAATAATAGAATGGCAAACTAGAGTTAAGTGCTTTTAAAGTTCAGCCAAATTCATTGTACTGAACATGGAGACTGATGTCAGCAAACCTTTTCCAAAGAGAAGACTTTTGAGGGAAACAATAATCATTCATGAAATAGTTATTAATTGAGCTCTGTTGGAAGTAGGCATTAAAATAAAGTTCAAGAAAAATGGAAGTTTATTTTATTACTGGATAGTTAGAATGGGTTCAAAATTAGGAAAGGAGTATGTCAAAGATGTATATTGTCATCCTGCTTACTTAACTTATATGCAGAGTACACCATGTGAAATACCGGGCTGCATGAAGTTCAAGCTGGAATCAAGACTTGCGGGAGAACTATCAATAACTTCAGATATGCAGATGACACCATCCTTGTGGCAGAAAGCAAAGAGGAACTAAAAAGCCTCTTGATGAAGGTGAAAGAGGAGAGTGAAAAAACTGGTTTAAAACTCAGCATTTAAAAAACTAAGATTGTGGCATCCGGTCCCATCACTTCATGGCAAATAGATGGGGAAACAATGGAAAAAGTGACAGACTTTCTTTTCTTGGGCTCCAAAGTCATTGCAGATGGTGACTGCAGCCATGAAATTAAAAGACGCTTGCTCCTTGGAAGAAAAGCTATGACAAACCTAGACAGCATGTTAGAAAGCAAAGACATTACTCTGCCTGTTTAGCCAAAGCTCTGTTTATTCCAGTAGTCATGTATGGATGTGAGAGTTGGACCATAAAAAAAGCTGAACGCAGAAGAATTCATGCTTTTGAACTGTGATGTTGGAGAAGATTTTTGAGATTCCCTTGGACAGCAAGGAGATCAAACCAGTCAATCCTAAAGAAAATCAGTCCTGAGTATTCACTGGAAGGACTGACGGCTGAAGGTGAAGCTCTGATACTTTGGCCACCTGATGCAAAGAGCTGAATCATTTGAAAAGACCCTGATGCTGGGAAAGATTGAAGGCAGGAGGAGAAGGGAGCAGCAGAGGAAGAAATGGTTGGATGGCATCACCGACTCAATGAACATGAATTTGAGCATATCACCAGGGATGGTGAAGGGCAGGGAAGCCTGACGTGCTGCAGTCCATGAGTTTGCAGAAAATTGGACATGACTTAGTGCCTGAAAAATAACAATAACAATTAAATTTCTATGTGTTGATGTCAGAAACTTTTTCTTTACTGAGTAAAATTCTGTTCTAGGTAATATGCATAATGATGGAGTAAATTTCAAGAAATTTTATGTGATCTAGCTATCTATCTATTATCTATCCATCTCTCTATCTACATTTTTCTTTAAAATTTCTCCTCCCTGAAAGACTTTTACATTCTATTTAAGTGACCTGTTTAATGACCTAAGGAAAGAAGAATTCTCTTTCTTGTCATAATAGGATATTGGTTTATTTGTATGTATTTAACTATGCAAACTCTCACATAATCAAAGTTGCTTGTAATCCGCTAGATGTAATCATGTGTTATATATCTCAATTAATCTTGCAGGCTGTGGCTAATCACATTCCCACCAGGAAGGATCACACAACTCACAGAGTCAGGATTATTAAAATCCATATTTCATGTTAACAGCCATGTGGATGAGATTAGTTCCTAAGTAGTAATGCACCTGCCATAAATTCCTCCTTACTGTTATCTCCTGAAATACTGTGCTGTCAGAAGATGAACACTACATGATGTGCACTCAGAGTCTGTTTTTTTTTCTTTTTTTAGTATTGATCAAATGAAATTTATCTTAATCCCTCACTGATTTTAAATGCTCTATAGAACATAAAGATACTTAAGCCCTCTTTGTGAAATGTGGTAAAAACCAAAGTGATCACTTTTTCTTGTTGTTGTTGTTTTTTCCATAGAGCAAAAGTGTTTTCACTTTAACTTTTTTGTACTAAATGAACTGAAGCAAAACTCATAAGTATTACAACTTAAAAACTATTCCTCATTTGAGTACCTCATTAATTTTCCTTTCAAGTTTAAAAATTAAAAACTCCTAAATATCCTACATATTTATTTGTGCATGAATTTCAAATTCAAATGAAATACAGTCGAGTGAAGGTATAATGAACAAAAAATCACAATGCCTAGGTCTTAGCCCTGATTCAGTTATTGATTGAATAATTTAGACCTAATCACAGTCTCCCTCTTTTTCATAAGACTGGTGTAAAATTTACATTCAGATTTGTTGTCTTCTTCAATCTTAAAGCTAATCATTTGGAAGAAAATGAAAAATCAAGCTTAGGCTTATTAATCTGAGTTTGAAATATGACTATGTGAGAGATGTCAGGAAATATTCTCCTCAGTAAAACTTACACTATCCCTCATATTCCCTCAGAAATCTTATCTAAAATATTCTGTATAATAGTATTTATTTGGTGAACATTGAAGAAAATTTTAGAAATGTCCTCACTTGGGCCAAAATGGAAAACTTATTACTTTCATCATTCCTAGTAAAATAATTATGTATATAAGTACTTTAAAAGATATAAAGCACTTTTGTGAGCCATTTTTAAGAGAATCTTTGAAATGTGTGTCCTGCCTAGGTCTAGAGCTATTATTGATATACTTGGTTTGGCACCAAATCTTTCTGTACCCTTGTTTAAAAGAATTTTAAATATGGAAGTGAGCAACCTTCAGAGGGCAAACTTTAAAAGCTAGAGAATAAATTATGACCTAGACCACTGTACTTGATGAATAGCTATAGAGAGATGTTCCCTATATTGCTATAAAATATACATTTTTCCTACTATGTGAACTAAGGAGAAAATATTAAATCTACAAGAAAATGGATATCACTGTATAACATAAAATTTTAGACCCTTAAAAAAATAGATGTTAATCTTTGCTAGAGTTTTCACATACACATACATAGAGACTTCTTAAACAATTTTGCCTCTTTAATAAGTTAAATGATCTAAATGCATGCATGTGACATTTGTATGACACATGCAAGCATATTCATACCACTTAGTGATGCCACAGTCAATCAATCAACATTTAACTAGAAGATTAAAAGACCAAAGTTAATGGAAATATAAAAGTTGACAAATGCATTGACTTTTCAATCTGTATGCATTGTTTATAATCAGATGCTTTCAAAACTCTGATTAGATACTAAAAAAAAAAAAAATCTCTGATTTGTTATGACTTAAGCATTGCCAAGCAATCAAACATAACTAAACATTACATTATCCTTCATTTATCTTCTAAACTTGTTTTTCTTTCTCACACTTTGGTGAATGCATCTGTAATTGAAGGTGAAGGAACTGGTATCACAACTTCCCTGCTCCAATTGTCAACCACCATTCTTGCAATCAGTGGGGCAGACAAACTAGGGTCATATTGACTAATCTGTCTCTTTTATTCAAAGAATCACAAGTGCTGTCAAACCTGGGTTATCTCCTGAATTTTCTACAATACTTTGCCTTTTTCTTTATACTATCCCTGTCCATTCCACACAGCTGAAAATTTACTCTCAATTGGAATAGGTAAAGACTCCTACTAATCTTTCTGTCTCTATTCCTTCCTTACTCAAATTCACAGTTCTCATGCTTCTAATGCTACTATCAGTGATGTTTTTCAAACAAAAAACTATTTTTGCCATTCTCTCACACTTTAAAACATTCAGTAGTTTCTAAATAACATGCAAATTACTTTTTAGCTATTCTTAATAGCTACACCAACCTAGACAGCATATTAAAATTGCAGAGACATTACTTTGCCAACAAAGGTCCATCTAGTCAAAAGCTATGATTTTTCCAGTAGTCATGTATGGATGTGAGAGTTGGACCTCAAAGAACATTGAGTGCCGAAGAATTGATGCTTTTGGACTGTGGTGTTGGAGAAGACTCTTGAGAGTCCTTTGGACAGCAAGGAGATCAAACCAATCAATCGTAAAGGAAATCAGTCTTGAACATTCATTGAAAGGACTGCAGCTGAAGCTGCAACTCCAATATTCTGTCCAAAGTACTGACTGATTGGAAAAGACCCTGATGCTGGGAAAGATTGAAAGCAGGAGGAGAAGGGGATGACAAAGGATGAGATGGTGGGATGACATCCCCAACTCAATGGACATGGGTTTGAGCAAGCTCCAGAAGTTGATGATGGACAGGGAAGTCCATGGGGTCAAAAAGAGTCGGACACGACTGAGTGACTGAACTAAACCGAATAGCTACATCATCCTCTTAGTTTAGTATCATAACTGTAACATACAAGTAATTATTTTACATATTAGTACATTTTTCTTTCTAAAATGTTCAATTTCCTCAGGCTTTTTAATCGAAATTGTCTGAAGAAATTCTGATGTAGCTGCTATGGCATTTAGTAATCACAGGTCTGGATCACCTTTTGCATTGTTAAAAGCCATATCTATTCTTCCTAATAGAACAAACACTTCTTCCTTTGGGGGGGTCTTTTCAGATTCCACAGTATTTCAGAGTGGATCAGCAAATTGCTTCAGTTATTAATGATTGAAAGATCTAAGGCTGAAACTCTTGTCAACTTCACAACCTCTAGTCTTTTTGTAACTATACATTGTCAACCTGTGCCCAGAAAATGTATTTCAACCCAAAATTAGCATTTGGGCTAAATGGTAATGAAAGATCAGCCCCCTAGGTGTTCTAGAATTTTGATCTTCTCTCTGACTGCCCAAGTTTTGAAACTTATTCTAAAAAATTTTGCTTTTGCTCTTTAGAAATATCTTATTGCTTATTACTCCTCCTCTTAATGTTTTATTTTATTTTTCTTTGACACCTCTCTAATTTTAAAATCTAATTCAAAAAAATAAGATTACTGCTTTCTAAATTAGTCTTGTCAGTAGTTCATTTTTATAATCTCATACCTTTAACTTTTGGTAAAAAAATACAGAAAGATAATACAGATACTGATGCTTTTTTCAACTTTTATGGAAGGAAATGTAGGAATGATTTGTAATATTGTAGAGAACATGTCAACTGAGATTTTTGATTAATAAATCAGGCTCGTTTACCTAGAGGTATTTGAATAAAAGGCGATAAGGTTTCATAGAATGAGCTCCATGCCCCTGGGTTTAATTCTCATCTTGCCAGACAATATGTTATCAAGATATACTTGGAAGAATTACTTAATCCTAGCCAAATATATTCTTCTGTGAATGTAAATAATATCTACTTTCAGTTGTGTTATTTGACAATATATGTGAAGCATCTTGTGCAATAGTAGATTCTTTAAACTCATAGTTATTATAATTTAGATGAAAGAAGAAATAAAGCTTAAGTTGCAGTCTTCATCATTGCAATGATTTAAGTGTGATAACTTTTCATGAGCCTCTGGCAGAGCAAATCTAAGCCTTACTTGTAATGCAACAGTGCCCATGCATTACAGAAAGTGTATTGAATTAAAGTCAGTAGGTCTGTGTTTGAACTCAGGTCTACTTTTTTTTCTTTTTTGGCTGTTGTTATCGCTCCAAAATTCTCTTTATTTCTCTAAGCTTAAGGTATTAATTTTTCCATTAGGAAATTAATGATAATATATTCTCACAGAATTGTTGCCTAATTGGGCAATATTTTAATTAAAATAGGGCCATTACAAATTAACAGGTTTTTAATAGGCAAATTCTTTGGCATTGCCTTTCTTTGGGATTGGAATGAAAACTAACCTTTTCCAGTCCTCTGGCCACTGCTGAATTTCCCAAATTTGCTGGCATATTGAGTGCAGCACTTTCACAGCATCATCTTTCAGGATTTGAAACAGCTCAACTGGAATTCCATCACCTCCACTAGCTTTGTTTGTAGTGATGCTTTCTAAGGCCCACTTGCCTACACATTCCAGGATGTCTGGCTCTAGGTGAGTGATCACACCATCGTGATTATCTGGGTCATGAAAATCTTTTTTGTATAGTTCTGTGTATTCTTGCCACCTCTTCTTAATATCGTCTGCTTCTGTTAGGTCCATACCATTTCTGTCCTTTATCGATCCCATTTTTGCATCAAATGTTCCCTTGGTATCTAATTTTCTTGAAGAGAACTCTAGTCTTTCCTATTCTGTTGTTTTCCTCTATTTCTTTGCATTGATCACTGAAGAAGGCTTTCTTATCTCTCCTTGCTATTCTTTGGAACTCTGCATTCAAATGAGAATATCTTTCCTTTTCTCCTTTGCTTTTCACTTCTCTTCTTTTCACAGCTAGTTTATAGGCCTCCTCAGACAGCCATTTTGCTTTTTTGCATTTCTTTTCCATGGGGATGGTCTTGATCCCTGACTCCTGTACAATGTCAAGAACCTTCGTCCATAGTTCATCAGGCACTCTATCTATCAGATCTGGTCCCCAAGGTCCATCTAATCAAGGCTATGGTTTTTCCAATGGTCATGTATGCGTGTGAGAGTTGGACTTTGAAGAAAGCTGAGTGCCAAAGAGTTGATGCTTTTGAACTGTGGTGTTGGAGAAGACTCTTGAGAGTCCCTTGGACTGTAAGGAGATCCAATGGGTCCATCCTAAAGGAGATCAGTCCTGGGTGTTCATTGAAAGGACTGATGCTCAAGCTGAAACTCCAATACTTAGGCCACCTCATGCAAAGAGTTGACTCTTTGGAAAAGACCATGATGCTGGCAGGGATTAGGGGCAGGAGGAGAAGGAGATGACAGGGGATGAGATGGCTGGATGGCATCACCAACTCGATGGACACGAGTTTGAGTAAACTCTGGGAGTTGGTGATGGACAGGGAGGCCTGGTGTGCTGCAATTCATGGAATCACAAAGAGTCAGACACGACTGAGTGACTGAACTGAACTGAACTGAATAAGAAAATAATGTTATGTTTGGTGCAGATCTTACTGGAGATTTGAAAACAACTTATTTAAGTGCAAAGTACATTATTGAATTTGAATTAGTTGGATTTTTATAAAGGAAAGTATATTGAAGTGAATTAATGACTTTTGGGAGTCTTTTGGTTTGTTTTATTTCTTTTTTTGGGGGGTGGGGTGAGGAAAGGGATTAGAGTCCTCAGGTGTCAAATTATGTACTCAGTCCATGGGTTTTCCAGGCAAGAGTACTGGAGAGGGTTGCCATTCCCTTCTCCAGAGGAACTTCCCTACCCAGGGATTGAACCTGTGTTTCCTGCATTGTAGGCAGACACTTTACTCTCTAAGCCACCAGGGAAGCCCTGAATTATGTACCAGAAAACTTTATTACTAAAACTTTATTACTGAGAAGTTTCATTGGTGTTTATTTTGCATTCCCATCAATGACAAAGTACATTTGGGATTTCTGCATTTGCCATATCTTTGCACAAGGAACTCATGTTTTCCTTTCCTTTCCAGAAATGTTGCCATTCATGTTTTAATTTTAATGTACTAATAGTAGTTTGTCATTGCTCTTGTAAAAACCAAGAGAATGTACATTCTAGGAGCTTGCTGATGTTTCTGTTTGGCTTACCAATAGAAGTCAATGTGTTTTCCTTGTTGACACTTTTCCAAGTATAGTCATGGCACCTTTTGTAACCCCATTCTAGGGCCACCAAAGTGGCTGTTTTTGTCATTATCACTGCCCATTATCCCTACTCTGTGGGTAAGAATCCCATGTGTATACCATGTGTACTCCTTCATAAACTTATGCCCCAGATATTCACTAACAGTTTCTGCTCTAAGTGAAAGATACAACCAAAACAACCTTTCTGCACACTTGTCTTTATTCACTTTCATAAAACTACTGCAACCTCAATTCTTTAACACAGAGTAAGAGAAAATGTTGTTGAGTTACTGAACTTTTGCAAAGCCCAACTCAGAGTGAGCCAGAACAAACAAGAAATTGAGAGTTTGGAGCAGAGAAAAGGTCATTGCAGAACCATGCAAAGAGAATGGGTGGCTCAGCCCCCTAAAAGTAAGAACACCCCAAAGTATTTCAGCAAAGCATTTTAAAAGTCAGGTGAGAAAGAGGGATTAGATCGAGGGATTTGAATATATTCAAGGGATTAAATCTGATAGACAGAGTGCCTGAAGAACTATGGATGGAGGTTAGTAACATTGTACAGTTCAGTTCAGTTCAGTCTCTCAGTCGTGTACGACTCTTTGCGACCCCATGAATCGCAGCACACCAGGCCTCTCTGTCCATCACCAACTCCCAGAGTTCATTCAGACTCACATCCATCGAGTCGTTGATGCCATTCAGCCATCTCTTCCTCTGTTGTCCCTTTCTCCTCCTGCCCCCAATCCCTCCCAGCATCAGAGTCTTCTCCAATGAGTCAATTCTTTGCATGAGGTGGCCAAAGTACTGGAGTTTCAGCTTTAGCCTCATTCCTTCCAAAGAAATCCCAGGGCTGATCTCCTTCAGAATGGACTGGTTAGATCTCCGTGCAGTCCAAGGGACTCTCAA
Source organism: Capra hircus (assembly GCF_001704415.2). Lineage (NCBI taxonomy): Eukaryota > Metazoa > Chordata > Mammalia > Artiodactyla > Bovidae > Capra > Capra hircus. The sequence continues at coordinate 72,876,224 of NC_030822.1, forward strand.
GAGTCTTCTCCAACACCACAGTTCAAAAGCATCAATTCTTCAGCGCTCAGCCTTCTTCACAGTCCAACTCTTACATCCATACATGACCACAGCAGGCGGTGATCAAAACCATCCCCGAGAAAAAGAAATACAAAAAGGCAAAATGGTTGTCTGAAGAGGCCTTATCAATAGATGAGAAAAGAAGACAAGAAAAAGGCAGTGGAGAAAAGGAAAGATATACCCATTTGAATCAAGAATTGCAAAGAATAGCAAGGAGAGATAAGAAAGCTTTTCTAAGTGATCAATGCAAAGAAATAGAGGGAAACAATAGAATGGGAAAGACTAGCGATCTCTTCAAGAATATTAGAGATATCAAGGGAATATTTCATGCAAGGTCAGCAAAATAAAGGACAGAAATGGTACATACCTAACAGAAGCAGAAGATACTAAGAAGAGCTGACAAGAATACACAGAAGAACTATATAAAAAAGATCTTCATGACCCAGATAACCATGATGATGTGATCACTCACCTAGAACCAGACCCTGGAGTGAGAAGTCAAGTGGGCCTTAGGAAACATGACTACAAACAAAGCTAGTGGAGGTGATGGAATTCCAGTTGAGCTATTTCAAATTTTAAAAGATGATGCTGTGAAAGTGCTGCACTCAATATGCTGGCAAATTTGGAAAACTCAGCAGTGGCCACAGGACTGGAAAATGTCAGTTTTCATTCCAATCCCAAAGAAAGGCCATGCCAAAGAATGTTCAAACTACCATACAATCACACTCATCTCACATGCTAGCAAAGTAATGCTTAAAATTCTCCAAGCGAGGCGTCAACAGTACATGAACTGAGAACTTCCAGATATTCAAGCTGGATTTAGAAAAGGCAGAGAAAATGGAGATCCAATTGTCAACATCTATTGGATCATAGGAAAAGCAAGAGAATTCCAGAAAAACATCTACTTCTGCTTTATTGACTATGCCAAAGCCTTTGACGTGAGGATCACAACAAATTTTGGAAACTTCTTAGAGAGAATTTTCTGGGAATACCAGACCACCTTACCTGCCTTCTGAGAAATTGGTATGTAGTCAAGAAGCAACAGTTAGAACCAGCCATAGGACAATGGACTGGTTCCAAATTAGGAACAGATTACATCAAGACTGTATATTGTCATTCTGATCATTTAACTTATATGCAGAATACATCATGCAAAATGCAAGGCTGGATGAAGCACAAGCTGATATCAAGATTGCCGGGAGAAATATCAATAACCTCAAATATGCAGATGACACCACTCTAATGGCAGAAAGCAAAGAGGAACTAAAGAGTCTCTTGTTGAAATTGAAAAAGAAAAGTGAAAAATTTGGCTTAAAACTCCACGTTCAAAAAATGAAATCATGGCATCCAGTCTCATCACCCCATGGCAAATAGATGGGGAAACAATGAAACAGTGACAGAGTTTATTTTCTTGGACACTAAAATCACTGCAGGTGGTGACTCTAGCCATGAAATTAAAAACTTCTTGCTCCTTGGAAAAAAAGCCTTGACCAACCTAGACAGCATATTAAAAAGCAGAGACATTACTTTGCCGACAAATGTCCATATAGTCAAAGATATGGTTTTTCCAATAGTTATGTATCGATGTACTTTTAAAGCAAATTTATTAGAGATTTCATGCTGACCTCTCCAGACTTTTTATTTCTGAGCCATGTGCATGTAATCTAGTCAAAGCTTTCAATAAATACATCTTATTTTTTAAAAAGAAAAAAGTACAGTTTTAAAATAAATGGATTTGTTATAAGACATTTGTAACACAACTAAAAGAAAAGTTATCTTTTGTGATATGAAATACAGGATGTCTAGTTAAATTTGAATTTCAGATAAAGGATTATTTTTTAGCTAATGAATCCCATATAGTGTATGTGACATCCTTAAATGAAGGAGTCCTTTATTTATTAAATCTGATAATTGTATTTGGATATATCCCATATAACAACTTCTAAATTTACCACAGTGTCTTAGAAAACTATTTTTCAATTGTTTTTACATTTTATAACTAAGGTTTGATTTATTAAAAAAAAAAAGATCTTTAAATAGACTTTTGTGTAACATAAAAGGTAATGTTGTCCAACGCAATTCTATGGAGATTGATAATAATGATAAATCTCTTGTTTAACCTTTTGTAATTCCTGTAGTATATGCTTAACACACACACACACACACACATTCATGAGATGAAGATGATTTTGGTGGTTGTATTGTCATCCCACAGTTCAATCCCAGCTATAACTCCTAACATATTTAGTATTTCTTAGAATTCAATAGAGGTATAATACAATAATTTTAGTTTATGCAATATATTTATAACAAAATAAATACTCTATATTCTCTTATTCATCTTTTCGAGAGATATTTTTTGAGCCCATCCGCCATGTAAACACTGGACTGCAGTGACCTACAGAAAAGATTGCTGTAGTAGAAACATCTTCCTGGATCTAAATGTATATGAGCTTTTATGCATATGCCCACAGATAGAAATGTACTGTTAACCATTAAGGTTTCATCTTTTCATTTAAGAGCATAAGCTATACATTCCCAGAACCAGTAAACAACTCAAGTTCTCTTATTAATGTTCTGAGTTTGAATGTAGCCAAAGCTAGGGCATTTTACTGTAGAAAGTAAACAACCCATTTTCTGCCTTCATTTACAGAATGTGTTACTGGGGCAGTGGGATGGCGGGGCAGGGGGGTAGATTCTTGCTGTCCATGTACATTACAAAGAAACAAAAGCTGAAAATTGAATTATCTGCATAACTGAGCAAAAATTAGCTATTCTGTCCTTGATATGAGTCAAATATTTTAATAGAATATTTACATTTTAGAATTAGGGCTATGCATGACATTAAAATTTCCCCTGCACACAGAATAACTTGTATTCCAGTTGACCCAGAACTCTTTGTGGAGACACTTTCTTTGGTCTTAGAGTTTAAGAATTAGGTATCATATCATCCATATAAAAATGCTATTTGTACTTCTGAATCTCAAATATAATCATGGTACTATTATTAAGTAAACAAAATTATGTAATATAGTTAAACAAAAATGACTACATAAATTATTGAGTACCTAATTGCAATAGCGCTATAGTATTTTACCAAAGGAAATCCCAGGTGGTGCAGTGGTAAAGAATCTGCCTACCAATGCAAGAGAAACAGGAGACTTGGTTCTGATCTCTGGGTTGAGAAGATCCCTTGGAGAATAAAATGGCAGTCTACTCTGATATTTTTGCCTGGAAAATTTCATGGACAGAAGAGCCCAGTGGGCTACAGTCCATGAGGTTCACAAAGAGTCAGACACGACTGAGCATGCATACAACCCATTTTACCAAAGGGAAATGTTACATTTGTTCTTTATTTGATATATAATTTTATTTGTTTATGTTTGACTGTTCTGGGTCTTTGTTACTGAATGGGCTTTTCTCTACTTGTGTAGAGCAAGGGCTCCTCGCTAGCTGCGATATTTGGGCTTCTCATTGCGATGGCTGCTCTTGTTGCTGAGCGTGGGCTCTAGGGTTCATGCCTTTCAGCAATTGTGGTCCCTGAGCTCTGGAACCAGGCTCAGTAGCTGTGGAGCACCTGTTTAGTTGCTCCAAAGCATGTGGGATCTTCCCAGGCCAGGGATTGAACCCATGTTTCCTGCTTTGGCAGTCAGATTGATATACTGAGCCATGAGGGAAGCCCTACACTTCTTCATTGTAGATTCTTTCAGTGTCCTACAAATCAGCTGTACCTATTCACTCCAGAAGAAAAATCAATCAACATTTCAACTAGCATAGCATATATTTAAATATTTTAACTTTTGCTGGTAGCTAATAGCAGAAAATTATTTTACAATGCACAACATTTAGAATATTGAACGGAACCATTTCACCAACTATGCTGTAGGAAAGGAAGCTACCTTGTGAAACAAGGTAATCTGATGGTTTACCTTTCTAATTTTCTAGATAGGAAAAAAGGAAGGAATACTAAGTGGTTGCTTCCAAGTGCCTTGTGCATCATGCCTGCTGCTTATAAACAAATTATCTTATGTACTCAAAGAAGACTATTTCTATTTTAAAGATAGGCATTATCATCCCCTTTTATAGACAACAACATGGAGGCTCAGGGAATTACAGCCACTATTATCCCAGAGTCACACCAAAAGAAAAATGGCACAGCAGTCAAGAGCTAAGTACCATTTAATTCCCAAAAACCTTGTTATGGTCACTATATTCTGCCTAACTGATAAGTGGTTATCATTTGTTTGATGAAAATATACTTATATATATTGTTAAAGTTTCTAGACATTTAGTCTGGCTTAGTTAACAGTTAACATGGAGAACTGCCTTCAAGCGCCTCATTCCTCAAGAATATTTTTGGTAATGAGAAGCAATTCTGAGAATGATTAATTACAAAGGTTGTAGAATTTTAAAGCTTGCATTTGAATAAAGGCTCTACCATTAGTTAGTGTCTTTAATGTTTTCGTTTTCTCATCTGAGAAATGGAGAATAATCATACCTAACTTTTTTTTTAAGAAATAATGAGATAATATTAATATAAGGCTCTTAAAATGACTCCTTAGCATATAGTAAATGCTCAGTGAATATTGGCTAATTGATTTTCATACAAAATTTTACTTTGTAACAGCAGACAAAAGGAGAGACCTTGAGGGGAGGAGCTTGAATAGAATATAATAGAACAGAATATAATAGAATAGTCCCTAGAATTTAGCGATTACACAGTGAAGTATGTAACTTTCCAGCAGTTGGCAAATCTGCTCAAGTTTTTGTTTTGCTTTATGAGCAACTTTGTGTAAAATCAACAGGAGACCCTCCTTCTATCCATATGACAGAGGCAAGAATAAATTCATCCTTTCCACCCCTACATGAATCTAGAGTCTTCCAACATTATGCAGATTGGTAGCTTGAGGGCACCAAGACATTGAATAGTCAGTGCCTTTTTTAAAATAATGACAACAATGAGGCTGCTTCAACATTTGAGCAGGCTATGAGTGTTTTCCTGAAGAGCCAGAAAAGAACAGAAGAATAGGGCGGAACCCAAATCTGGTTTAATCTATATAGTTTCAAGAGCCTCATTGCATGCTCTCCAAAATGTCTGAAGTGACTTTGACAGAAAGAGTGCATGAACAGAAGGCAAAGGCAAGTATTTTGGATTATCATGTCTAAATCAGTATAACAGTCTCCCATTTTTTGACTGGGGAGACTTTATTTGATGGATTTTAACATTTATAATACATGCATAATATTTGTAGAGACTATGTACTTGGAATCATGATCTCTTTTTTCTTTACATCCATCAATTAGCCTCAACCTCTAAAATAAAATTGATGTTTAATCTGTTTGGGAAGTGGAATTTTGTCAAGCAAGTATACACACACACACACACAAACACACGACAAAAACACTGACTGTCAAGAATTATTTTTTTTAGAAATAAAGAGAGAAATCATTAACAGGAGTATGGAAATTACCTCCCAAATAATCATAACATTATTGATTTCCACATGTAGCATTGATCATCTAATTACAAAGAAACATATTGATTTGAAGATTTTCATTTACAAAATGGTTTTTAATGTTTGAATTCTGTATTTTAGAATTTAACATTATATTGCAGTCACTCAATTTTAATAGTTTTTTCTTTTGTCTTTTAATTGTGAGCTCTTTGGGGTCAGTAACTGTTTCATTTACCCACTGTGAGCCTGTAACAATCATTAGTGGAACAATATTCCCATAGACAGTCATTTTAAATGATTGAGATACTATTCAATTTTATGTCCTCTTCTTGCTAGACTTTACAGGACCATTTTTAAAAATTTATTTTTCATTGGAGAATAATTGCTTTATAATGCTGGATGGTTTCTGCTGAATAACAGGTGAATCTACCAGAAGTGTATAAATGTCCCCTCTCTCCTGAATCTTCCTCCCAGCACTCACCCCAATGCTCTAGGTTGTCTCAGAGCATGGGTTGAATGCCCTGTACTATACAGCAATTTTCCCACTAGCTATCTATTTAGTTTATGGTAATGTTTGTTTCAGTGCTACTCTCTCATGTGTCCCTCTCTTTACTGTCCCTGCTGTGTCCACAAGTCTGTTCTTGAGGTCTGTGTCTCTCTATTCCTGCCCTACAGTCAGTTCAGAGCCTCAGTCATGTCTGACTCTTTGCAATACAATGAACTGCAACATGCCAGGCTTCCTGTCTATCACCAACTCCCAGACCTTCCTCAAACTCATGTCCATTGAGTTAGTGATGCAATCCAACCATTTCTTCCTCTGTTGTCCCCTTACTCACCTAGAGCCAGAAATCCTGCAATGTGAAGTCAAGTGGGCCTTAGAAAACATAACAATGATCAAAGATAGTGGAGGTGATGAAATTCCAGCTGTTCTATTTCAAATGCTAAAAAATGATTCTATGAAAGTGCTGCACTCAATATGACAGCAAATTTGGAAAACTCAGAAGTGGCTACGGGACTGAAAAAAGGCAGTTTTCATTCCTATTTCAAAGAAAGGCAATGTCAAAGACTATTCTAAACAGTCAGCAAAACAAGACCAGGAGCTGACTGTGGATCAGATCATAAACTTCTTATTGCAAAATTCAGACTTTGAAGAAAGTAGGGAAAACTGCTAGACCATTCAAGTATGACCTAAATCAAATCCCTTATGCTTATACAGTGGAAGTGACAAATAGATTAAAGGAATTAGATCTGACACACAGAATGCCTGAAAAACTTTGGGAAAAGATTTGTGACATTATAGAGGAGGTAGTGATCAAGACCATCCCCGAGAAAAAGAAATACAAAAAGACAAAATGGTTGTCTGAGGAGGCCTTACAAATAGCTGAAAAAAGAAGAGAAGCTAAAGGCAAAGAAGAAAAGGAAAGATATACCCATCTGAATCAAGAGTTGCAAAGAAGATCAAGGAGAAATAAGAAAGTCTTCCCAGTGATCAATGCAAAGAAATAGAGGAAAACAATAGAATGGAAAAGACTAGAGATCTCTTCAAGAAAATTAGAGATATCAAGGGAATATTTCATGTGAAGATGGGCACAATGAAGAACAGAAACAGTTTGGACCTAACAGAAGCAAAAAGTACCAAGAAGAGCTGGCAAGAATACACAGAACTATACAAAAAAGATCTTAATGACCCACATAACCACGATGGTGTGATCACTCACCTAGAGCCAGACATCCTGGAATGTGTAGACAAGTGGGCCTTAGAAAGCATCACTACAAACAAAGCTAGTGGAGGTTATTGAATTCCAGTTGAGCTATTTCAAATCCTAAAAGATGATGCTGTGATAGTGATGTACTCAATCTGCCAACAAATTTGGAAAACTCAGCAGTGGCCACAGGACTGGAAAAGGTCAGTTTTCATTCCTATCCCAAAGAAGTGCAATGCCAAAGAATGTTCAATCTACCACACAATTGCACTCATCTCACACACTAGCAAAGTAATGCTCAAAATTCTCCAAGTCAGGCTTCAACAGTATGTGAACTGTGAACTTCCAGATGTTCAACTGGATTCAGAAAAGGCAGAGGAACCAAAGATCAAATTGCCAACGTCCATTGGATCATAGAAAAAGCAAGAGTTCCAGAAGCATCTACTTCTGCTTTATTGACTACATCAAAGCCTTTGGCTGTGTGGATCATAAGAAACTGTGGAAAATTATTCAAGAGATAAGAACACCAGATCACCTTACCTGCCTCCTGAGAAATCTGTATGCATGTCAAGAAGCAACAGTTAAAACCAGACATGGGAAAAAGACTGGTTCCAAATCAGGAAGGAGTGTTCAAGGCTGTATATTATCACCCTGCTTATTTAGCTTCTAGACAGAGTACATCATGTGACATGCCGAGTTGGATGAAGAACAAGCTGGAGTAAAGTTTGCCAGGAGAAATATCAATAACCTCAGATACACAGATGACACTACTCTTATGTCAGAAAGCAAAGAACTAAAGAGCTTCTTGATGAAAGTGAAAGAGGAGAGTGAAAACGTTGGCTTAAAACCAACATTTCAAAAACTAAGATGATGACATCTGGTTCCATCACTCCATGGCAAATAGATGGTGAATCAATGGAAACAGTGACAGATTTTATTTTCTTTTACTCCAAAATCACTGCAGATGATGACTGCAGCCATGAAACAAAAAGATGCTTGCTCCTTGGAAGAAAAGCTGTGGCCAATTTGGCATTTTATTTTATTTTATTTTTTCAACTTGGCAGTTTAAAATGAAAAGGCATTTCTTTGCCAACAAAGACCCTTATAGTCAAAGCTATGGTTTTTCCAATAGTCATGTATGGATGTGAGAGTTGGAAGAAATCTGGACAACAAAGAACTGATGCTTTTGAACTGTGGTATTGGAGAAGACACTTGAGATTCCCTTGGACTGCAAGGAGATCAAGCCAGTCAATCCTAAAGGAAATCAGTCCTGAATATTCATTAGAAGGACTGATGCTGAAGCTGAAACTCCAATACTTTGGCCACCTTATGGAAAGAATTGACTCAATGAAAAAGACCCTGATGCTGGGAAACATTGATGGCAGGAAGGTAAGGGGACTACAGAGGATGAGATGATTGGATGACATTATTGACTCAATGGACATGAGTTTGAGCAAGCTCCAGGAGTTGGTGATGGACAAGGAAGCCTGGTGTGCTGTAGTCTGTGGAGTTGTAAAGAGTTGTGCCAGGTTCCAGCCTCGGTGGATCCAGGGTGATACAAAGGTGGGGACAGAGTTGGCATCCTTGGAAATAACTTATTTAATTACAGATAGAGAGGGATTAGAAAATTAGCAGAGAAAAAGAGGTTGAATAACTTGGTTTACAAGGAATACCAATCACCACCTACGTAGTGGTGGCATCTTCCCATTCTCCCAAAGGAGAGAAGGCACCGAGGACCCCCCGGTCCGATCTTAGAAGCCCAGGCAAAATTAGCAGGCTTGGTGGGTACCCATGCACCAGATGGGAATTCAGCCAGAAAATAGTAGGAGGGAAAAAGAGGCTGAATAACTTGGTTTACATGGGATACCAATAAAATTCCAAGACAAGGAATTTGCACCATCTATCTTAGGCCACCGGCACCACTTGAATATCGGAAGGTGCCCCTCCTTGGGCTCCTTCTCGCGTGGGCTTGAAAGCCAGGACAAGTAAGTAGACATGGCGAGCACCCATGCTCCAGATGGGAATTCAGCCAGAAAAACGGGGAGCAAGAAAGAAATGACATGGGGGAATCAGTCTTTCCGGAAACTGATCCCATTTATTTTTGGGTTTGCTTATATACCTTTTGTTACACATAGGGATGAATACAGAGCCACGTGGGGGTCAGCAGTCCTGACCTTTATCAAAATCAGGTGCTTTACATAAAAAAAGATCTTAGGGGTTTTACATCATCTTCTGGCCATGAGGCCTGCTGACATTTTACAACCCTTTCTTTCTGATAACCAAAAAACTTATTTCTTCCAAGGGTGTTTTTTCTTAAACCAGGCACCACCCTCCAAATAAAGTTGCATTCCTATAGGGTGAGGATGTAGTGAGTTACAATCAAGAAAGGAATTTATTTAACCCAAGGTTAACATAATTAATCTTAAAGGTTAATACTTATTTCTCCTATATGCTTAAAGGTTAATACTTATTTCTCCTATATGCTAGTTATATTCATTATAAAGGCAGGGAATATGGAGATTTAGCAGCAAACATCAGCCCAACAAATGAAAATCCTTTCATCAATGTTCCTCTTAAGATCTATTTAGTCTTAAGATAGTGATAAAGTTACATTTTTACATAGCAAGGACACAGTGATTTATAACAAAGTACAGTGATCTATTACAAAAGAGAAAATCCATTAACTCAAAAAGTCTAGTATTGCTAACCTTAAAAACTACTATATTTCCTTTTCTATATTCCAAATACATTGATTAATATATTCCCAGGTACCTAAGGATATGGAGGCCTGGCGGCAATCATTGACTCAACAATGAGAAAAGCCCTATGCTAATTAAGACTCTCAAAATACTCCAAACTCTCTTTGCTGTTTATGATTGAGAGGCAGTAAACAATCATGTGCGTAGTGTCAGGAGTATGGATAATCACAAAAGCTAATCTGTCAGCAGAGAGGTTTGAACTGAGACACCCTTGTCACACCCAGGGAACTAGCAGTAATTATTGGCAAAACAAATGAAAAACCCTTCACCAATATAATTCCTAACCAACCCACTATACTGACAATTTCCCAAAAGAATTTGCCATTAGTAAGTCTAAAACATGCCTCTCAGATTGGGAGGCTGCAAACAATCACGTGTGGCCGGAAGAGCCTATACAGGCAAACTAGATAACCTTCAGAGGAGTTCATAAGTTGAAACACTCTTGTCACGCCCAGGAATTTTTATTGACTTGGAGCTGCAAGTTAACTCCTTCTCCGAGAGAAATGGTGATTGGGGAGAACCCCCCGTAAAGTCAGAGGTGTAGGTGAGAGCATAAAACAGTAAAGCAGATAGACTCTGGTTTTGGGAGATGCACGGGAACAGGGGGTTTCCTGAGGCTTGATCACGGCTTTGTGTATGCCAAGCCTCCTTCCTCAGGATCTTTGCCATGGGTGGAGTTCCTCACGCTGGCCACCGGCAGAGTTGGACATGACTGAGAAACTGAATTGACTGGTCTTTGGCTGCAAAGAGTATAATGGATCTGATTTTGCTATTGACCATCTGGTAATGTCCATGTGAATAGTCATCTCTTGTGTTGTTGGAAGAGGGTGTTTGCTATGACCAATGAGTTCTCTTGGCAAAAGTTGGTTAGCCTTTGCCCTGCATCATTTTTTACACCAAGGCCAAATTTTCCTGTTACTCCAGGTATCTCTTGACTACATACTTTTGCATTCCAGTCCCCTATGATGAAAAGGACATCTTTTTTTGGTGTTAGTTCTAGAAGGTCTTTAGGTCTTCATAGAACAGCTGAACTTCAGCTTCTTCAGCATTAGTAGTTGGGGCATAGATTTGGATTACTGTGATATTGAATGGTTTGCCTTGAAAATGTACAGAGTTCATTCTGTAATTTTTGAGATTGCACCCATGTACTGCACTTCTGACTCTTTTGTTGATTATGAGGGCTACTCCATTTCTTCTCAGGGATTCTTGACCACAGTAGTAGATATAATGGTCATCTGAGTTAAATTCACCCATTCTGATCCATTTTAGTTCACTGATTCCTAAAGTGCCGATGTTCAGTCTTACCATCTCCTGTTTGATCCCCTAACATTCCAGGTTCCTATGCAATATTGTTCTTTACAGAATCATACTTTTATTCCATCACCAGTCACATCCAAAACTGGGCATTGTTTTTGCTTTGGTTTCATCTCTTCATTTTCTGGAGCCTTTCTCCACTCCTCTCCAGTAGGATATTGGGCACCTACCAACCTAGGGAGTTCATCTTTCAGTATCATAATCTTTTTGCCTTTACATGCTGTTCATGGGGTTCTCAAGGAAGGAATACTGAAGTGGTTTGCCAGTCCCTTCTCCAGTGACTTCTTCCCTGGTGGCACAGATGGTAAAACGTCTGCCTGCAATGTGGGAGACTCGGGTTCAATCCCTGAGTCAGGAATATCCCCTGGAGAAAGAAATGTCAACCCACTCCAGTACTCTTGCCTGGAAAATCCCATGGGCTGAGGAGGGAAGTCCTCAGGTAGGCTAAAGTCCACGGAGCCGCAGAGAGTCGGACACGACTGAGTGACTTCACTTTCTCCAATGAACCACGTTTTGTAGAACTCTCCACCGTGACCTGTCCATCTTGGGTGGTCCTACGCAGCATGGCTCATAGTTTCATTGAGTTAGACAAGACTGTGGTCCATGTGATCACTTTGATTAGTTTTCTGTTACTGTGGTTTTCAATCTGCCTTTCCTCTGAGGGATAAGAATAAGAGACTTATGGAAGCTTCCTGAAGGGAGAGATTCAGTTCAGTTGTCTCTCAGTCGTGTCTGACTCTTTGTGACCCCATGGACTGCAGCATGCCAGGCCTCCCTGTCTATCACCAACTCCTGGAGTCCACTCAAACTCAAGTCCATTGAGTCGATGATGCCATCCAACCATCTCATCCTCTGTTGTCCCCTTTACTCCCACCTTCAATCTTTCCCAGCATCAGGGTCTTTTCAAATGAGTCAGCTCTTCACATCAGCTGGACAAAGTTTTGGAGCTTCTGCTTCAACATCAGTCCCTCCAGTGAATATTGAGGACTGATTTCCTTTAGGATGGACTGGTTGGATCTCCTTGCTGTCCACGGGACTCTCAAGAATCTTCTCCAATACCGCAGTTCAAGAGCATCAACTCTTCAGTGCTCAGCTTTCTTTACAGTCCAACCCTCACAACCATACATGACTATTGGAAAAACTGTAGCTTTGACTAGATGGACCTTTGTGGGCAAAATAATGTATCTACTTTTTAATATGCTGTCTAGGTTGGTCATAACTTTTCTTCCAAGGAGTAAGCATCTTTTAATTTCATGTCTTCAGTCACCATCTACTATATATAAAATAGATAACCAACAAGGACCTACTATATAGCACAAGGAACTGTATTCCATATCTTATAATAACCTATAATGGAAAATAATCTGAAAAAGAACATGTATTGAAACACACAAACACACACACATATATATGCATACATATATACATAAGTACATATATATACATATATATATATACATATATAACTGATTCACTTTGCTGTACACCTGAAACCCACTATACTTCAATTAAAACAGCTTAAGAGATTCTTGCCTAAATACAGCCTTCTACTTCAACAGATATTTTCTTATAATGCTCATTCTATTATTTAAACACATAGCATGATAATGAAACAGTGAATGATGAACTTAAAACACACAAATGAGAACCTTCTTTTAAATCCTGATGTTTATAATTAGTTTTTGTTTTGATGGGCAGGGCCATGCACAGTAAATATTTATCCAGTTTTCTGTAGAGCTGTGTTCCCTTCCTGGTTTTTGGCCTGAGGCCAAACAATACCTTCTTCCAAAGGACTTACTGTTGCATTCAGTGCCCCTGACCCCACAGCAGATCACTGTTGACCCACGCCTCCTTTGGAGACTCCTGGACACTCATATACAAGTCTGGCTCAGTCTCTTGTGGGAACGCTACTCCTTTCTCCTAGGTCCTGGTATGCAGAAAGTTTTGTTTGTGCCCTCCAATTGTCTGTTTCCCCAGTCCTGTAGAAGTTCTGTAATCAAATACCACTGGCCTGTAAGCTCATATTCCCTGGGGGTTCTCAGTTCATTTGCCATATACCCAGGTTGGGAAATCTGTTCTGGGTCCTATAACTTTCTTAACAGTGTGATAATTTCTTTGGTATAATTTGTTCTGCAGTTTGTGGGTCATCTACTTGGTGGCTTTATGCTGTGGCTAATGGCAACTTCCTCCAAGAGGGCTATGCCACACACTACATGTCCCAGGTCTGCTGCAGCCAGAACCCTTGTCCCCACAGCAGGCCATTGCTGACCCATCTCCCTGCAGGAGATACTTAAACACTCAAAGGCATGTCTGGCTCAACCTCTGTGGAGCCCCTGGGTCCTGGCATGCACAAGGTTTTGTTTGAGTCCTCCAAGTGTCTCTGATGAGTAGGAGGTTTGATTCTAAATGCAATTTTGCCCCTCCTACCATCTTGTTGGGGCTTTTCCTTTGCTCTGGAATGTGGGGTATCTTTTTTTGGTGGTATCAAACAGTCTCCTGTCGATAGATGTTTAGCAGCAAGTTGTAATTTTGACGTTCTCTCAAGAGAAGATGAATGCAGGAGAAGATTCCTGACCTAGAAGGCCATTTTAAACCGATGAATGTTCCTTCTGCAGATTCTCTCCTCTCCAAACACCTTCTTTGGCTTCCATGATATTTTAGCTTATCTTTGTTTTCTGTTCCTCTGCTGATCCTGTTCAGTATCCAGAGTTACCTCATCCAATCTGTCCACAGCCAGACTTTGGTCTGGATGCTGGCATTTATCATCTGCCTTCCCAGCTGCTCCTATGCAAGTCCTGTAGGCTACTTACCCTCAACACACCCAGTTGAACTCATCAGCTTCAACCACTTTCAACCACTTTCTTTTCCTCATTATATAGTCTCTGTCTCAAATTACATGCAGCCCCTAAAGCTTGTAATAATCCTCACTTCTTCAGTTTTCACAGAATTAACATTGGAAACCAACTCTTGTATGGGGTATGGTTAAAACTCAGAACTATTTGAAATAATTTATGTTTCCTAACTTTAAAGAAAGAATATATCCCAAGAACATGTTAATGGAATGACTACATTTGTGTTTTGGATATTCCTATATTCAATAATTTTTTAAAATAAAGATATTTTATTTCATAGCATTGTTCTAAATGCAGTGTACATTGGAGCAAATAGGAGAATGTTTAAGATGTAGTGTCACCGTCAAGAAGTGTACCAGGAGAGCAGCTAAGTGAATTGATTATGTTTTTCTTTTTTTTTTTTTTAGTAGCACTGGAAAAATTAAAGTGGAGCATTTCTTCCAGTTGATTTTCCCTTTGCTTATTACCCTGTAGAATTGGAACCCAGACATATATCTGCATTTCCCGGGTTTAGATAGCTTGCAATTATTTTTCTGTCCTTTTGTAATTACACTTGCAAGTCTATATTATTTGTAGATTTATTTTTTAAGCTTTATCTGTGTGTTGAACTTTCTAGAGTGAGAGTATATTCGAGATTGCCATTATTCTCCTGAATATAGAAGACCAAAGAAATACTGGGACATAGTATAGATTATAACAATTGCACATACTTTGTTTATTTCTAATCATTTAAAATGTCAAAATAAATTTGCAGAAGAGCTGTACCCACTTATAACTAAAATGTAGAAGGATTATTCTAGGGGAATATGAGTGTGCATGGGATCAATACAATCCATCAGTACAATCCTCTTAGAAGCATAAAAATGATATAGAAAAAATTAAGGAGAGTGTTTCTTTGTATCTTTAGGATAAGGAAGAGAGGTATGTGGTATTTTTTTGTTTGTTTGTTTCCTGTTTTATTTTCTAATTAGACAAGTATTTTGAATAAACTTTTTAAAATATCAGCACTTTTAAGCAACACTTCTTCAGCTAAATGCAGATAAATCAGAGGTAACATATAGATTACATTCTGAAAATGAATGATAGATATATAGTAGTGTAGTACAGTGTTAATCGCTCTGTTGTGTACAACTCTGTGATCCCATGGACTATAACCTGACAGGCACCTCTGTTCATTGGGCTCTCCAAGCAAGAATACTTGAGTGAGTTGTCATTTGCTCCTCCAGGGAATCTTCCTGACCTAGGAAACAAACCAAGGTCTCCTGCATTGTATGTGGATTCTTTACCATCTGAGCTCCCGGGGAAGTCCAGAAAATGAATAATAGCAAGATAATTAAAATACGTGAAAATACAGGTGATCATCAAACGCATATACAGAAAAAAAGGCACAATTTAAATGGGTCATCAGTTCAGTTCGGTTCTGTCTTTCAGTCCTGTCAGACTCTTTAAGACCCCATGAATTGCAGCACACCAGGCCTCCCTGTCCATCACCAACACCCAGAATTTACGCAAACTCATCTGCATAGGGAATGCCATCCAGCCATCTCATCCCCTGTTGTCCCCTTCTCCTCCTTCCCCCAATCCCTCCCAGCATCAAAGACTTTTACAATGAGTCAACTCTTCGCATGAGATGGCCAAAGTATTGGATTTTCAACCTCAGCATCAGACCTTCCATGAACACCCAGGACTGGTCTCCTTTAGTATGGACTGGTTGGATCTCCTTGCAGTCCCAGGGACTCTCAAGAGTCTTCTCCAACACCACAGTTCAAAAGCATCAATTCTTCGGTGCTCAGCTTTCCTCATAGTTCAACTCTCACATCCTTACATGACCACTGGGAAAACTATAGCCTTGACTAGACGGACCTTAGTCGACAAAGTAATGTCTCTGCTTTTTAATATGCCATCTAGGTTGGTCATAACTTTCCTTCCAAGGGGTAAGTGTCTTTTAATTTCATGGCTGAAATCACCATCTGTAGTGATTTTGAAGCTCAGAAAAATAAAATCTGACACCGTTTCCACTGTTTCCCCAGCTATTTCCCATGACGTGATGGGACCAGATGCCATGATCTTCGTTTTCTGAATGTTGAGCTTTAAGCCAACTGTTTCACTCTCCTCTTTCACTTTCATCAAGAGGCTTTTTAGTTCCTCTTTACTTTCTGCCATAAGGGTCATGTCATCTGCATATCTGAGGTTATTGATATTTCTCCCGGCAATCTTGATTCCAGTATATGCTTCTTCCAGCTGAGCGTTTCTCATGATGTACTCTCCATATAAATTAAATAAGCAGGGTGACAATATACAGCCTTGACATACTTCTTTTCCTATTTGGAAACGATCTGTTGTTCCACGTCCAGTTCTAACTGTTGCTTTCTGACCTGCATATAGGTTTCTCAAGAGGCAGGTCAGGTGGTCTGGTATTCCCATCTCTTTCAGAATTTTACACAGTTTATGTGATCCACACAGTCAAAAGCTTTGGCATAGTCAATGAAGCAGAAATAGATGTTTTTCTGGAACTCTCTTGCTTTTTCCATGATCCAATGGATGTTGCCAATTTGACCTCTTGTTCCTATGTTTATCCTAAAACCAGCTTGAACATCTGGAAGTTCACAGTTCACATATTGCTGAAGCCTGGCTTGGGGAATTTTGAGCATTACTTTACTAGCGTGTGAGATGAGTGCAATTGTGCAGTAGTTTAAGCATTCTTTGGCATTGCCTTTCTTTGGGATTGGAATGAAAACTGACCTTTTCCAGTCCTGTGGCCACTGCTGAGTTTTCCAAATTTACTGGCATATTGAGTGATAAGTATATTAAATATTATACTGAATGAAATGTTTCTGGAAAATACTGAAAATGATTCTGAAATAATTTAAATGCTGTATTATTCAAAGAAGATTACATTTGGAGAAAATAATTTGAGTTGCATGGATCCAAGTCCATGAAAAGTCCACACTCAAGATCAAGAGCTAGCAAGGTGAATAAAAGTAATTTTAATTGCCAATCACTGAGATCTTTATATATTCCAAATACAGTTCTGTAACAAATATTACCCTGTTTAATTCTGCAATGAAAATTAAAAAGACCTTGATGCTGGGAAAGATTGAAGGCAGGAGGAGAAGGGGACAACAGAGGATGAGATGGTTGGATGGCATCACTGACTTAATGGATGTGGGTTTGGTTGGACTCCAGGAGTTGGTGATGGACAGAGAGGCCTGGTGTGCTGCAGTTCATGGAGTCGCAAGGAGTTGGACACGACTGAGTGACTGAACTAAACTGAACTGAATTCTGCAATAGCTACATAGTAAAATCCTGTACATGTGCATTAAGTAACTCACTAATGATCCTATAATAGTACAATAACTCCAGGATTCAACCTTCTTTCTCCTACACTACTCATATACTGATTTCTTGAGCATTGTCATCCTCAAGTATTTTCACCAATGATAGAAAGAAATAGCTATTAAACACAAAAGAAAGAAGATATGATTGATAGAACGAAGTCTCAAAGATGAGAGTACAAAGTGCTGTTAAGATCAACATAATATTTCCTGTTTAAGAAGGTAGCTTACATGTGTCATTTAATTAACTCACCTAGATAAGGTTACTTAAACTTGGGAGTTTTGTGAAGATGATGTATTTAAAATGTTTGTATTTTTTAAAAAAAGTATTTGTAGGGGACTTTCCTTGTGGTCCAGTGGTTGAGAATTCACCTCCAAATGCAGAGGACATGGGTGTCATCATTGATTGGGGAAATAAGACCCCACATGCCACAGGGCAACTAAGCCTGCTTGCTGCAATGAGAGAAAGCTCTCACACCACAACCAAGAGCCTGAACAGACAAAATAGAAGAAAGAAAATGTATGTGTAGGGGTAAAGGATGGGCTCGATACAGACAGAAATGGCATGAACCTAACAGAATGGATGATATTAAGAAGAGGTGGCAAGAATACACAGGAGAACTGTACAAAAAAAGATTTTCATGAACCAGATAATCACGATGGTGTGATTATCCGTCACCTAGAGCCAGACATTCTGGAATGTGAAGTCAAGTGGGCCTTAGAAAGCATCACTATGAACAAAGCTAGTGGAGGTGATGGAATTTCAGTTGAGCTATTTCAAATCCTGAAAGATGATGCTGTGAAAATGCTGCACTCAATATGCCAGTAAATTTGGAAAACTCAGCAGTGGCCACAGGACTAGAAAATGTCAGTTTTCATTCCAATCCCAAAGAAAGGCAATGCCAAAGAATGCTCAAACTATCACACAGTTGCACTCATCTCACATGCTAGTAATGATCAAAATTCTCCAAGCCAGGCTTCAACAATACATGAACTGTGAACTTCCAGATGTTCAAGCTGGTCTTAGGAAAGACAGAGGAACCAGAGATCAAACTGCCAACATCTGCTGGATCATGGAAAAAGCAAGAGAGTTCCAGAAAAAAGCATCTATTTCTGCTTTACTGACTATGCCAAAGCCGTTGACTGTGTGGATCACAAAATAAACTGTGTAAAATTCTGAAAGAGATGGGAATACCAGACCATCTGACCTGCCTCTTGAGAAACCTGTATACAGGTCAGGAAGCTGACAGTTAGAACTGGACGTGGAACAACAGACTGTTTCCAAATAGGAAAAGGAGTATATCAAGGCTGCATATTGTCACCCTGCTTATTTAATTTATATGGAGAGTACATCATGAGAAACGCTCAGCTGGAAGAATACAAGCTGGAATCAAGATTGCCGGGAGAAATATCAATAACCTCAGATATGCAGATGACATGACCCTTATGGCAGAAAGTAAAGAGGAACTAAAAAGCCTCTTGATGAAAGTGAAAGAGGAGAGTGAAACAGTTGGCTTAAAGCTCAACATTCAGAAAACGAAGATCATGGCATCTGGTCCCATCACGTCATGGGAAATAGATGGGGAAACAGTGGAAACAGTGTCAGACTTCATTTTTGGGGGGCTCCAAAATCACTGCAGATGGTGACTGCAGCCATGAAATTAAAAGACACTTACCCCTTGGAAGGAAAGTTATGACCACCCTAGACAGCATATTAAAAAGTAGAGACATTACTTTGCCAACAAAGTTCCATCTAGTCAAGGCTATGGTTTTTCCATTGGTAATTTATGGATGTGAGAACTGGACTGTGAAGAAAGCTGAGCACTAAAGAATTGATGCTTTTGAACTGTGGTGTTGGAGAAGACTCTTGAGAGTCCCTGGGACTGCAAGGAAATCCAACCAGTCTATCCTAAAGGAGATCAGTCCTGGGTGTTCATTGGAAGGACTGATGCTGAAGCTGAAACTCCAGTACTTTGGCCACCCCATGCAAAAAGTTGACTCACTGGAAAAGACCCTGATGCCGGGAGGGACTGGGGGCAGGAAGAGGAGACAACAGAGGATGAGATGGTTGGATGGCGTTACTGACTCGATGGACATGAGTTTGATCGAACTCCAGGAGTTGGTAATGGATAAGGAGGCCTGGTGTGCTGCGATTCATAGGGTAACGAACAGTCGGACATGACTGAGTGACTCAACTGAACTGAACTGAAAGAGTATACAAATGTAAAATATGGTTTTTATAATGTTTACCTCACAAAAGTGAGATAAAGTATGAAGATGAGGCAAGATTTTGAGGCAGGAGTTAGATATTTAAGAAAATTCAAGTCAGCCTTAATCTTTTCATTTATTTATTTGTTTGTTTTGTTTTGTTTTGTTTTTGAAAGAAAAATTTGTATTATTTCAGATACCAGCATCTAGGGGTGGGGGAGATTGGTGGACATCTGTCCAAAGACCAGCTCCTCCCTCCCTGACAAACAGTGTGGCAAGAAACTTTATAAACAGAAGTGGGGGGTGGCTGCATGCAGAAATAGCACAGTCATCTCTAACATCCTCAAACTGATCATCTGTGGTCTGATCAGCATCATCTTGGTGGTTTTAGGTACAGTTAATCTTCAGTTCCAGGGTTCAATTTTTCCCATTTCTTTGTGGCTACTTCTCAGGAATTGTAGCAGCTCATGTCGGTACAGTCTGGTCATCATGTAGTTAACTTTTCCACCTGATGTGTTAGCATCTATAAGATAGCTCACAGGATATTGCTCAGAATATTATCTATAGCCCTTGAGAAAGAACTAAAGGTCCTTGGCTATGTTTATTGACTACATTATTGTTATTTAATCTCCTTTGACTGTTACCCTTTGTTTCCACATTTCTCTTTTCTCTGATTAAACTTCTTTGACTAAAGTTTCCACAGACAAAAGACAAGCAGAGGACATGGCCTAATCCTTTTAAAGAAAGAGGAAGAGTAAAAGTTCTGAGCAGTGAGAAAGAGCTTTTATCCAGGAAATTCCAGACTTTCTTCGTAAGACCCTTTCTTTCATTGTACACATGACTCGCAGACTTCCATTCGTACCCTCACACGTATACTATGTATTTGGTGTCTAGCAAGATTATCAATCATTCCCAATTGTTTTGATTCTCATAAGGACTTCTATACCATTTTATTTGATCCCATTTCCCACCTGTCCATGCTCTTGACACCCTTCAGCAGCAGCAAAACCCTCAAGTTCTGGACTTCTTTCAATACTATTTACTCAAGCTTTGTGCTTTAATGGAAAGTTACAGCTCTCCTAAAGATTCTGTCATAAAGTGTTTTCCTTACTTCTTTTGCTGCTTTCAGATTATTCTCTCTATGAAAAACAAACAAAGAAAAAAGTGTAAGGTTTGAATGTCATGACATCAGAAAATATACTATCCATTGCTCACTGCAATCAACTCCTCATTTACCTCTCTTCATACTCTAAAGATTTATAGTCCTGGCTGTTATTTTTTCAAACAATACTCTTGTCATAATTCTTAATGATTTCAATATTTGCATACTGATATCTAGCCCTATTAGTTTCTTGTTCTCTCTTCTTATTGTCTTGTCTTCCAATTTCCTCAGATACTCAGTCCCATTGTCATATTCTATAATAGATGTTGTCTTTACCAATAGCCTTAATATTTTTTTAAACATACTCTCTTATTATTTCCCAAATCATAAACTCTATCCTTAGCATTCCTTGTCTTTTAACTCCAATGCAATCTGCAATCTACTGTTTCTATCACCTTTTTGCTGTCCATCACTACTTATATGCCTCACTTACTTCTTTATCTATAAATATCTTGACCATCATTGCTCTTTGAGTATACCTCTCCTCCCACCATTTTCCTTTTTTATAGATCTCACCCTGGAAAAAATTTCACATTGGCCAAAACCTTGTGTCTACATGCTCCAAGCTTCTTCCTAGATAAATGAATATTACTGGAAGAAAAAATAAAAGCATGTTGTCTGATCTTACTTTAAATGTAAATGCTTGCACCTCTTTAATCTCACTGTATTTCCTTAGTCATTTCATCCTCTCATTCTAATCATTATGTATTTTGTTATCTTTAATCCAACCTCCAACTCCTCCATTCTCATCCTCACTCAGCTTCCTATTTTCCAGATAAAAGAAAAACAACAAAGAACATGTTTCCAAGCTTCCACCATTATACCTGAATCCTGCATATGTAATATTCATATCCATATCACTCACCACCATCTAATATGCTACATATCACTTTTATGTATTTTGTTTATTGTGTATTCTTTTCCCCTTTGCAGCCATTATAAATTTCAAGTGGGAAATATTTTTTGTCTTTGTTACTTATCACTGTGCCTATAGTATCTACAACAACATTTGTTAGGGAAAGCGCAATAAATATCATGTGCATGTATATGTGTATGTATATATGGAAAAATAATTTTCCCTCTACCATACAGCTGAACCCTCCATACCAAAAAACTAATACATCACTTCATGGGAAACAGTGGGAACAGTGTCAGACTTTATTTTGGGGGGCTCCAAAATCACTGCAGATGGTGACTGCAGCCATGAAATTAAAAGACGCTTACTCCTTGGAAGAAAAGTTATAACCAACCTAGATAGTATATTTAAAAGCAGAGACATAACTTTGCTGACTAAGGTCCATCTAGTCAAGGCTATGGTTTTTCCTGTGGTCACATATGGATGTGAGAGTTGGACTGTGAAGAAGGCTGAGCTCTGAAGAATTGATGCTTTTGAACTGTGGTGTTGGAGAAGACTCTTGAGAGTCCTTTGGACTGCAAGGAGATCCAACCAGTTCATTCTGAAGGAGATCAGCCCTGGGATTTCTTTGGAAGGAATGATGCTAAAGCTGAAACTCCAATACTTTGGGCTCCTCATGAGAAGAGTTGACTCATTGGAAAAGACTCTGATGCTGGGAGGGATTGAGGGCAGGAGGAGAAAGGGACGACTGAGGATGAGATGGCTGGATGGCATCACGGACTCGATGGACATGAGTCTGAGTGAACTCTGGGAGTTGGTGATGGACAGGGAGGCCTGGTGTGCTGTGATTCATGGGTCGCAAGGAGTCAGACACGACTGAGCGACTGAACTGAACTGAACTGAACTGAATAGAAGAAAAGCAAATAGATATGTGTAGAGATCCAACTGAGTAACTCTCCAAAATAGGTCAAGTCACCATCTTAAATACTATTTTAGCTAAGGAATAAAGAAAGATGTTGGGGTTGAGAGGTCGAAAAAGACGAGTTATGAGAATTACTAGGAAAATCAAGGTAAAGAAGGGTAAAATTGTTTTGGAGATATAAATCTGTGCCTCTTCATTGATAAGAATTTCTAGAGATTCTAGTGATTCTCTCCTCCCTGATACGAAGAAGGTAAGGTATCCTTACAAGTGGAGATTGCTGTTTTCAATGCAAATTTCTCTTACAAAAGGGTACCTTCTACTCAGCTTTCGGAGCTTCTGTGTCTGCTATTTTTTTTTTTTTTAAATAATCACCCTAAAATGAAATAGGTATATTTTGGGGTGACAAATTCTGCCTCCTTTTCACATAATGTATACACATTATATTTAAATGATTTCGTGAGATATATCTTACAATCTTCCTTTTAAAAATGATGAAAACTGAGGTATAGATAGTTGAAGTTACTTTCTAAGGACCATTGATCAATCCACTGGTGGTACCAGACTTCCAGCCTATGTCATTCTAAACCCAAAGCTAAATATGTGTCAGTTTAAATCCAAAATATTAGTTCTAAATGTTTGTGCCCAGAATATTTGTCCATGTTTATCTAACTCTGCCTTCTTACACAGGCTTCTTAGGCAGTGCTAGTAGTAAAGAACCCTGCCAATGCAAAAGACCTAAGAGACATAACCCTGGGCTTCCCTGGTGGCTCAAACAGTAAAAAATCTGCCTGCAATGAAGGAGACCTGGGTTCAGTCCCTGGGTCAGGAAGATCCCTGCAGAAGGAAATGGCAACTCCCTCCAGTATTCTTGCCTGGAAATTCCATGAACAGAGGAGCCTGGCAGGTTACAGTCCACGGGATCCCAAAGAGTTGGACATGACAGCAGCTAACTTCTTTTTCTTTCTTTCTAAGAGACACAAGTGTGATCCTTGGGTTGGGAAGATCCCTTGGAGGAGGGCTGGGCAGGACAGAGGTGCCTGGTGGGCTACAGTCCATAGGGTCTCAAAGAGTCAGACACAACTGAAGTGAATTAGCCTTCACGCAGACACACACCTTCTCACACACACCTTAGACTCATCCATCAACCTAGAAAACTTCCTTTCCTTCCACATGCCTTAGGCTAGGCCAGCCCAGTCAGTCGTGTGAATAGGTGTCCTGTTTCAGCATCTGGGAAGTGTTCTGCTTTCTGGATGTTGGAAATTGTATTTATTCTTCAAGACATATGTAGAATTATGTCCTGTCTCTCTTTGTGTGTGTGTGTGTGTGTGTCTTTCAAATTTCTCTCAACTGGATTTTCTCTTCCCTTAACTCTCAATAATATCACTATCTACCTTAGAGCACATATTTAAAGTACAAAGCATAGAAAGATACCCATCTTATCTTTTTCAACTTCCTCCAGACACTCTAGCAGATCACCAGCTCCTTGCAGTGCTTATTCATTTTTATATCTCAGTACAGCAACACCACTGGATGCTTTTCATCTGATATAATTATAACACTCCTTGAATAGTCGCTGCTAAACATTGTTCTAAGACATTACATATGTTAATTAATTCAATCTTCATAAATCTGTGGCAATAGTACTATCATTATCCAAAATTTTGACATTGCAAAGTGAAAGTACAGAGAACTGACAAAAAGTTTTTGTTCTGAGTATGAGGTCAACAATCTCATAGTTAATAATAATTTGAGCTGGGATTTGTACTGAGGCAACCTGGTTCCGTAGGATTTTGTACTTTTTAAACCATGAAAAGATACTATCTTTTGTCTAGTGATTGGTAAATTTACCATAAATATTTGTTGAATCCAATAGGCTTAATAATAGCATCTTAAAAATATTATAAATACACAAAGTATATAAAGGAATGGGTGTCATTTTGGTGATATCTTTATCTGGCCTTCCGGGAGGCCTGGTGTGCTGTGATTCATGGGTCGCAAGGAGTCAGACACGACTGAGCGACTGAACTGAACTGAACTGAACTGAATAGAAGAAAAGCAAATAGATATGTGTAGAGATCCAACTGAGTAACTCTCCAAAATAGGTCAAGTCACCATCTTAAATATACTATTTTAGCTAAGGAATAAAGAAAGATGTTGGGGTTGAGAGGTCGAAAAAAGACGAGTTATGAGAATTACTAGGAAAATCAAGGTAAAGAAGGGTAAAATTGTTTTGGAGATATAAATCTGTGCCTCTTCATTGATAAGAATTTCTAGAGATTCTAGTGATTCTCTCCTCCCTGATACGAAGAAGGTAAGGTATCCTTACAAGTGGAGATTGCTGTTTTCAATGCAAATTTCTCTTACAAAAGGGTACCTTCTACTCAGCTTTCGGAGCTTCTGTGTCTGCTATTTTTTTTTTTTTAATATAATCACCCTAAAATGAAATAGGTATATTTTGGGGTGACAAATTCTGGCTCCTTTCACATAATGTATACACATTATATTTAAATGATTTCGGAGATATATCTTACATCTCCTTTTAAAAATGATGAAACTGAGGTATAGATAGTTGAAGTTACTTTCTAAGGACCATTGATCAATCCACTGGTGGTACCAGACTTCCAGCCTATGTCATTCTAAACCCAAAGTAAATATGTGTCAGTTTAAATCCAAAATATTAGTTCTAAATGTTTGTGCCCAGAATATTTTGTCCAATGTTTATCTAACCTGGCCTTCTTACACAGGCTTCTTAGGCAGTGGCTATAGTAAAGAACCCCTGCCAATGCAAAAGACCTAAGAGACATAACCCTGGGCTTCCTGGTGGCTCAAACAGTAAAAAATCTGCCTGCAATGAAGGAGACCTGGGTTCAGTCCTGGTCAGGAAGATCCCCTGCAGAAGGAAATGGCAACTCCCTCCAGTATTCTTGCCTGGAAATTCCATGAACAGAGGAGCCTGGCAGGTTACAGTCCACGGGATCCCAAAGAGTTGGACATGACAGCAGCTAACTTCTTTTCTTTCTTTCTAAGAGACACAAGTGTGATCCTTGGGTTGGGAAGATCCCTTGGAGGAGGGCTGGGCAGGACAGAGGTGCCTGGTGGCTACAGTCCATAGGGTCTCAAAGAGTCAGACACAACTGAAGTGAATTAGCCTTCACGCAGACACACACCTTCTCACACACACCTTAGGACTCATCCATCAACCTAGAAAACTTCCTTCCTTCCACATGCCTTAGGCTAGGCCAGCCCAGTCAGTCGTGTGAATAGGTGTCCTGTTTCAGCATCTGGGAAGTGTTCTGCTTTCTGGATGGTTGAAATTGTATTTATTCTTCAAGACATATGTAGAATATGTCCTGTCTCTCTTTAGTGTGTGTGTGTGTGTGTCTTTCAAATTTCTCTCAACTGGATTTTCTCTTCCCCTTAACTCTCAATAATATCACTATCTACCTTAGAGCACATATTTAAAGTACAAAGCATAGAAAGATACCCATCTTATCTTTTTCAACTTCCTCCAGACACTCTAGCAGATCACCAGCTCCTTGCCAGTGCTTATTCATTTTTATATCTCAGTACAGCAACACCACTGGATGCTTTTCATCTGATAATTATAACACTCCTTGAATAGTCGCTGCTAAACATTGTTCTAAGACATTACATATGTTAATTAAGTTCAATCTTCATAATCTGTGGCAATAGTACTATCATTATCCAAAATTTTGACATTGCAAAGTGAAGTACAGAGAACTGACAAAAAAGTTTCTTGTCTGGGAGTATGAGGTCAACAATCTCATAGTTAATAATAATTTGAGCTGGGATTTGTACTGAGGCAACCTGGTTCCGTAGGATTTGTACTTTTTAAACCATGAAAAGATACTATCTTTGTCTAGTGATTGGTAAATTTACCATAAATATTTGTTGAATCCAATAGGCTTAATAATAGCATCTTAAAAATATTATAAATACACAAGTATACTAAAGGAATGGGTGTCATTTTGTGATATCTTTATCTGGCCTTCCATGGCAAAATTAGGCCATTGTAATTACAAGCTTTATATATATTAATATTAGGAGTGATCATAACAGGCTCATTAAGGTTAATTGCATTGAATTAAGGTAGAATTTGCATTGTATGTCAAGTGGTAAAACATTGCATGCACCAGACAAGCTAAGTGTTTTTTTTTTTTTTAAGTATACTTCCAAGATCAAGCAGAAGACTTGATCACACAGAAATAAACTGAAAGTCTATTGTAGAGTCTCAAATTGGTCCAGCAAAGGGAAGAAAACATCTGAAATTTCAGTTGCATAATTATTTGTGTAAATTGATATGAAACTTGCCTTTCACAGTCTTTCCTTATTCTGACTGGCCTCAGGAAAGAAATAGTATTATCATTTTGAGGTGGAAGGAAATTTCTTCTACTTTTCTAGGTTCAACTGGCTGATCTAAGGATTAAATTGATATGACATAGAACAATACCAAATAAAAGTTTAATCACATGTGTACATTGGAAAGACCCAGGAAAACTGAATAATTTACCAAAATGACAGAAGACTTCATCTTTAATACCATCTTTAACTAAAAACAAAACAAAACAAAGCGCATGCTGGGAGTAGTGGTTTGGAACTCCAGAGGGAAGGAAGGTAATTCATATGGAGGTAGAAAAGCAGATGTTTGATGAGCAGAGGTTTGATGTGTTCCTGCCAAAACAAGGGAACACAGAGCAGACTCTGATCTTTAGGTCCTGTCTAGAGTTTCCCTGGGGTTCTCTGGTGGCTCATTGGGAAAGAATCTGCCAATGCAGGAGACACAGATCAGGAAGATCCCCTGAAGAAAGAAATGGCAACCCACTCCAGTATTCTTGCCTGGAAAAATCCCATGGACAGAGGAGCCTGGCGGGCTACAATCAAGGAGGTAGCAGAAGAGTTGGACACAACTTAGAAACTAAATAATAACGAGAGTTAACCCAAGCCCCTAAGTCATGTTCTTTGAGGATATCTCTGGTGCTGGCTCTATTCCAGGAATAGGCCCTCTGTAGAAATTCTTTTAGGCAGTTATGGACAAGATCAGAGTTTCCTCCTGAGTCTTTTGGACCTTGATCATTTTTTTTTGTTGTTTTTTAATAGTTCACATGCCAAAGAGAAGTTTGGGGCTGGCAAGTTTTGCTCTCCAACAACATACACCCTCCACGCTTCACACAGAAGTGCT
The DNA here is from genome assembly GCF_001704415.2 of Capra hircus. Classification (NCBI taxonomy): domain Eukaryota; kingdom Metazoa; phylum Chordata; class Mammalia; order Artiodactyla; family Bovidae; genus Capra; species Capra hircus. The sequence continues at coordinate 72,904,030 of NC_030822.1, forward strand.
GAGATTTATATTTTTGAACTACAGAGAAGGAAAAACAAAAATAAGATAACTGAAATGTGGGTAGAAACAGAATTTTTAAAAAAGAAAAAAGTAGATATCATTTAAAAACTATCTACATAGCTAGTTTCAAAGAAAGTATGCTAAAGAGCCATTTCCAACTATCCACATAAAGATATATTTGTAGTGAGTCACTGAGAAGAATTTTCCTTTTTTAAATTATGTTAAACTTTGGTTTTTTAAAAAGTAATTTAAGTGATATTTATGTACTGTGAGTATTCCTTTGATCCAAAACAAAATAGTTCTGTTTAATATCACAGTGAAATAGGTATTTATCATTTTAATCTAATCTTTGATAACTTTTTACTTTCTTAATTTATTTAAAAAACAAGGAGGAAAGAAATATATATATCAAAAACTGACTATGGTCAATAAGTCTAATAAGAGTTAATTCATTAGGTTTTTTTAATGATATATATTTCATATATTATAGAAACATGCTTTATGTAAAGTGAGTTCCCCTAGTATATCTGCATGTCCTTCAGCCTCTACTGTTTAGTTATTACCTCTCAGGTCGTTAGTTGGACCTGTTTTCTTAGCCACTTCAAATAGTCTAAGAGTAAATTTTTACAATCTTTGTTAAACACAAACAAAACACACTGAAGATTTTGATGACCAGGCCTTCTGTAATAATGTGGCCCTTCACATCTGATGATTGGGAAGCAATCTCCAAATCTTACACATTAATCTTTTTAAAATATATTAGTCATCCCAGAATAACCAAATATATAAATCCAGGGTGTACTCTGAGTTTCAAGGAAAAGTGACTCTCTTTAAAAACATTATTTCATTTTTAATGTGATGTCAGTGGCCCTTCAAAACTCTCCCTTCATCTCCATGAACACTACTTTCACTATTTATATGATCATTTATGAATATTTTTGTCATTGTTCAGTCACTACCTGTTTGACTCTACAATCCCAAGGACTGCAGCATGCAGGCTCCCCTGTCCTTCACTATCTCCAGGAGTTTGCTTAAATTCACAGTCAGTGATGCTATCTAACCATCTCATCCTCTGCTGCCCCCTTCTCCTTTTGCTTTCAATCTTTCCCAGCATCAGGATCTTTTTCAGTGAGTTGGTTCTTCGCATCAAGTGGCCAAAGTGTTGGAGCTTCAGCTTCAGCATCGATCCTTCCAATGAATATTCAGGGTTGATTTCCTTATGAATATACTCTGGAGTAAACTGAAAAGAATCCCTATTTCCTCCCCCTGGAGTCCTGACACAGTAAAAATAAATAGAAGTAACACAGAAAATTACTTATCTTGGTCCTTGGGTGTATGGTCTACATTAATACTTTTGATGAGTTCCAGAGTTAACAACTAATAGCAGAATATTTTATATAAACATGTCCTTCAGTACCTGTAGGAGGATGAGTTCCGAGACCCGCCATAGATACCAAGATCCCTGGGTGCTCACATCCCACAGTTGGTCATATCTGTGTGTTTTACATACTCAGATTCAGCTAACAAATACGATTGGTTATACCCATGGATACAGAGCTGGAGGAGTTGGAGTGCTGGCTGTGTTAAAACTTTTCTTTATACAGTTAATTGTTGAACAGCATGTATTTGAACTGCATGGGTCCATTTACATGCACTTTTTTCTTTTTCAATAGTAAATATCATAGTACTACTTATTCACGGCTGGATCCATGGTTACAGAGAACCACAGATGCCAAAGAACAGCATGTAAGAGGGGGTCAACTCTAAGCTATAAGTGAATTTTCACTGTATGAAGGGTCTGGTCAATGCCCCAACTAGACGGTGTTCAAGGATCAACTGAAATCTATGGACAGTGTTATGTTTATCTTGATATTGTTTTATTGTTTGTTTGTAGAGTCTGCATCTAATTCCTTAAGCAAGAGTTTGATAACACAGAAAGTACCACAAATTTTCTTCAGAAGTAAATGATTCCTTTGAGAACCATCCGGAAATATTTACTTGAAGTTAAACTTTCATGTGATATTTTTCACTGACACTGTTTACTTAAAGCAATATTCTAAGTATTTTAATAGTTCATCTTATTTAATTCTCATCCTTGATTGCTCAGTTGGTAAGGAATCCACCTGAATGCAGGAGACCCCAGTTTGATCCCTGGGTCAGGAAGATTTCTGGAGAAGGGATAGGCTGCCCACTCCAGTATTCTTGGGCTTCCCTTGTGGCTCAGCTGGTAAAGAATCCACCCACAATGGAGGAGACCTGGGTTCAATCCCTGGGTTGGGAAGATCTCCTGGAGCAGGGAAAGGCTACCCACTCTGATATTCTGGCCTGAAGAATTCCATGGACTGTACAGTCCAAGAGTTAGACATGACTGAGCAACTTTCAAAAAGAAAAAATAAATTCTTATAATTTCTAAAACATAGGAAAATTATTGTCTCGATTTTAGAAATGGCAACACTAAGACAGACTCAAATCTAGTTAATTGTTCAACATTGTACTGGTGAGTGGAGCAGCCAAGATTTTCACACAAGGTATTGTTTTAGACATTTTAAAAGGGTCTTGTATGTACACTGTGGACAATGCATGTAATCATGAGGTAGTGTCAGCCCTCCTCACCACTCTAAGAATACAGTTTTTATGTAAGCAGGTATGGTAGGGGGTCCTCAAAGAAAAGAACCAGGTATGGCTTTCTTAACAAAAGAAATGCTACTTTTGGCCTAAGCCATTTTGTGACCTAAGCCTGGTGTCAGAATGCTTGCCCTTGAGCAGGTCTTAGTAATAAGGAACTTGAGAACAAATTGGTCCCAAGAGAATTTTCTAGAGAATTAACAACAGCAGAGATAACAAATCAGTTGTAAAAAACTCTCTTGTCTGTTTCAGTAGTAAAGACTAGCTTGAAGCACTTTCTTGAGCAGTTATATAGTCAAACACACCTGGCAATCAACCATCAAACCAACTAGAATCTAAGAGATGATGACATTAATGTCTTCTGACCCTCATGACTTCAATCAACTAAAACTTGAACTCTGCCAGCCTTTCAAGCCCCTTTATGAATGTGCATGTACACTTAACTTAAAATTTCCCCAATTTTGCCACTTCAGGAGACACTACTTGAGGAAAGAGCCCCAGTGTTCTCCTTACTTGTTCCAATTAATAAAATTCTTTCTTCTACAGGTCTGATCTTTGGCTTGGTTCTGTCTTTTGACTCACCAAGAAGTGAACCCAGTTTTTCTGGTAACATTTCCACTTAATCAAAACATGTATTTGTGACAAAAATTCTGTAAATTTGTATAATTAAAGGTGGCAAGAACAAAGCAATTTTATATTGGAGACAGTTTGAAAAGATTTTACATTAAAAAATAGGCACTATTGATGCTAAAAGCTCAACTTCTGTCCACCAGTACCAAATCAAATCTGAGAGACAGAGTTTTGGGTGAAGTAGAGAAGAATAGCTTTGTTGCTTTGCCAGGCAAAGGGAACACAGCAGACTCCTGCCACCAAAATCTGTGTGTCCCAACTCAGGAAGATTTGATGAGGAGTTTTGTATTGGGCTTCCCTGGTGGCTCAGATGGTAAAGATTCTGCCTGCCAATACAGGAGACCCAGGTTTGACTCTTGGGTTGGGACGGTATCCTGACAAGGAAATAGCAACCCGTCTCAATATTCTTGCCTGGAGAATCCCATGGACAGAGGAGCCTGGTGTGCTACAGTCTATGGTATCACAAACAGCTGGACATGATTGAGTGACTAAGCAAAGCACAGCACAGCATAATCCTTGTAATATATCTGAGAGTTACTGATTATTTGTCATCCCTATTGTAGGGATGAGGATACTTCATTTTATAGCAATAGTTGAAGAGTGGGGTTGCTGATAAGATTAGGGTGTGTGCAGGGACTTCACTCTTCTAAACTGGTTTCAGGTAATCCTCGATGAGCTTCTCTGGTTCCTTTCATCTTACAGTTGGTTTCTTGACTGCTCCTCCCTTGATTAGCAACTGTTTAGATATGCCCTTAGGAGCTCAGGAAAGGTCATGGAGGCTGGAGTCTTCCCTATAAATAAGAAATGGGGGACAGAAAGATTTCTGTACTTGATTTCAAGGCCATACCTTGAAATCTTTGTTTTACAAACTCAACACTCCTTGCTACGCTTTTGTTAGAATATTGTCATGTTAATAAACCATAGTAACTCTAAATCAAACTTCTAAAAGCTCTTTTGCTTTTATGTGAAGATAGAGCACAGCAAAATCCCAGAGTATTGTTAAATATAAGTGACATAATAGATTTCTTTCAAAAATTGTTTCAGAGCTGTATGCATCCAATGTTTCCTCAAACTAATTTTTCTCATTTTTCACGTTAATTTAAATGTATTCCACCCTTTAAAGAAAGAAAGTAATAAAGGCATGTTACTCATTTTCCAATCTCCCACCAAATAAAAATGGGAAAAAAATTAAAATATATCTGAGTTCATTGATAGTGACTGAGAGCACTAAGATATGTCAGTCACATAAACGAGTAAATAATAAAATACAACTCTGTAGGGGACCAAAATTTTCCACCCCAAGATGTGTCTTTGGAGGCACCATTGGGGCAGCTGCATAGCTGATGACTTTATGGTGGGCTTCCTATTTGTTTCTGTCCTGAGTTTTCTAGGGCACACCTACTGGGCAGCTGTAGTAACTGATAGCTTGATTTCCACAGCATCCTTCACTTATTAGTATGGCAAATGGCAATCTTAGTCCACAAATACAGAGAGCAAAACAGTGGACACCAGTGGGGAAAGGGTAGGGGGAAGGAACATGCTAGGGGTAAGGAATTAAGAGATACAATCTATTATGTATAAATAGATTAAAAAACATATATAGCACAGAGAATTGAAACAATTGTCTAGTAATTACTTTTAATGAAGTAAAATCTGTAAAGATTCTGAATCACTATGTTATACATCTGAAACTAATATTGTATTGTAAACAAACTATTGTTTGGTTGATAAGTTGTGTCTGACTCTTTGTGAGCCCATGAACTGCAGCAAGCCAGACTTCCCTGGCATGGACAAACTCATGTCCATTGTGTCAGTGATGCCATTCAATGGTCTCATCCTCTGTCACCCACTTCTCTATCTGCCCTCAGTTTTTTCCAGCATCAGGGTCTTTGCCAATGAGTCGACAATGAGTCAACAATGGCACCAGGTGACCAAAGTATTGGGGCTTCAGCATCAATCCTTTCAATGAATATTCAGGTTTGATTTCCTTCAGAACTGACTGGTTTGATCTCCTTGCAGTCCAAGGACTCACAAGAGTCTTCTTCAGCAACACAATTCAAAAGCATCTATTCTTCTGTGCTCTGTCTTCTTTATGGTCCAGCTCTCACATCTGTACATGACTACTGGCAACACACTCCAGTATTCTTGCCTGGAAAATGCCACGGACAAAGGAGTCTGGCAGGCTGCAGGCCATGTGAAAAACCATAGCTTTGACTATATGGATCTTTGTTGGCAACGTGATGTCTCTGCTTTTTAATACACAGTCTACGTGTGTGTCATAGCTTTTCTTCCAAAGAGTAAGCATCTTTTAAAACAAGCTATATTTCAAAAAAGGAAAAAGAATATTTTGAGATGTCACTGGAAAAAATAAAGATATTGGATAATTGAACCAAATAATAAGCATTACTATTACTAGAAATATTACTAGCAAAGTAATGCTCAAAATTCTCCAAGATAGGTTTCAACAGTACGTGAACAAAGAACTTCCAGATGTTCAAGCTGCACTTAGAAAAGGCAGAGAAGCCAGAGATCAAATTGCCAACATCTAGTGAGTCATAGGAAAAGCAAGAGAGTTCCAGAAAAACATCTACTTCTGCTTCCTTGACTATGCCTAAATCATCGACTGTGTGGATCACAACAAACTGAAAAATTCTTAAAGAGGTGGGAATATCAGACCACCTTACCGGCCTCCTAAGAAATCTATATGCAGACCAAGAAACAACAGAACCAGACATGGAACAATGGACTGATTCCAAATTGAGAAAGGAATACGTCAAGGCTGTATATGATCACCTTGCTTTTTAAACTTATTTGCAGAGTACATTATGAGAAACCCAGGGTGGATGAAGCAGAAACTGGAACCAAAATTGCCGGGAGAAATATCAGTAAACTCAGATATGCAAATGAAACTACCCTTATGGCAGAAAGCAAAGAGGAACTAAAGAACCTCTTGATGAAAGTGAAAGGGAGAGTGAAAAAACTGGCTTAAAACTCTACATTCAAAAAATGAAGATCATGGCATCCAGTCCCATCACTTCATGGCAAATAGATGGGATAATAATGGAAACTGTGACAGACTTTATTTTCTTGGACTCCAAAATCACTACAGATGGTGACTGCAGACATGAATTAAAAAGACGCTTGCTCCTTGGGAGAAAAGCTATGATCAAATTAGCATATTAAAAAGAAGAGACACTACTTTGCCGACAAAGGTCCATCTAGTAAAAGCTGTGGTTTTTCCAGTAGTCACGTATGGATGTGAGAGTTAGACCATAAAGAAAGCTGAGCACCAAAGAACTGATGCTTTTAAACTGTGGTACTGGAGAAGATTCTTGAGAGTCTCTTGGACAGCAAGGAGATCAAACCTGTCATTCCCAAAGGAAAGTGTGAAGTGCAAGTGAAATTTGCTCAGTCATGTCTGACTCTTTGGGACCCCATAGTCTATATAGTCCATGGAATTCTTCAGGCCAGAATACTGGCATGGGTAGCTTTTTCCTTCTTCAGGGGAGCTTCCCAACCCAGGGATTGAACCCAGGTCTCCCACATTGCAGGCTGATCCTTTACCAGTTTAGCCACAAAGGAAGCCCATCCTAAAAGAAATCAGTAGTGAATATTCATTGGAAGGACTGATGCTGAAGCTGAAGCTCCAATAATTTGGCCACCTGATGTGAAGAACTAACTCATTGGAACAGACCCTGATGCTGGGAAAGATTGAAGGCAAGAAGACAAAGGGACAACAGAGGATGAGATGGTTGGATGGCATCATTGACTCCATGGACATGAGTTTGAGCAAGCTCCAAGAGTCAGTGATGGACATGGAAGCCTGGAGTGCTACAGTCCATGGGGTCACCAAGAATCAGACACTACTGAGCGACTGAACTGACTGAATAAGCAGTACTAATTTTCAGAAACAAAAATTTAAAATAAAGCTGAATGCATGTTTAAATGATAAAAAATAAATAAAGTATTAGCTGATGCCTATTTAGTATTCACTACTTGTCAAACACAGTTCTACATATATATTATGTTTATTAGCTTATTTAATTTCCACAATCACCCATTTTTACCTATATTTCACTTATGAAGAAACTAAGTCACAAAGAGATCCTTTGTCCAAAGTTTAGAACTCACTACGATTGTTTAACTGCTATGGTAATCTACACTAATGAATAACTAAATAAATCACTTCTTAAATTCAAGATCAACAGAATTAAAAATGAAGACATTTAAGAACTCTGCCTCCTGTAGTTAGAGCCAGTGGTGCAAAGAGAGATTTTTTTTATTATTTTATTTTATTTAAGAGAAACCATGCATCAAAATTTTTTCTGAGTTAATGGATTCAATCTTCATTATTCAGTCTTCTTATGACCCGCAATATATTCAAGAAAAACTGTGAAATGGTGTAGTCTATGATCAGTTGTTCAAAATAAACATATAGTCTCTGCTTGGGAAAAGGATTTACTTGGTATTTAAATGTTTCACTATTGAAAACATGCAAGGTGGTATTCAAATAAAGGAGACACAACCAAAGACAGCCTAAATAATCATGCCACTGTTTATTGCTTCCTTTATGTTTTACAAGAAGGAAAATTCTGATATAAACCTTTATGGAAATAGCTATTTCAGGGGACATTGTGTTAACCTCATATATCTCACTCAGACTTTAAGCTCTTTAAGTAAGGTCTATAAAGTCAAGATCTTTAAACAATACTGATGCATCGTAAGTGACAGTGAATGTATGTTGAATGAATGAATGAGTCCCAGATGTTGTTAGCTTCATTCTCTTTGTATGATAACCTGATGAATTAGAAAACTTTGAGAATATAGTATAGATAGCTATTTTTTTAAACTGGATATAGAATTAAAGATTATTGATTCCCAGCAGGTAACAGGCAGTGAATCAGCATAATTAATAAACAATCTTAATAGGGACCCATCTTCCCTCGCTGGGAACCATGGAAACCACTAGGTACAAAAAACAAAATCAATGCCTTTCAGAAGTCTCTTCTAAAGCAAATTAGGAATCTGGCGAAATGAACTGTGAAATGAGCATCACTGCAACACCTTGCATTTATGTAAATAAGCATTATGGAGACAACTCCATTATTTCTCCAATTAGTAAAGAGATTCCTGGGAAAACAGGTTGAAATGGGTTCATTTGCGGCTACAGCAACCTTCTTCATTCTGAAGAATTGGTGCTTTTGAACTGTGGTGTTGGAGAAGACTCTTGAGAGTCCTTTGGACTGCAAGGAGATCCAACCAGTCCATTCTGAAGGAGATCAGCCCTGGGTGTTCTTTGGAAGGAATGATGCTAAAGCTGAAACTCCAATACTTTGGGCACCTCATGAGAAGAGTTGACTCATTGGAAAAGACTTTGATGCCGGAAGGGACTGGGGGCAGGAGAAGAAGGGAACGACAGAGGATGAGATGGCTGGATGGCATCACCGACTTGATGGACGTGAGTCTGAGTGAGCTCCGGGAGTTGGTGATGGACAGGGAGGCCTGGCATGCTGCGATTCACGGAGTCGCAGAGTCGGACACTGAGCAACTGAACTGAACTGAACTGATAGACTCTAATTTATATTTTGATTTTTCCTCAATTGGCTTTCCAACAATGTAGAAGACAGTATTCTAGGTTTTTGTGGGGAAAGTATCAAGATCAAAAGAACATGGACAAATGACAAGGAGTATTCACAGGAAATAGTCCTATTGAGGTCTTTCACTGTTACAAGACCATCTACAGACCATGCTCTTTTCATCAGACATTTAATATACTATTGAAAGCGTTTCATGGCTGCAATCATCTGCAGTGATTTTTGACCCCCCAAAAATAAAGTCTGACACTGTTTCTACTGTATCCCCATCTATTTGCCATGAAGTGATGGGATCAGATGCCATGATCTTCGTTTTCTGAATGTTGAGCTTTAAGCCAACTGTTTCACTCTCCTCTTTCACTTTCATCAAGAGGCTTTTTAGTTCCTCTTCACTTTCTGCCATAACGGTGGTGTCATTTGCATATCTGAGGTTATTGATATTTCTCCCAGCAATCTTGATTCCAGCTGTGATTCTTCCAGCCCAGCGTTTCTTCTGATATACTCTGCATGTAAGTTAAATAAGCAGGGCAACAATATACAGCCTTGACATATTCCTTTTCTTATTTGGAACCAGTCTGTTGTTTCATGTCCAGTTTGAACTGTTGCTTCCTGACCTGCATATAGGTTTCTCAAGAGGCAGGTCAGGTGGTCTGGTATTCCCATCTCTTTCAGATTTTTCCAGTTTATTGTGATCCACACAGTCAAAGGCTTTGGCATAGTCAATAAAGCAGAAATAGATTTTTTTTGGAACTCTCTTGCTTTTTCCATGATCCAGCAGATGTTGGCAATTTGATCTCTGGTTCCTCTGCCTTTCCTAAAACCAGGTTGAATATCGGGAAGTTCACGGTTCACATATTGCTGAAGCCTGACTTGGAGAATTTTGAGCATTACTTTACTAGCATGTGAGATGAGTGCAACTGTGCAGTAGTTTGAGCATTCTTTGGCATTGCCTTTCTTTGGGCTGCAAGGAGATCAAACCAGTCCCTCCTAAAGGAGATCAGTCCTGAGTGTTCTTTGGAAGGACTGATGCTAAAGCTGAAAATCCAATACTTTGGCCACTTCATGTGAAGAGTTGACTCATTGGAAAATACTCTGATGCTGGTAGGGATTGGGGGCAGGAGGAGGAGGGGACGACTGAGGATGAGATGGCTGGATGGCATCACTGACTTGATGGACATGAGTTTGAGTGAACTCTGGGAGCTTGTGATGGACAGGGAGGCCTGGTGTGCTACAATTCATAGGGTCGCAGAGTTGGATAAGACTGAGAGACTGAACTGAATTGAACGGAAAGCTTTTACCTCCCTTTTCTATGCCCAAGCAAATATATCAATAATGTGGCAAATCTCTTATTTCTACAGAATTGATAAGCACATGCTAAATAAGTGCATGGGTTCATCGCAATGTGTTGTTGCACTAGCCTAAATGGTCTCTTCTCTCAGTCCTACTGTAGTCAATCTTGCATAGTATTTCTCTTGTCAGATTAATTTTCCTAAATTATTATCTGCATCATATCCTTTTCTTACTAAATTGGGTTTCTATGACTCCCATTTTTCAAAAGATCAAACTCTAAACTCCTTTCTTGACAGTGGGAAAGCCTGATATACCCTTAATTCTTTAACCACTTGTGGATAATGCTACCATATCTTAGCAATGCCTTGCACCCCTCTGCCTGATTCTTGCCTGGCTCCTAGACTCAGTTCAATTCTTGCTTCCTACATGGAATCTTCCCATTACATTTCAGCTTCCCATGACCACTCTCTTTATTATGAAATTAAGGCTTATTTCAAAATTGTACTATGTATTTGATCATTGTACTGTCTTGATTTCTGGTTTAATTTATTTCTGGCTCTATGTTTTGTCCCCTTATCATAGCCATTACCTCTATACTTCTTTATATGTGCCCTCTGATTGAAACTGTCAACTGCAAATTGGTACTTGCCATCTACTAATCCTTTTACAACCTAAAAGGATTAAATCCTGTGCTGCAGCAGTTGCTGAATTTCAACACCCTCTGAACAGAGTTCAAGGTAGAGAGCAGAAATGAGACATTCTGTGCTCTGGGAAAAACTGGCAGAATAGGTCTTCAGGTAGTTAGATATTTTCAGGAGCCTATTTTATGAGCCCAATTTTTGTATCTGTTCATCTCTATAAAAGCACTAAAATCTTTCATGATGATGGCTGTTACCCACGACTGAAGAAAGCTTCATGAGACTAGCAGAATACTGGAAAAAAATATATGTGCTTGATTGAATGTATTCCTCTTTCACCAAAATCACATATATACTGATCTCACCCCCCACCCCCACGCCTCTTTGGAGCAGTTTCTCAGAGCTATCTAAGATGTCTGCTGGGCTGCAACCTTAATTTTGCCCCAAATAAAACTTAACTCACAGCTCTCACACTGTATATTTTTTAACCCTAAAGAATCAAGTGGAACAACATACACCCTCTCCACCAAGTATAAAAGCCCCTCCATATACCCTGCCTCTTATTTGTAGAAAAACTGAAATCTCCCTGTCCTCCCTGAATCACAAAAGAACTAGGTTCAAGCAGCTAATTATTATGACAATAGAGTCACAGACTCAGTATCTGATACATATTCCTGAGCTGTTTTAGAAATTTTATAACTGGCCCTAGAGGGAAAAAGCTAACTGCATGATGACCAGACTGCAACCATGACTTAAGCTACTCCAACTTGAACGGTGCTGAAACCTATGGCTACCATAGTTCCAAGAAGTAGCCTGAAGAGAATGGAGTTAATGCTATTGCTCATAATAATCAGTCTTTATTAGTATCAAAATAATTGTGGTTTTCTCTGTCTGGAAATGTAAGTGGAAAACTAAAATTGTCAGCAAAGAGATGTGCTAAGCCTATGACCATATCTTTCACTCTAAGACCTTGATGCCCTCTCTCAGCATGAAGAAGTTACAGAAGATGGATCTTTGTCCCTAATCACATAGAAATGGAATCATATCTGATGGAGTGTGTGTGTTGGGGGCGGGGGGAGGTGTGGACTTGTAAGCAGCTCTTTGCAGGAAACTGCACTGGGCAGGAAACCTCTTTTCTTGTCAAAACTGTATCATTAATAACCTTAAACCAGGTACCCTCATGCAGCTCTGTTCACTGCTGGCCTAAGCACACTTTTCAAATCTTTGGTCACACAACATCTTGTCTAACATGTGGGCTTTTTCTCATGGATCAAAGAAGGAAAAAATGAAGAATGAGTAATTAACAGATGACAAGATCTCTTCCCTATTTTTCCCTTCAGTAGTCTCACAGACAAACTGTGTGAACAAACTGTGAGCAAGGCTACATCAAAGAAAGATCACAGTAAGTCGACAAGCCTGCACATAGAATGTTTCATGACTCTCACCCTTCATTTCAATGATTAACTGAGATTACTTCCCTTGTCCCTTTAAAAGCTTTCATGGCCAATCAGAATCCTTGGAGATAGTTTTGGATGACACTGAGTCCTTTGGAGGGAATGATGCTGAAGCTGAAACTCCAGTACTTTGGCCACCTCATGCGAAGAGTTGACTCATTGAAAAAGACTCTGATGCTGGGAGGGATTGGGGGCAGGAGGAGAAGGGGACGACAGAGGATGAGATGGCTGAATGGCATCACTGACTCAATGGATGCGAGTCTGAGTGAACTCCGGGAGTTGGTGATGAACAGGGAGGCCTGGTGTGATGCGATTCATGGGGTCGCAAAGAGTCGGACATGACTGAGCGACTGAATTGAACTGAAATGAGTCCACCATCTCCCATATTGCCACCATTCTGATTTAAGGCAACTTTTCTATCTACCAACATTTTCTTTTACTTGGTATTGATTTTTGATAGGTGAGTAGCCAGACCTAAGTTTGATAGCGTGATAACCATCCGGCCTCACTTATGCCATTACTTCCATTCCAATAATTCATTAGCCTAAAAAGGTCCTCAAATGCAGTCATCCATTATCTACTCTCCCCCACATTTCTTTTATTGACTCTTTGTTTGCTATAACAACTTCCTTGTGTAGATCTTTAAATCTTTTCCTGTCACTTTTTTTTTCCCTTGACTGACACAACCCAAATAGTTAAGAAAACAATTTGTCTGCTCTGCATCTGTATTCTGCTCCATGCCAATATTCAAATAAACAAAAAATTTAGAAAATAAAATTACAAAAACTATGCTGATTTTAAACTGTGACCTCAAATCTCAAATGTAATTCACACAGACTATACCTAACCATGGGCACCAGACTTCCCTGGTGGCTCAGATGATAAAGAATCTGCCTGCAATGAGAGAGACCTGGGTTCTATCCCTGGGAGGAGAGTATGGCAACCCACTCCAGTATTCTTGCCTGGAGAATCCCCATGGACAGAGGAGCCTGGTGGGCTACAGTCAATTGGACTGTAGAGTCAAACACAACTGAGCAACTAAGCACAACCTTGGGCACCAACCATTTCTCCTATACCTCTTCTATGTATTCTAGTCTTTTTTTCAAGAGCTATTTCTTTCTCCTCCTGTTAAATCTGGTCTTATGTTGGACATATGGTCTTATGCTAGACTTAATTAGTAATGTGGTACAAGTGACTCTATGACAATTTATGGTCCAGCTTCTAAAAACCTCTAAGGATGCTAAAGAAGCACGGTGGGGTATGAGTATCCACCGTAGCCTGTAGGATTAGGGAAAGTTCCCTGAAAAGGAGGATTTCATCTAAGGTCAAAATTAACTTGTGAGTTAAATTAGGGTTAGGTAGTGGAGAATCCCAGGGACGGGGAGCCTCTATGGGGTCACACAGAGTCGGACACGACTGAAGCGACTTAGCAGCAGCAGTGAGAATGTATGTACTAGTAGAAATTAATATGTATATTTCTAACAAAATAATATTAATCAATGTTTTAAATTTAAAAATCTATCAAATATAGAACTACTACCTACCTAGATGAGTTCCTAGATGAGGACTTAAAGACCAGGTTAAAGTATCTGCATTTTGATAACTATAACATAGGTTTGAGCCATCCTAAAAAAAAAAAAAAAAAAGGAACCTGACTTCTAAATACCTGAGAAAGAGCATTAACTAATAAAATTTTCCCTCGTATAAAGTAAGAGCTGTAATGGAAAATAAAACTCCACTTCTAATTTAGGAAGCTCATATTTAGCTCTGTATAGTTGTTTTTCCATCTCTAGTTTGCTTAGATGTTCATAAGTTTTGAAAACAAGACTTAACACTTATTTGAAAATGAAGAACAAACCGTGATTAAGCAATAATAATTAATATGGATATTTATCACTAAAAACTAGACAGGTGTTATATTGAAAAGCATCCCCAAGGGGGGAAAAAGGGCAAAAGGGTAAAGTGGTTGTCTGAGGAGGCCTTACAAATAGCTGAGAAAGAAGAGAAGCTAAAGGCAAAGGAGAAAAGGAGAGATATACCCATCTGAATGCAGAGTTCCAAAGAATAGCAAGGAGAAATAAGAAAGCCTTCCTATATGAACAAAATAAAGATATAGAGGAAAAGAATAGAACTGGAAAAACTAGAGATCTCTTCAAGAAAATTAGAGATACAAAGGAGGCATTTCATGCAAAGATGGACAAAATAAAGGACAGAAATGGAATGGACCTAACAGAAGTAGAAGATATTAAGAAGAGGTGGCAAAAATACACAGAAGACTATAAAAAAGAGATATTAATGACCCAGATAACCATGATGGTGTGATCACTCACCTGGAGCCAGATATTCTGGAGTGCAAAGTCAAGTGAGCCTAAGGAAGCATCACTAGGAACCAAGCTAGTGGAGATGATGGAATTCCAGTTGAGCTATTTCAAATCCTAAAAGATGCTGCTGCTAAAGTGCTGCATTCAATATGCCAGCAAATTTGGAAAACTCAATAGTGGCCACAGGACTGGAAAAGGTCAGCTTTCATTTCAATCCCTAGGAACAATGCCAAAGAATGCTCAAACTACTCCACAGTTGCACTCATTTCACAAGCCAGCAAGGTAATGTCCAAAATTCTTCAAGCTAGGATTCAACAGCATGCAGACAAAGAACTTCCAGATGTAGAAGCAGGATTTAGAAAAGGCAGAGGAACCAGAGATCAATCAAATTGCCAAAAGCAAGCAAATTCTAGAAAAACATCTATTTCTGCTTCATTGACTACACTAAAGCCTTTGATTGTGTAGGTCACAATAAACTGTTGAAAACTCTTAAAGAGATAGGAATGCCAGACCACCTTACCTGCCTTCTGAGAAGCCTGCATGCAGGTCAATACAGTTAGAACTGGACATGGAACAATGGACAGGTTAAATATTGGGAAAGGAGTACATCAAGACTGTATGTTGTCACGCTGCTCAGTTAACCTGTATGGAGAGTACATCAAGCGAAATGCCAGGCTAGATGAAGCACACACTCAAATCAAGATAGCTGGGAGAAATATCAACAATCTCAGATATGCAGATGACACCACCCTTATGGCAGAAAGTGAAGAGGAACTAAAGAGTCTCTCGATGAAGACAAAAGAGAAGAGTTGAAAAAGCTGGCCCAAAACTCAACATTCAAAAAGTGTAGATCATGGCATCCAGTCCCATCACTTCATGGCAAATAGATGGAGAAACAATGGAAACAGTGAGAGACTTTATTTTCTTTGGCTCCAAAGTCACTGTGGATGGTGACTGCAGCCAGAAAATTAAAAGACATTTGCTCCTTGGATTAAAAGTTATTGCAAACCCAGACAGTGCATTAAAAAGCAGAGACATTACTTTGCCAACAAAAGTTTGTATAGTCAAAACTATGGTTTTTCCTGCCATCATGTATTGATGAGGAGCTAGAGTCAAATAATTGATGTTTTCGAACTGCAGTGTTGGAGAATACTCTTGAGAGTTCCTTGGACTGCAAGCAGATCAAGTCATTCAGTCCTAAAGGAAATCAACCCTTGGTATTCATTGGGAGAGCTAATGCTGAAGCTCCAATATTTTGGCCACCTCATGCGAAGAGCCGATTAATTAGAAAAGCCCCTGATGCTGGTAAAGATTGAAGGCAGGAGGAGAAGGGGACAACAGAGGATGAGATGTTTGGATGGCAGCACCAACTCAATGGACATGAGTTTGGGAAAACTTGGGGATATGGTAAAGGACAGGGAAGCCTGCTGTGCTACAGTCCACGGGGTTGCAAAGAATTGAACATGACTACCCCACTAAACAACAATAAATATTGGAGATGTACTGGAGATCCCTAGACATAAACATAAATTTGGTTCTATATTTTATAAATAATCATGTGAATGTTTTTTTGAAATGTCTCTCTAGTTAAATAGTAGACATATCCTAAGAGGCATGAAAAAGTTTTCTGCTTCCAGGTTTTGTATTACTGAAGAAAAAGGAGAAACCAGAGAGTGGCGAGCTGAAGTTATAGGCCATGATCAGATCATGGATGGCTTCCATCCAATGTAGGCCTTAACAGATTGTTATTTAGGGAATGAATATAGAATCATTTGTGTCTTTTCCTTATACAACAAAACCAGTCAAGTAAATCAATGCTTGCATTTAAGGTTAAATATTGTTACTTTGCACATCCTATCTTCTGGAGAGCCTATCCTTTCTCTGCTGAAATCAGAAGTCAATTCAACCAGGAGTTTGTCTGCTCTGAGGAAGAGAACACAACAGCTACCTAATATTTTTCTTCCTTCTGTTTAATTAACAGTTACTGTGGCTCCAAGCCAGCCCTTGGATGGTAGATGTGTGTTACGTGTAAGGGGGACAGGGAAACAAGGCAGGATCTTAGTTCTCTAGTTTCTAACAACTTAAGCAAAGAGGCATGCAGACAGATATATTACTTCCACACAATGTGGTAAATGTTAGCTTAGTGGTTTCCATTAAATTTCCTATCCTGCCCAATCACCAAGTCCTCTCATCAATTTACAGTAGCTAGAATTAGTCTCACCCTCATTAACACCCACATGAACATTTATATATTATTTGTTATATATGAAAGGATAAATATATATAAACAAATACACACACGCATATTATATAAAGCTGTGAAATTATCAATCTACTGCAGTGGAGGCTGTTAGAGGAGCAGGAACATGTCTTCTTCACAACTGAATCTCCCTTGTTTAGCTCACTGGATGAGATGCTCCAAACAATGTTGAAATCATCCTACTAAAGATCCAGGTTGTTTGGCTCAAGAACCCATGCTCTTTAGATGGAAAGTAATGTTGCTCCTTAAGGCAGGACACCTGGATACCACTTAGCTGTATCGTCCAGTTACCAGTTTACTTTCAGCTCCCATGTATTCTGACTTTGTTTCCTTCTCCTCTCTCCAGCCTGGTGTAGGCCTTGATTACTGACTCCTTTCCAACTCCTCAGACATCAAGTTTTTTTCTCCCCTCCATTGTTTTATATCCAAGATTAAGTGTATCCACTCTTTTCTCAGTGCCTAGTGGTCATAGTACATCATGAGAAACGCTGGGCTGGAAGAAGCACAAGCTGGAATCAAGATTGCCGGGAGAAATATCAATAACCTCAGATATGCAGATGACATGACCCTTATGGCAGAAAGTAAAGAGGAACTAAAAAGCCTCTTGATGAAAGTGAAAGAGGAGAGTGAAACAGTTGGCTTAAAGCTCAACATTCAGAAAATGAAGATCATAGCATCTGTTGCCATCACTTCACGGCAAATAGATGGGGAAACAGTGGAAACAGTGTCAGACTTCATTTTTGGGGGCTCCAAAATCACTGCAGATGGTGACTGCAGCCATGAAATTAAAAGACGTTTACTCCTTGGAAGAAAAGTTATGACCAACCTAGATAGCATATTGAAAGCCAGAGACATTACTTTGCCAACAAAGGTCCGTTTAGTCAAGGCTATGGTTTTCCCAATGGTCATGT
Source organism: Capra hircus (assembly GCF_001704415.2). Classification (NCBI taxonomy): domain Eukaryota; kingdom Metazoa; phylum Chordata; class Mammalia; order Artiodactyla; family Bovidae; genus Capra; species Capra hircus. The sequence continues at coordinate 72,921,753 of NC_030822.1, forward strand.
ACGGATGTGAGAGTTGAACTGTGAAGAAAGCTGAGCACCGAAGAATTGATGCTTTTGAACTGTGGTGTTGGAGAAGACTCCTGAGAGTCCCTTGGACTGCAAGGAGATCCAACCAGTCCATTTTAAAGGAGATCAGCCCTGGGTGTTCTTTGGAAGGAATGGTGTTAAAGCTGAAACTCCAGTACTTTGGCCACCTCATGCGAAGAGTTGACTCATTGGAAAAGACTCTGATGATGGGAGGGATTGAGGGCAGGAGGAAAAGGGGACGACAGAGGATGAGATGGCTGGATTGCATCACCGACTTGATGGATGTGAGTTTGAGTGAACTCCGGGAGTTGGTGATTGACAGGGAGGCATGGTGTTCTGCGATTCATGGGGTCGCAAAGAGTTGGACACGACTGAGCTACTGAACTGGGCTGAACTGAACTGAATGGTCATCAGCCACCCTCTTTAAGTGTCAACTGTCTTCTCCATCCCTCTGGGGTCATGATTTGAAGAGCTCAAGCCATCTATATAGTTTCTTTTCCTGCAGCTTTTGCTGTACATCACTATGACGCAGCTATTGAAGGGGGAAAAGCTCTGCGAAAACCAGTTAACATCTATTTCTTTAAAAAACAAAACACACCTGATTTCTATAAGATAAACCTTGATAAATTAAGAGACATCAATTAGATTTCTGTACTATAATTGATAACTATGAAAACAAAACAAAAAACTGTGCCCTTGTCTACACTACAGGTTTAGTGACCTTCTTGAATAATGCAGAACTCTCCCCAGTACCAAAGTCCCCTCCATGTCCCCTGCCTTTTGTTGTAGAAAAACTGAAGTCTCTGAGGCCTTCCTTCAGTCACAAAAGAGCTGCATCAAACAGTTAATATTTAGGATAATAGAGTCTTTCAGTGTCTGACACATTTTTCTTAAGTTGTTTTGCAGATGCTCTAACTACCACCAGAAGTAAAAAGCTAACTGCATGATAACCAGGCTGTAGCCATGACATAAAATGCTACATCTTTAGCAGGAATGAATTTATGGCCAGCACAACTCCAAGAAGTGACATCAAGAGAATGGAATTAACACTATTGCACATAATAATTTGTATCTTGTGGGCATCAAAGTAATTGTGGCTTGTTCGATTCATATATGAGTCAGTGACTAAAGAGACACTGTGAGCAAAGAGATATTACAGATCCATGTTGATATCCTACATAGCATGTCCTATATCAGCAGGAAAAAGTTATAGAAGATGGACCTTCATTCATAATCCAACAGAAATAGAATGATGTCTGACAGTGGGAATTTGTAAGCAACTCTTGCAAAAAACAGCTTATAGTAGGAGGTAGCTCTCTGCAGGAGGCCCTTTTGTCTTGTTGCTCTAGCAAAGCTATGTTTTAACTTATCCTTTATACCAGGTGTCACCATGCTTAACTAACCTCCAGTCCAAGCACACCTTTCAAAGCTTTTGATCACACAGTCCCTCACTGAACCTGTCAATTCTCCTCTTTGATTAAACAAGTATAAATAAAAAATAAATGATCAGGTGACTAGATCCTTTCTCTAGCTTCCCCATCAGTAGTCTTTCCAGCAAACTGTATTTGCTGCATCTAAAGAAAGATCACAAACACTGGACAAGCCAGCATCCAGTAGGAAATGGTGAAGAATTTGACCCCATGCCTCAATGATTAACTGAGATTACTTCCCCTTGCCCCTTTATAAACTTTCATGGCCAAGCAGAATCTTCAGAGTTGTTTTGGGAACATTAGTCTATCTTCTCCCCTGGATGCCAACCTCCTGAATAAAGCTACCTTCCTGTTCTAACAGCATTTGTCTCTTAAGTATTGGGTTTTGAGTGGCAAGCGACCAAATCTGAGTTTTACTAGAGTTCCAACATTTGCTGTGGCTCAATGGTAAAGAGCCTGCTTGCCAAGCATGAGATGAGGATTAGATCCCTGGGTCAGGAAGATCCCCTGGTGAAGGAAATGGCAACCAACTCCAGTATTCTTTCCTGGGGAACCCCATGGACAGAGGAGCCTGGTGGGCTACAGTCCATGGGATTGCAAAAAGTCCAATATCCCTAGTGACTAAATAATAATGACTAAAAATCTTAATCAGAATTTATCTTTCAAAAGCCCTTAAATCATTCACAAATATTACATATAAGATTTGTACAAGAGGCCCCAAATGGAGTTGCATATACTAAGCTTTGTGTCATCAACTTTTGTTTTAATCTAATTACAGTTTATCTTTCTCAGTCAATCAGGAATCACCTGATGAGCACTACTGACTCTTCCCCTAAAGGAAATCCATCTTGCTATAAACAATTCATTTTTCATCCTGGTATAAATTTCCTTTTCCTACTCCCTTCTGCTTATAAAAGTCTTTCATTTCCTATAGTTTCTTACAGCTCCTTTCTATCTGCCAGATTGGATGTTGCCCAATTAAAATTGTTTTTGTTTAAATGAACTCTTAAATATTATAATGTGCATTAGTTTATCTGTTAATGATTTGCAATGCCTTTGGTAGTAAGTGTAGACATAACAATATTATAATATTATACATGTGTTCAGGAATTAAGTCCATTGAGGATTTTACCTTAGGAACCATGGAGAAAAGGTTTCAAAATACCTTTTCTAGCTAGCTCGTCTTATTTAGACTTATTATCTTTGTTTGAAGATAACCTTAACAATTCTCCTAAAATTACCTTAATTGATGTTTCTGTACAGCCTTTAATTTATTACTCAATTTTGGGTATCTATGAACACCATCTGGCCAAAGGCTTTAATTATTTTGCTAGATACAGCAAAAGTTTTAACAATAAATTTCTCTCTCTGTCTCATCTCTGTTTATATTTCATATAAGATCAGATTCTGCTGTGTGCTTCTTAATTGCATTTAAAACTACATATTAATCCATGTATTTGAAAATATTCTCCTTTTAAAAATTTTCTCTGGAGGGAGAACAAGATGGTGGAGTAGCTGGACATGGAGGACATCTCTCTTCATGGATACATCAGGAATGCACCTTCAGACACAGAAGTGCTTACAGAACACCAGCTGGGAGCAGACAGGCATACCTGACCCCCAGAAAAGAATATATAGACCTACACAAAACTCAGAAGGATGAAGGAAGTAGGGGGCAAAAGGGGAGAGTTAGTAGGACTGCACCTGCCCTCGGCGGGTGGGGTAACTGAAGCAGGAGGCCAGTCCCCACAATGGGACTATTGTTTGGGTCAGAGGAGAAGCATTTGAGGCTGAAAGTGAAGCAGATTATCTGTGACAGCCTAAATTGAATGAGAATCACACAGACGATCCTTTCCGCAGCCATACAGACCCCAGACAGGGATCCCCTAGAAGGCATAGCGGCTGGGACCTGGAGCATAGGGACTGCGGAACAATCCCAGGGCAAGGTCTGCTGTTGACTGCGGGAAGACAGCCTGAGGGGACGTGAGTGAGAGGATTATGGTGGGAAATGCCTCTGGAGGAAAACTAGGCAGCCACAGAGGCAAGGTGATACTGCTGAGTCATGTGTAGGGGGTGGAGCCATCACTGTAGCCTCTCTCCTCACATGCCAACACCAGCAGCTGAACAATAGAGTAGGATCTCAGCCAGAGGACCCCTATAAGTGCCTGATACGCTGAAAAACAGAGAAGGACTCCAGTCAGGGGAGCCCTTCAAGTGCCTGATGCCCCACACCCCAGAGCAGGACCTGGACCAGGCGAGAGCTCTAAGACCTGAATGTGTGGAGCAACAGAGAAGGGCTAGCCAAAGAGCCTTCTGATCACTAGCTGTCAGACACTAGAAAAAGACTCTGATAGGGCCATAGCTCCTGGGGCTGAGGCCATCCGTGTCTCTGCACACTTGGTGCTGCCAGGGTCCCCATGACCCAAGCAGCTGTGTCCCTTTCATGATCCATCCTTACTGGGGCAGAGCTGCCACAGGATAGCAAAAGCACTAATAGCACCATGTCTCCAGGAACAATAAGCGGCTGGCACTCTTGAGTAGCTGGCATTACCAGGGTCCCTGTGATCCAAGCAATCGAGGCTCCTCCATGCATGATCCCCACTGGGATAGAGCTGCCAGAGGATAGAAAAACTCCTGCCTCTCTGCATGCGAGGTTGCTTCCAACGTGTCTGGCTGTGACCCTGTGGACTGTGGCCTGTCAGGATTCTCTGTCAAGAATACTGGAGTGGGTGGCCATACCCTTCCAGAGCACCATCCAGAGCACCATATTCATGCTCCCCTGAATACCTGGTGCTGTCAGGGGCCCTGTGACCCAAGCAACTGTGCCACCTCCACACTTGACCCTCAGTGGGGCAGACCCAAGGCTGCCAGAGTAGCCTCAGGAACAAACTCCTGTGGATGACCCATATGCAGAGGTGGAGATAAAAGCACAGTTGAAACCCAGGGCAGTGTGGCTAAGGAAAAGAAGTGAAAGTCTCTCAGTCATGTCTGACTCTTCACAACCCCATGGACTATACAGTCCAAGGAATTCTCCAGGCCACAATAGTGGAGTGGGTAGCCTTTCCCTTCTCCAGGGGATCTTCCAAACCCAGGGATCGAACCCAGGTCCCCTGCATTGCAGGTGGATTCTTTACCAGCTGAGTCACAAGGAAAGCTCAATGGAAACCACAAGGGAAGACCCATATACAGAGGTGAAGATAAAATCACAGTTGAAACCCAGGGGCACTGTGGCTTAGGAAGATGACCCAACAATTTCCTACCAGCCCTAGAAGCAGCAGATCAAATCCATATGATCAAGTAGACAGACTCTGTGTCTATGGAATATATTAAAGGACAATGAGAGCTCTCATAAAAGAAAACAACACACTAGTTCTGACAGCTGTGGACACTGGGGGCAAGAACACACAGCAGTAGGATTAGATTAGAGTCTGAGCTCCCCCCACAGCAGGTACAGAGACCAGTCTGTACTGGAGGGTATCCTAGGGAGGCAAAGTGGACTGTGACTCCCAGCAAGGGAAAGGACACTGACAGCAGAGACTCAAGAAAAACATTTATTATTCTTATATGTTGACTTGGTCTGTAGTTGTTTCTGGATTTTTTTTTTTTTTCTTTTTATTCTTTTACTTTTTTCGCCCCTCTGTTGTAGTTGTTGATTTTATTAGTACTATTGAAGCTTGTGTGAATTTTTTTTATTTCTCTTTTCTCTCTCTTTTTAATATAAATTTTAAATTTTGTAAATTTATTATTATTTTTTTCTACACTTATTACTTTGTTTGCTTTTCCTATTGTTCTTTTCCCATTGCAGTTAATCTTCAATATATATAAATCTTCTTTATCTACCTCTACTTAACTTTGCATTTCTATTCTTTCCTTCTTTTTCTCTCCACATTTCTTAGTTTATTTTGATTTCATTGCTTTATTGTCCAGTTGGCAACTGGCTCTATCTTTGCTTTCCAGTTTGTGTTTTGGTTAGTTTTGTTCTTAACTGGTGGATATAATTTTTGGGTTCCTTTATTTGCTGGGTCAAACTATTGCACTTTATTACTTTTGTACTGTTTTGGTTTTGCTTATGGGGGTATATGTATGTGTGTATATTCCATTATTTTAGTTATTATTTGCCTGATTTTGTAATTGCTATTTGTTTGGGTGCATCTTTTGTTTCTCATGTTTGTATATTTGCTTTAATTACATTTAATGCCATAACAAACCACTTGTGGAAATTCCATTCCTGGCCAGAGATCAAGCCCTGAGCCTTTGGAGTAGGAGCACTGACTCCAAGACCCTAGATTACCAGAGAACTCCTAACCCTAGGGAGTATCAAATAGTGAGAACTCCCACAAAGGCAGCCACTTGTATACAAGACCTGGTATCACCCAACTGCCAGTAGCACCCTGAACAGGACACCTCATCCAAACAACAAAGAAAGCAAAAATACAAACCGAATCATCAGCAGACAGGATTACCACCTTACTCAGCCCTGTCCATCAGAGGGAAAAAAAAAAAAAAAACAACCCTCACCTTATCTCACCAGAACTCAAGCACAAGACACACCCTACACAAAACTTACACAAACCACTGGAACACGTTTATGAGAGCAGAAACCAAAAGGAACAAAGAATTCAACCTCAAAGCCTAGAAAAAGGAGGCCTGAAACACACTAAGTTTAGGAAAAAAGGAGAAAAGGCAGAGATATACTGCAGAAATGAAGGAACAACTTAGAAAAACACAAATCCAAATAAATGAAGAGGAAATAGGCAAACTACCTGAAAAAGAATTCAGAATAATAATAGTAAAGGTGATCCAAAATCTCAAAAATAGAATGGAGAAAATGCCAGAATTAACTAACAAAGATCTAGAAGAAATTAAAAAAAAATAAGCATACAGAGACAAGCAACACAATTACTGAAATTCAAAATACTCTAGAAGGAATCAGTAGCAGAATATCTGAGGCAGAAGAACAGATAATTGATCTGGAAGATAGAATGGTGGGAATAACAGAATAAAGTAAAAAGAATGAAAAGAAAAACACTGAGGATAGTCTCAGAGACCTCTAGGACAATATTAAATGCACCAACATTTGAATTATAGCGATCCCAAAAGAAGAGAAAAAGAAAGGGTATGAGAAAATTTTTAAAGAGATTATAGTTGGAAATTTTCCTAACATAGGAAAGGAAATAGTCAATCAAGTGCAAGAGGCACATAGAGTCCCATACAGGTCAAACCCAAGGAGAAATACACCAAGACACATACTAATCAAATGAACAAAGATTAAACACAAAGAAAGATTATTAAAAGCAGTAAGGGAAAAGCAACAAGTAACATATAAGGGAAATGCCATACGTTTAACAGCTGAAATTTTAGCAGAAATTCTGCAGGCCAGAAGGGAATGGCAGGATATATTTAAAGTATTGAAAGGGAAAAATCTACAACCAAGATTACCTGGCAAGGATCTCACTCAAAAATTATGGAGAAATCAAAAGCTTTTACAGACAAGCAAACATTAAAAGCATTTAGAAACACCAATCCAGCCCTATAATGAATGCTAAAGGGATTTATGTAGTCAGGAAATGTAAGAGAAAAAAGATCTACCAAAAAAAAAAAAAATTAAGAAAATGGCAGTACAAATACATATCAATAATTGTTTTAAATGTAAATGGATTAAACACTCCAACCAAAAAACACAGACTGAATGGATACAAAAACCAGACCCATATATATGCTGTTTAAAAGAAACCCACTTCAGACCTAAAGACACATATAGACTGAAAGTGAAAGGATGGAAAAATATATTCCATGTAAATGGGAAGCAAAAGATAACTGGAGAACCAATCCTCACTTCAGATAAAATAGATCTTAAACTAAACAAGATTACAAGAGATAAGGAAGGACACCATATATTGATCATGGGACCAATGCAAGAGGAAGACATAACAATTGTAAATATCTATGCATGCAACACAGGAGCACCTCAATACATAAGACAACCACTAACAGACATAAAAGGAGAAATTGACAGTAACGTAATAATAGTAGGAGACTTTAACAACCCACTTACACCAATGGACAGATCATCAAAACAGAAAATTAATAGGAAAATACAAGCCTTAAATTATACATTACTCTAGATGGATCTCATTGATATCTCCAGGACATTCCATCCAAATGCAGAGGAATACATCTTCTCAAGGGCTTATGGAAGATTCTCATGCATAGACCACATCTTGGGTAGCAAGTCAAACCTCAGTAAATTTAAGAAAATTAAAATTGTATCAAGCATCTTTTCTGTAACACTATGACATTGGATGTCAATTCTAGGAAAATAACTGTAAGAAACACTAACACATGGAGATTAAACAATATGTTTCTAAATAATGAACAGATTACTGGGAAATCAAAAGGAAAATGAAAAGAATCTTAGAAACAAATGACAATGAAGACACAACTCAAAACCTACCTACGAGATGCAGCAATAGCAGTTCTAAGAGGGAAGTTTATAGCAATACAATCCTACCTCAAGAAGTGAGAAAAACATCACATAGTTCAGTTCAGTTCAGTTCAGTTCAATTTAGTCGCTCAGTCGTGTCTGACTCTTTGCGACCCCATGAATTGCAGCACGCCAGGCCTCCCTGTCCATCACCAACTCCTGGAATTCACTCAGAGTCGTGTCCATCGAGTCAGTGATGCCATCCAGCCATCTCATCCCTGGTCGTCCCCTTCTCCTCCTACCCCCAATCCCTTCCAGCATCAAAGTCTTCTCCAATGAGTCAACTCTTCACTTGGGGTGGCCAAAGTACTGGAGTTTCAGCTTTAGCATCACATAAACAATCTAAATTTACATCTAAAGTAACTGGAAAAAGAAGAACAAAAAACTCCAAAGCTAGCAGAAGGAAATAAATCATAAAGATCAGAGCAGAAAGAAATTAAAGAAACAATAGTAAAGATTATTCAAACTAAAAGCTTGTTCTTTGAGAAAATAAACAAAATTGACAAACCTTTATCCAGACTAATCAAGAAAAAGAGCAGAATCAAATCAACAAAATTAGAAATAAAAAAGGAGAAGTTACAACAGACAATGCAGAAATACAAAGGAATATAAGAGACTATTATGAGCAACTATATGGCAATAAAATGGACAAGCTGGAAGAAACAGACAGATTCCAAGACTGAACTAGAAAGAAAGAAATTATGAACAACCCAATTACAAGCAGTGAAATAGAAACCATGATCAAAAATCTCCCAAAAAACAAAAACCCAGAGCCAGATGGCTTCATAGGTGAATTCTGTCAAACATTTAGAGAAGAGTTAATGCCTATCCTAAAACTCTTCCAAAAAATTTCAGAGTAAGGAACACTTCCAAACTCATTCTATGAGGCCACCATCATCTTGATACCAAAACCAGGGAAAGAAAAGAGGTAAATCCATCCATCTATGGCCATTTTTTCTTTGACAAAGAAAGAAAATGTCATTGAAACATGTATAATATCATATAAGAAACGAATCGCCAGTCTAGGTTCAATGCAGGATACAGGATGCTTGGGGTTGGTGCACTGGGATGCCCCAGAGGGATGGTATGGGGAGGGAGGTGAGAGGGGGATTCAGGATTGGGAACACATGTACATCCATGGCGGATTCATGTTGATGTATGGCAAAACCAATACAATATTGTAGAGTAATTAGCCTCCAATTAAAATAAATAAATTTAATTAGTGCTGTAAGCACAGGTCAGTTACATGTAGAAGACTGAAATTAGAACACCTCCTAATACCATACATAAAAAATAAAATCAAAATGGATTTAAGACCTAAACAAAGACTAGAAACAATAAAATTCTTATAGGAAAACATAGGCAGAACACTCAATGACATAAACCAAAACAAGATCCTCTATGATGCACTACCTAGAGTGATGGAAATAAAACAAAAAGTAAACAGCTGAGATCTAATTAAGATGAAAAGCTTTTTCACAGGGAAGGAAACTATAAACAAAGTGAAAAGACAACCCTCAGAATGGGAGAAAATAATAGCAAATGAAAAAAATGACAAAGGATTAATTTCCAAAATGTACAAGCAGCTCATACAACTCAATACCAGAAAAACAAACAACCCAATCAAAAAGGGCAAAAGACCTAAACAGACGTTTTTCCAAAGAAGACATACAGATGGCTAACAAACACATGAAAAGATGCTCAATATCACTCATTATTAGGGAAATGCAAATCAAAACTACAATGAGATATCACCTCATAGCAGTCAGAATGGTCATCATAAAAAGTCTACAAAAAATAAGTGCAAGAGAGGGTGTGGAGAAAAGGGAATCCTCTTGCACTGTTGGTGGGAATGTAAATTGATAACAGCACTATGGGAGATGGTATGGTGACTCCTTTAAAAACTAAGAATAAAACCATCATAAGACCCAGCAGTTCCACCACTAGGCATATACCGTGAGGAAACCAAAATTTAAAAAACACATACATTGTATCCTAATGTTCATTGCAGCACTATTTACAATAGCTAGACCATGGAAGCAAACTATATGTCCATCAACAGATGAATGGATAAAGAAGTTGTGGTACATTTATATAATGGAATATCACAGCCATAAAAAGGAATGCATCTGAGTCAGTTCTAATGAGGTGGATAAACTTAGATCCTATTATACAGAGTGAAGTAAGTCAGAAAGAGAAAGATAAATATCATATACTAACATATATATACATATATATGGAATCTAGAAATATGTTACCAATGAATTTATTTGCAGGGCAGCAATGGAAAAACATAGAGAACAGACTTATGGACATAGCTAGGGTCGGGGAGGAAGGAGAGGGTGAGATGTAAGGAGAAAATACCATGGAAAGTTACATTACTATATGTAAAATAGATAGTGGATGGGAATTTGTTGTATGACTCAGGGAACTCAGACCACAGTTTTGTAACAACCTAGAGGAGTGGGATGGGGAGGAAGACGGGAAGAAAGATCAAGGAGAAAGGGACTTGTGTGTACCTATGGCTGTATCATGTTGATATTTGGCAGAAAATTGCAAAGTTCTGTAATATAATTTTTCTTCAATTAAAAAATAAACTAAATAAACTAAAGTCATCATTGAGCCAAAGTCATCATTGATTCTTATGAAACATAATTAAAAATATGTAGAGGAAAAATGCACCAAAGTTTTGTAAAAGCCTGCTTTAATACCTCTAATCTTTCCTTCTCCTTTCTTTCAATGCCTTTTTTTCTTTCCTTGTCTCTGTCTTTTATTTTCTTCCTTATTATGTATTTCTTTATTGTTTTATTTTTAGCAATTGAAAACACTAGATGAGTTTGTTTGATAAGATTTTGGATTTTTTTTTTTTTTTTTTTTTTTTTTTTTGATGCTGGGATACAATACCTTGACTCTGGGCAGATGAAAGGCAGACTCTGCTGCTTACAGATTTGAAAGAGAGAAGGCTGCCAGGCAGAACCATGAAGGGGTTACAACAGCAAGCTGGAACTTAGCAAGCTGGAACTGTGGAAACTTAGGTTTTTCAAATGGGATGGCATAGGCTAAGTTTATCAGACTTCCTGAGGGTTGGCTAATTTGAATATTGTCAGCAGGAGCTGGAAAGTTCTAGTTGTGTAATGCCCTGACCCTGGGGCAATTAGAGCTGGAACATCATAACCCAGGGTATAAAAGTCTGTTAATGGAAGAGACTGGGAAGTGTACTTAATCAGCTATTCAAGCTATTCAAGAAGGGAATTGACTGGTATGTAGCCAGGGCCTGGAAACAGGGTCAAAATAACACATTGTCATTGTTGTTGTTTAGTTGTTAAGTCATGTCCGACTCTGCAACCCATGGACTGTTGCCTGCCAGACTCCTCTGTCCATGGGATTTCCCAGGGAAGAATACTGGAGTGGGTTACCATTTCCATCTTCAGGAGATCTTTCTGACCCAAGAATCAAACCCATATTTCCTGCATTAGCAGATGGATTCTCTTCTGCTGACCTATCAGTTCAATTCAGTTCAGTCACTCAGTCATGTACGACTCTGTGACCCCATGGACTGCAGCACACCAGGCCTCCCTGTCCATCACCAACTCCCAGAATTTACTCAAACTCATGTCCATCGAGTCAGTTATGCCATCCATCCATCTCATCCTCTGTTGTCCCCTTCTCTTCCCACCTTCAATCTTTCCCAGCATCAGGGTCTTTTCAAATGAGTCAGCCCTTCACATCAGGTGGCCAAAGTATCGGAGCTTCAGCTTCAACATCAGTCCTTCCAATGAACACTCAGGACTATCTCTTTTAAGATGGACTGGTTGGATCTCATTGCAGTCCAAGGGATTCTCAAGAGTCTTCAACACCACAGTTTAAAAGCATCAATTCTTTGGCGCTCAGCTGTCTTTATAGTCCAACTCTCACAGCCATACATGACTACTGGAAAAACCATAGCCTTGACTAGATGGAACTCTGTTGGCATCTGTTGGCAAAGTAATGCCTCTGCTTTATAATATGCTGTCTAGGTTGGTCATAACTTTCCTTTCAAGGAGCAAGTGTCTTTTAATTTCATGGCTGCAATCACCATCTGCAGTGATTTTGGAGCCCCCCAAAATAAGGTCTGCCACTGTTTCCCCTGTTTCCCCATCTATTTCCCATGAAGTGACAGGACCGGATGCCATGATCATAGTTTTCTGAATGTTGAGCTTTAAGCCAACTTTTTCACTCTCCACTTTCATCAAGAGGCTTTTTAGTTCCTCTTCACTTTTTGCCATAAGGGTGGTGTCATCTGCATATCTGAGGTGATTGATATTTCTGTCGGCAATCTTGATTCCAGCTTGTGCTTCTTCCAGCCCAGCATTTCTCATGATGTACACTGCATATAAGTTAAATAAGCAGGGTGATAATGTAGAGCCTTGACATACTCCTTTTCATGGAACCAGTCTGTTGTTTCATGTCCAGTTCTAACTGTTTCTTCCTGACCTGCATACAGATTTCTCAAAGAGGCAGATCAGGTGGCCTGGTATTCCCATTTCTTGAAGAATTTTCCACAGTTTATTGTGATCCACACAGTCAAAGGCTCTGGCATAGTCAATAAAGCAGAAATAAAGCTGAATAAAACAGAAATAAAGCTGAGCTATATACATACATGTATCACATGACTGTATTCAATATATCTAATTTATGTAAGGTTTATGTAAGATATCATTTTTTTCACTTGAGATCTTACTTCATTTCATATTTCAACCTCAGGAAACCACACCAGTTAGCCATGCACATAGAATCATGATCATAGTTCTTGGAATGTGAAAACAATACTACCTGGAGGTATTGTCATTGATACTAGTAAATATCTTAATTTTCTTACTATATACACTGCACTGGTGTATATGTATATATCTTTATATATGTAGTCTTATTTAATCCTTAGGATAATAACTTAGTGAGATATTATTTCTATCTGGAGTATAGAACCTCTGCTTAGTGAAGGAAGAAGAAATAACTTAGAAATGAAGCTGAGAGGTAAATAAGTGCCAAACGGCAAATGACCTAGAGCTTTGAAATTTACCTCATGGGCAATAGAGTTTTAGGTGTGTGGAAGAAATATGAGGAACAAGATATGTGAAGCTTTGTTCAAAACATATGTCAAAAATGGCCTGTTTCCATGAGGCAAATTATTTAGAATCTTCTGTAGCCTACGACAACTGGCACATGTGTGAACATAAATAATAAATTGGGTGTGTGCTTGGGCTTGTGTGTGTGTGCATGTGTGTAAGGAACCGGCTGCTTTACAGGGTTCAGCTGTAATAAAAATAGATGATAGATTAAGAGCTAAATTATTTTTAGCTTCCTGGTCTCTATTAAACTTTCTTTTTACCACCTTTTTCTGTGTTGCTCACTCTCTTTTCAATTTTAAGGTCATTACAGTTAATCCCCATACGTTTTTCTTATCACGCTTCTCACAGTACAGAATAGTTATTCTTCCATTGACTTTAAAAATTCATTTATAAGAATATAAATTTTGAAGTTCACATAATTAACTTAAACCTTAAAAACTACCCATCTTGGAAATCACTTGTAGGACCTTTTTCAACATTTCATATCACTAAGTAATAAAATTGATGACATAATCAGTTATCAAATAACTTACACATATATGTACATATGCATATATATATTAGATAAAAATTAGTTTTTACTTTGAAAAAATATATCATAGGGAAAATATGGTTAGTAACAAAGTTTTACCTCAAGACAGATTGCGTTTTCGGGGAACCCTTTACACTTCAGATTTACATTTATGTCATTTCAAAGACCAGGCAAATATACCGTGAAAGGTATGTGGTCATTCATTTTAAGTGAATAAACAAAATACATCTCTCTGAAAGATTCTGGGATTCCCATTTGACCTATGTGTGCATCCTATTACTAAGAAGAATGGAAAGGTGCAGGCTGCTCAGAAGTGCCTTTGACAGAGTGTATGGCATCCGAAGTCCAGCCTATATCAAGTCAAGATTGCGTGACTTTATATTTATTGTTGCTTCTGTTCAAAACATTTTTTAATAGGAGTGCCTCAGTTTTATTATGGACTATGGTACACAGTAATCACCCAAAACATACTGGTAAATTGAATTGAAGTATTAAGTTTAGGCAGCAAGCTTTTTAAAACTTCAGCTAGAATAAGTGACTGTGTGTGTTAAATGTAACCATAATCTTGATGTGTTTTCAGCAAGTTAAAATATACTAATCTTCATATTTTAGGCACTTGGCAAATGCCATTCCCTTACTAATTTAACCTCATGTGGTGAGAAATAAGCTCTCAATTTCAAATTTTATGAAATACTATAAGATTATTTCAAAAGTTTGAGGATAATGTGATTTGGTTGTAGCTAATGACCTTGAGTGAGAATAATCTCAATTATAAAGAAAAAGAGTTTTTCAAGAACAAAAAAGAGTTTTGTTTAGTTTTTGTTTCTTCCTTAAGCTTATATGAAGTACAGGAACTATTTCCATTCTTAAAGAGGTATAAGAATAAGAGATAAAGACTACTAAAAAAGGAGAAAAGTTAGTTAATCTAAACCACATAGTAGTAACATGGAATGAATTTACCTATTGCTAACTTTGAATGTTGTGTCTCACTGAAATTCATATGTTAAAATCCTGATGGCCCAATGTAATGGTATAGGAGGTGGGGTTTTGGGGGAGTACCTTTATTTTTGTTTTACTTTTAGACCTCAGAGAACCAGCTCATTTCTTCTGGCATGTGAAGACATAAGGAGAAATTTGTAACTGGGGAGACTGCCCTGATCTGTAACTGCAAGCCTCTAGAACTGTTACAGTTAAATTTATAAGCCTTTTCAGTTCAGTTCAGTTCAGTTCAGTTGCTCAGTCATGTCCAACTCTTTGCAACCCCATCAATTGCAGCACGCCAGGCCTCCCTGTGGATCACCATTTCCCAGAGTTCACACAAACTGTTGTCCATCGAGTCGGTGATGCCATTCAGCCATCTCATCCTCTGTTGTCCCCTTCTCCTCCTGCCCCCAAAACCTCCTAGCATCAAAGTCTTTTCCAATGAGGCAACTCTGTGTGAAGTGGCCAAAGTATTGGAGTTTCAGCTTTAGCATCATCCTTCCAATGAAAACCCAGGACTGATCTCCTTTAGAATGGACTGGTTCGATCCCCTCGCAGTCCAAGGGACTCTCAGGAGTCTTCTCCAACACCACAGTTCAAAAACATCAATTCTTTGGCACTCAGCTTTCTTTACAGTCCAACTCTCATATCCATAGAAGACCACTGGAAAAACCATAGCCTTGACTAGATGGAACTTTGTTGGCAAAGTAATGTCTCTGCTTTTGAATATGCTATTTAGGTTGGTCATAACCATGCTTCCAAGGAGTAAGCATCTTTTAATTTCTTGGCTGCAATCACCATCTTCAGTGATTTTGGAGCACCGCCCCCCCCAATAAATAAAGTCTGACACTGTTTCCACTGTTTCTCCATCTATTTCCTATGAAGTGATGAGACCAGATGCCATGATCTTCATTTTCTAAATGTTGAGCTTTAAGCCAGTATCTTCACTCTCTTCTTTCACTTTCATCAAGAGGCTTTTTAGTTCCTCTTCACTTTCGCCATAAGGGTGGTGTCATCTGAATATCTGAGGTTATTGATATTTCTCCCAGCAATCTTGATTCCAGCCTGTGCTTCTTCCAGACCAGCGTTTCTCATGATGTACTCTGCATAGAAGTTAAATAAGCAGGGTGACAATATAGGGCCTTGGCATACTCCTTTTCCTATTTGGAACCAGTCTGTTGTTCCACGTCTGGTTCTAACTATTGCTTCCTGATCTGCATATAGGTTTCTCAAGAGGCAGGTCAGGTGGTCTGGTATTCCCATCTCTTTCAGAATTTTCCACAGTTTGTTGTTATCCATACAGTCAAAGGCTTTGGCATAGTCAACAAAGCAGAAATAGATGTTTTCCTGGAATTCTATTGCCTTTTCCATGATCCAGCGGATGTTGGAAATTTGATCTCTGGCTCCTCTGCCTTTCCTAAAACCAGCTTGAACATCTGGAAGTTCACGGTTCACGTATTGCTGAGGCCCGGGTTGGAGATTTTTGACCATTATTTTACTAGCGTGTGAGATGAGTGCATTGTGCGGTGGTTTGAGCATTCTCTGGCATTGCCTTTCTTTGGGATTGGAATGAAAACTGACCTTTTCCAGTGCTGTGGCTGAGTTTTCCAAATTTGCTGGCATTTTAAGTGCAGCACTTTCACAGCATCATCTTCCAGGATTTGAAACAGCTCAACTGGAATTCCATCACTTCCACTAGCTTTGTTCGTAGTGATGCTTTCTAAGGCCCACTTGACTCAAATTCCAAGATGTCTGGCTCTAGACGAGTGATCACACCATCATGATTATCTGGGTCATGAAGATTTTTTTGTACAGTTCTTCTGTGTATTCTTGCCACCTCTTCTTAATATCTTCTGCTTCTGTTAGGTCCATACCATTTCTGTCCTTTATCAAGCCCATCTTTGCATCAAATCTACCCTTGGTATCTCTAATTTTTTTGAAGAAATCTCTAGTCTTTCCCATTCTGTTCTTTTCCTCTATTTCTTTGCATTGATTGTTGAAGAAGGCTTTCTTATTTCTTCTTGCTATTCTTTGGAACTCTGCATTCAGATGCTTTTTCTTTCCTTTTCTCCTTTGGTTTTCTCTTCTCCTCTTTTCACAGCTATTTGTAAGGCCTCCCCAGACAGCCATTTTGCTTCATTGCATTTCTTTTCCATGGGGATGGTCTTGATCCCTGTCTCCTGTACAATGTCACAAACCTCCATCCATGGTTCATCTGGCACTCTATCCATCAGATCTAGTCCCTTGAATCTATTTCTCACTTACACTGTATAATCATAAGGGATTTGATTTAGATCATACCTGAATGGTCTAGTGGTTTTCCCTACTTTCTTTAATTTAAGTCTGAATTTGGCAATAAGGAGTTCATGGTCTGAGCCCCAGTCAGCTCCTAGTCTTTTATTTATTTTTTGTTGTTGACTATATAGAGCTTCTCCATCTTTGGCTGCCAAGAATATAATTAATCTGATTTCTTGTTCACCATCTGGTGATGTCCATGTGTAGAGTCTTCTCTTGTGTTGTTGGAAGAGGGTGTTTGCTATGACCAGTGCATTTTCTTGGAAAAACTCTGTTAGCCTTTGTCCTGCTTCATTCTGTATTCCAAGGCCAAATTTTTCTGTTACTCCAGGTGTTTCTTGACTTCCTACTTTTGCAGTCTAGTCCCCTATAATGTAAAGGGCATCTTTTATGTGTGTTAGTTCTAAAAGGTCTTGTAGGTCTTCAAGAACCATTATGTTGAATAGTTTGCCTTGGAAATGAACAGAGATCACTCTGTCACTTTTGAGACTGCATCCAAATATTGCATTTCAGACTCTTTTGTTGACCATGAAGGCTACTCCATTTCTTCTAAGGGATTCCTGCCTGCCGTAGTAGATATAATGGTCATTGGAGTTAAATTCTTCCATTCCATTCTAAGTGATTTCTGCCCACAGTAGTAGATATAATGGTCATCTGAGTTAAATTCACCCATTCCAGTGCCTGCGATGTGGCAGCGGATCCAGAGAAGCTTGGCGGCGGTGGCTGCTGTGAGCAGGCTGAATTCCTGCTGGCTGATGAAGCTTCCTTTAAAGTTGGTGAAGGCGGGGTTGCAGTCCCAGCTGTCCCAGTATCTGGACCCACGATGGGACAGGTGCCGGCAGCAAGGGACATAGGTGAGTGCAGCAGGACCTAGCGGAGATATTCAATGTTCAAGGTCAGGAGAGGTGGTGGTGAGGAGGTACCCCTCACCCAAGGTAAGGAGCAGCAGCTGCGCTTTGCTGGAGCAGCCGTGAAGAGATACTCCACGTCCAAGGTAAGAGAAACCCAAGTAAGACGGTAGGTGTTGCAAGAGGACATCAGAGGGCAGACACACTGAAACCATAACCACAGAAAACTAGTCAATCTAATCACACTAGGACCACAGCCTTGTCTAACTCAGTGAAACTAAGCCATGCCCATTGGGCCACCAAAGACGGGCGGGTCATGGTGGAGAGGGCTGACAGAATGTGGTCCACTGGAGAAAGGAATGGCTAACCACTTCAGTATTCTTGCCTTGAGAACCCCACGAACAGTATGAAAAGGCAAAATGATAGGAGACTGAAAGAGGAACTCCCCAGGTCAATAGGTGCCCAATATGCTACTGGAGATCAGTGGAGAAATAACTCCAGAAAGAATGAAAGGATGGAGCCAAAGCAAAAACAATACCCAGTTTTGGATGTGACTGGAAATAGAAGCAAGGTCCGATGCTGTAAAAAGCATTATTGCATAGGAACCTGGAATGTTAGGTCCATGAATCAAGGCAAATTGGAAGTGGTCAAACAAGAGATGGCAAGAGTGAATGTCAACATTCTAGGAATCAGCGAACTAAAATGGACTGGAATGGGTGAATTTAACTCAGATGTAGCTCATAAATAAGATTTACCTCATACTTCTCGAAAGTTAGTGAAGAGAATAGGAAATGAGATATTTATTTTTGAAATAAAAGAGAAGAAATAATCTGGAGAGAATTTTTGTGTCAGGATCACCTCTGGCACGTAAGAAACTTAGGGGGAATTAAAAAGGGTTCCCTTCCATCCTAGGGCTTGCAGTCAACCTTGGGCAGCTTACACAGGCTGGATTTCAGACCTATACCTTCATCAGAAATCACATGTAGCACATTGAAATCAACCTGTGTCACTGAAGTGGCATCAAATGCTTGCTGGGTATGCACCAAACACTGGCTGAATTTGAAATGTTTTTGACTGAAGAAATATGATTATCTAGTACTAATAATACTTAATCTTCTTTAACTCCCCCTCCAAAGAAACCATGAATTCCTATGGAGTAGCTCGCTTTTGCCTTGCTGAATGCTTGCTAAGTATGCTAGCAAACTTGATTCTATGTTGTTTTCTGTTTGCTTGCAACACTATTTGTCTTATTTTATTTTTTACCTATTTGGACTCTATCCATTCTTTGTTTCCAGCTTGAATTTCACATTTGCTAGACACATTTTAGCCCTGGGTATTATTTTTGTTTTTGGAATTCTGTGAGAGGCATATTTAGGTGTGCCTAAAATATTCATGTGTGTTAATCATTATATTTTTACTTATTAATATGTCATTCACCTTCTTTCATAAGGATTTAGAGTGCTTGATAGTTTAAAAAGTTAAAAATTCATAGTTTTGGGGAAATATGGGTAGAAGAGTGTATTAGGGCACTCCAGAGAGACAAAATAGGTTTTGTATATATGTGTTATAGTATAGCATACACTATACAGTATTACAGTATGTAGTGTGTGTGTATGTATATGTATATATATATATATAGGAAGAGAGAGAGAGAGAAGAGATCAGATAGCAGGTGAGAGAGAGAGAAAATTTCATTTTAAGGAATTATCTCATGTCTATAACTGTGGGGACTGACAAATTCAAAATTTGTAGATTAGGTTTGCAGGATGGAGTTTGAATTCCACTAGGAGAGCAGGTTGAAAACTTAGTTTCTATGCTGTAATCCTGAGGAGAATTCCTTCTTCTTTAGGAAACTTCAACCATTTCCTAAAGGTCTTCAACTGATTGAATGAGCCTCACCTTCATTATGCAGATTAACACTCACTGAGAGAAAATAATCAAGCAATAGTATCATATAAAATAGTTTAATTTTGAAATTCTGATTAGACCAACAATAATTATAATACTATTATATCTATCAGAGAAACTATATACATCACTAATTTCAGTATGTTGTAAGTTAGCATTAAGTGGCCACAATATCCTGTCTTTTTCTAGGTAACTGTAATAAAATATAATATGTTTTGTCCATATTAAATGCTATTTTTTCTTCTTCTTTTTGTATTACTAAATACTAGGATTCTGTATATTATGAAAACCTCACCTGTTTCTCCATTCACCTAGTATGTCTTATGGTAACACAGGCTACATAAGTATTCCTGAAACTTGACAGAAGTTATTTATGTTTGCCAGAGTTTATTTTAGAAAAACAGTGTTCACATGTAGTTTTCTTGCTACATAAGATTTTATCAAACTGACATGTGTAAACAAATATTCTTACACCTTTAACAAGTATCTGAACAGCCATTTACCTTATGCAATGAACTTGGCCACTAAGAGACAAATTTTCCCTAAACCTGGGCTTCCCTGGTAGCTCAGTTGGTAAAGAATCTGCCTGCAATGCAGGAGACCCTGGTTCGATTCCTGGGTTGGGATGATTGCCTGGAGAAGGGAAAGACTACCCACTCCAGTATTCTTGAGCTTCCCTGGTGGCGCAGTTGGTAAAGAATCCGCTCACAATGCGGGAGACCTGGGTTTGATCCCTGGGTTGGGAAGATCCCCTGGAGTAGGGAAAGACTACCCACCCCAGTATTTTGACCTGGAGAATTCTCATGGGGTAGCAAAGGGACATAACTGAGCAACTTTCACTCACTCACTTCAACCTACCAGGAGATTTC
Organism: Capra hircus; assembly: GCF_001704415.2. NCBI lineage: Eukaryota > Metazoa > Chordata > Mammalia > Artiodactyla > Bovidae > Capra > Capra hircus. The sequence continues at coordinate 72,942,235 of NC_030822.1, forward strand.
ACCTTCTAGACCTAATTTGTAACTTAAAATTCAAAAGCTTTCTACTTTTTGTCCAACTCAATTTAGAAAGTTTTACTGAGATTTCCACAAGTTTTATCTACCTTGAGGTGGGTTAAGTATCTTCTTTCTATTATACTTGCAATATTATATCCTGCTAATATATGACTGTCTGGGCTTCCCAGGTAGTGCTTGTGGTAGAGAACACACCTACAAATGCAGGAGACATGAGAGATGAGGGTTCGATCCCTGGGTTGGGAAAATCCCCTGAAGGAGGACATAGCAACCCATTCCAGTGTTCTGGGCTGGAGAATCCCAGGGGCAGAAGAGCCTGATGGCCTATAGTCCATGGAGTCGTGAAAAGTAGGGCACAGCTGAAATGACTTAGCATGAATGCACACACGTAACTGTCTAGAATTATAAAATGTTGTATATTACATTGAATGAATTTGGAAAAAATATGTAAGGTGAAGTTGAGCCATTTTATCTGTTTATGAATCCTCTGTGCCCTCCTTCATTAAGGGTACAGCATTTTTCTAAGTAGGATAAAAATAGATTAATTTCCCAGTTTGCAAGTAATGAAAATACTTTCAATAGTGAAAATTAGGATCCATAAAAGAAAAAAATAGAAAATATACCCATTAAATGTTATTGGAAGCAATATAAAGATTTGCTCATTTAATTAGAACATGACACAACCATGGTATTCAGCAAGTACTTCAACAGCTGTTCAAAGTAGAACAAAGTGTAAAGACAGGATGCTGAGCCCAAGTCCTGACTTGGCCTCTTGCAAATTGTGTGACTTTGGCTAAGTCATTCTATCAATAAACTTCCTGAGTCTATGTTCTTTCCTATAAAATGTCAGAATGAGGATGCTTATCCTGGAGGGTGATTGGAAATTATGCAATTGTTTTGTCAATTCTAGACTATATTCCAAATATGAGACATATCAGATTGTACTTATTAACATGTAAGTTTTTCCTGATGGGATAATACAGTAAACATAGGGCTGGGATGAGAAGCAGGAAACCTTAGTTCAACAGCTAATAATTCTGTCTATTCTGTTAACTCAATATTTTTGGATGGCAGTATTAAATGGGGTTGTATTAGAAAGGAAGAAATATTTTCAGCCTTTTCTAACTCTAAAACTCTTTAACATTATTATTTATAACTTTATTTGAAATGGGTAGGCAGATATTTTTGTATTTACTTGATATATCAACAAGGTATAAATTCAAGAAAGTGTCAGTGAGTTGTGCAAGATCTCACAGCAAGTCAGCAGCTCTGTTGAGATACAAATTTAGACTAGAGCTTAGAATATGTCCCCTCCTGCCTAGTGTTCCTTCTTCTGAAATTCTCTGCCTTAATTATACTTTCAGTTGCTATGATTTGATTAATTCTATTCATGTGAATCATCATGGGAAATACTGACATATTGGACACACACCTGTTCAATGTTTCAGAACCTGTATTAATGGACAGTCAGAAGGATAAGGCTTAGCTTCTGCTTCAGGAATCTCACAGTCTCACATAGGACCTTACATGCTGCCATTATTATATTAGACTATGTGGCTAAACTTAGTACAAAATGTTTTGGGTAGCAAGAATTAGACAGCTGCCTTCAGTGTTCCTTATGAGTCACCTCAAATGGAAGGATAGGAGAAATTCATTGCTTTGCTCATTAATAGTATGGTGAGTAAAGAGATATATCATTTTGAAAGAAGAATCCAATTATATCTGGAATTTGTACACTAGACAAGGCATTTAAATCCTCTTCCTGAGTATATATACATACATAACAAACATAAATCATCCTCTTCATACACATTTCTATTTAATCTTTATGACAAACTTGTGGGATAAATTTATCATAGAATTACAAATTATGAATATAATGTTCAGATATTAGGAAGTATAATTTTCCTATTTGTCTTCCTCATTAAATTATAAGCCCTTGGGAGAGAATAGTGGGAACACCTTATCTTGAATTTCCTGTCCCATGAAATCTGTGGCACTGGAGCGGGTTCCTTAACCTCTCTAATCTTGATGTCCTTACTTACAAAGTGGAATTATGTAAAGAGCCTATTGTAGGATCTGGTACATATTAGTTACAAGATGGGTGCTTCATACATATAGGACACCATTCCATATGGTAGACAGCCCATCAGTAGGCTCTTCATAACTGTAGGAGAGGAATAGATGATAGGGGCAAGTTTTTTCAATAATTCAGTGAAAGCTTAAGATTAACAGATACACACTACTATACATTAAATAGATAAACAATAAGGACCTACTATATAGCACAGGGAACTGTATTCCATATCATATCATAACCTATAATGGAAAAGAATTGAAAAAGAACATATATTGATACACACAGATACACGCACACACACCCATATACATATATAACTGAATCACTTTGCTGTATACCTGAAACCCACCATACTTCAATTAAAACAGCTTAAGAGATTCTTGCCTGAATGCAGCCTTCCACTTCAACAGATATTTTCTTATAATGCTTCTCATTCTATTATTTGAACACATAGCACAGTGATAATGAAATGGTGAATGATGAACTTAAATTGAAACACACAAAGGAGAACCTTCTTTTAAATCCTGATGTTTATAATTGGTCCAACCTAGTGTGCAATATGGAAGCCTCCAACTCTAAAAACAAAAAAAATTCATATGCTACAACGTGGCAGGGGGTAAAAAGCACAACACTTCAAAGACTTCTGAGGTGATAAAAGTTAAATCTGATTATCAGGATACTGCCTAACTGAGCAGAACATGTGGGTTCATTTAACTTGGGTCATTTGAAACCAAAGTAACCAACTATCATTCCTGCTGCTTATTTCCAACTGACTTCTTTTTCACAGAGGAGAGACAAATAGTCACTCTTCAAAACAAAGTTGCTTGCTTGGGGCTGGTGCACTGAGACGACCCAGAGGGATGGTACGGGGAGGGAGGAGGGAGGGGGTTTCAGGATGGGGAACACGTGTATACCTGTGGTGGATTCATGTTGATGTATGGCAAAACCAATACAATATTGTAAAGTAATTAACCTCCAATTAAAATGAATAAATTTTGAAAATAAAAACAAAAAGTTGCTCTGACTAACAAAGATTGTGTGTGTTAATCACTCAGTCATGTCTGACTCTTTATGACCACATGAGCTGTAGCCCACCAGGGTCCTCCATCCATGGGATTTTCCAGGCAAGACTACTGGAGTGGGTTGCCATTTCCTTCTCCAGGGGATCTTCCCAACCCAGGGATTGAACCCAGGTCTCCTGCATTCTGGGCAGACTCCTTATTGTCTGAGCCACCAGGGAAGCCTTGGCAAAGATTATAAACCTGTAACAAATAAAACCAATGGATTAAGAGACCAATACATTTTTTAATTGGAGGTAGGATGTATAAGTGTTTATTTCCTTTAAAGAGCACTGGAGAGGCTCATAACAGCTATAATTTTGACATGGCGATATAACCCTGCACTCAAAAAGGCTGAGATATTTTAAGCACAAAGTAAGTAAGGCTAATACTGTCCCTCAATGTGAATAAAGTGAAGAAAAGTTGGTGAATCTGTCAACACAAAAGCTGTGTTTTAAGATGTAAATTCTGAAAGTTTAAGGGCAGCCTTATTTTTAGCCTTCCATGCCTTCATTTCGCTTACTATTCAATTTCACAATTACAAAGATCAATCCTTCCAAGTAGTTGATTGATTGCCATCATTGATCTTGTACACCGAAGGTAGGAAAAAACACACATAAGTCTTGCCCGGCATTTCAGCAGATTTCCTTCATTAAGTGTTTATATTGGCAGACCTGAAATGTATGTTCTGGTTTGGAAATGGTTCCCCGATGGGCACAGATTGCTGGCCATCCCCTTACTCTCTCTTATAAATTTCTTAATCAGAACAGTAGTAAAGCAGAATTGAAGAAAAGAAGATGTAACTTTCTAAATGCTAGGGGTAGAAAAAAATAAAACTTCATTAATACTGACGTAAACTTACTCTAAACTTCTAAAAGCCTCACAGGAGTAACAGCAAATATTTTTATCCTGAATTTCTTTTTTTTCTTTTCTTTAAAGCTTCAATATTCTGTTTTCCATGAACCTACTTACATGGGTATATTGCTGGTCTTAACATGAATTGAGACCCTTAGGCTATGGGGTCACACAGGGTCAGACACAGCTGAAGCAACTTTGCAGCAGCAGCAGGCTAAGGATGCAAGATCATGCAGCCATGCACAGCCAAGCTGTTTCTGCAGTGCTTACCTATTGTGGCTGCCCTGCAAAATTGCTTTCATTTTCTAGCCAGGTTCTCATGATAGATAGTATCTACCTCTGTTAAAGAGGATTCTCTAAACCTTGTTCAAAGGAAAAATATATATATATATATATACACACACATATACATATACATCAGTTCAGTTCAGTCACTCGGTCGTGTCCGACTCTTTGCGACCCCATGAATCGCAGCACTCCAGGCCTCCCTGTCCATCACCATCTCCCGGAGTTCACTCAGACTCACGTCCATCGAGTCCGTGATGCCATCCAGCCATCTCATCCTCGATCGTCCCCTTCTCCTCCTGCCCCCAGAGTTTATTGCTATGGACACCCAAAGGGAGCAGCATCACATGCTTCAAATATTTGCTAAATTCCCTTGTGCCAACCTAAGTCCAGCCTCCTTCCTATATGACATGAGGACTTTTAATTCAATTCAATAAACATTTATTGTGAATGTTCAGTATTTTGGCAGGCACTGGGAGTACACATTAAAAAGACTTTTAAGTCACAGCTTTTAAGGAACTTAAAAACTATCAAGGAAGACAGTGACATAAACACATTTAATCAAGTGTGATAAGTCAAAGTAGGGTACCACACTGAAGAGAAGCAATGATGAAGCCTTCCGTTGGTGGAGGTGAGAGGCATTGTTGAAAAGGGAGCCTGAGATGGATTTTGAAAGGTTAAGAGATCTGTTTTTGCTTTTTTTTTTTTTAATTAAAAATGATCATTGCTTGGTCAATTTTTCTTAGAAATATTTAATTTTAATTTAAAAGAACAAGTGTGGCTTCACCTTGGAAACTTTTCTCTCTTTGAGAAGAAATTCTGACCCAGTCCTACTGTTTGCCTTGTTACCTCTTTTCATGGTTTATGAATCATATTTTTTTCTGCTCAGTTTGACAGCCAACTCTGTTATTTACTACATTCTGTCGATGTTGTCAAGGAGGTGCCTATAGTGAACTGAAATATTTTGTCTTTTGCCCCATTCTCACTTTTTTTCCTTCCTTAGTGCTGTGTCATAAATAGAATTTATTCTTACATGCTTCATCAACTTCATTTATTAAGTATTTTATGTGAAACTATTTCACCCCACTGAGTATCATTCTCATCATCCCTGATATGGCAGTAACCCTTCAAAGGTTCTTTGTGTGGATGAGTTAGTTACTATGTGGTAATTACTTAAAACAGGGCAACACATAGTATAAATACTCAAAAAATGTTAATTGTTATTACAATATTCAAGAACACCTAAGAACCCTGTAGTCCAATCTTATCTTTTCAGATAAATTTTGTCTCCTCCTATGATACACCAAGCTTCAAACTAGCTCTTTTAAAAATTAGTAAACATTTTTTAAAATTATTTATTTTAATTGGAGGCTAATTACTTTACAATATCGTAGTGGCTTTTGCCATACATTGACATGAATCAGCCATGGGTGTACATGTGTTCATCTTGAAAGACTGGAAAAGGCTATGTGGACTAGATAGCACTCTTTTAAAGAACTTTCTCAAGGGTAGGTCAAAAGGATAATCAGTTTATATATTTCCAATTGTCTTTTTATCTAACATCTTTTTAAAAATCTAAAACAAGTATATTTTAGTTATATATTATTTAAAGATGCTTCTCAGTAGGATTTATCAGAGGCTGGCTTAGACTACTACCACACCCAGTCTCTTTCATAGCTAAGAGTAGCCACATAACTGTGCTCTAGTCAATGGGATATGAATGTCACTACTGGTTCTTGACCTTAAAACTATAGATGTTGACTTTCTGCTACCTTTGTCCCTCCTATTAGCTGGGAGATGGTAGAAACTGACCACCTATCATGATGCACAAGTGAAAGTCAAAAGTCAAGTATAGGATACACAATTAACCTCAAAAAACCTGCCCATATTTGGATGGATACATGGGTATGGGGTACAGGGGGTGGAGCTTTAATTGTGGCATCTCAATAACAGTGGGTTAGCCTCTACCCAGAGAAATGCAAATCTCTTTAAATTTTCATAGAAATTACTTTTCTTAGTAAGTGTAAATCTCTGTTGAAATGAGTTACTTTGAAATAGTTTCCTCTCTATACTAATATTCTGAGTCTCTTCAGTACAAAATAGTTGGAACTTTTAACAAAATGTTGAGTATTGATCCTGCATCTAAATAAGAAATGTTTCCTTGAATGTAGGAGAGAGAATTTCAGTGCTTACAGTTTTTATACCTTAACCATGATTTCAATGCAGCTGCAGAGCACAAACCTATAAGCAGCCATTGTAGAAATATCAGCTCTATCAGAATGATATCAGGGTTTCAGAAATTGTGTGACTGAAGCTTGACAGACTTGAAGGTGTTCTATTCATACCTGGTACCTAAGTCACTCTTATCTCTTCTATCAATGAAAAAAGAGATAGTATATTAAATTATGTTTTCCCAAAAACAAAGACTGCTTATTGACAAAATCTAGCTAGATTTACCATATAAGCTCTTCCTTAGGAGACAGAAGAAATAGAAATATCACTTGCAATAAGTGAAATTGAGTGTGAGCGTTTATGCTCATCACAGCACAATATCTTTCTAAACATAATTTCTGAGAAAATTCACTCTCAAGCATTAGAGATAAGGTGCAATTTATATTCATACTTTTTCATCTCATTAAAATCTTTTGTGAGCAGTCCTTAGCCTGGAGCATCTGTTTCTGCTTCTAGAAATGTGGTTAGCAAGCTGAGTTGAACTATTTGGGCTATCAAAATTTGCCTTAAGCTGTCCTAGGCAAAATTCACTTTGGCCTTTCAATTAATTAACCAAATTAACTATTAAATTCATCTCTTACAGTGTTAAAGAAGTGAGATGTTTGTCTCTAACAACTATAACTTAAAGGTTGCATAGAACAAGACCATTGTTTTCCACATCAATTTAATGTCTTTCTCTCCCCCCAAAGGAATGTGCATTTAAATTGGAAATGTAGAATGCGCATATCAAATGCAATATGGTAACTTCTCTTGGACTTTTCAATGTTCTTTTTATTTTCACCCTAACAGGAATTTACCTATCTCTCAATTTGTAAATTAGGTGATAAAACCTTTCTTGTACATTATTTAGAGTTTCTGCACCCCCACATCCTTACAGCAGTATATTAAGAACACATTCTGACTGATATAATAATATAGGCTGAATTTCAATTACTGGCATAAATATTTTTATGTGTTTTTTTAAAATTTTCATTATACTTAGCAATAAAAAGTTAAAATATTTATCCTGACAGAAATATGTTTACATTTTCCCCACAAGCAAAGTGCAGCTGCCATATACATATATACATATATTCCCTGCCATAGGAATAAATTAAGATTTTCTATTTCACATATTTGAAGGTGAACTTGATGACAAACTTTACTGAGGAATTGCTCTAAGATGTTTGTCAGGAGTTGTATGAGGCTGATCCATTTCAGCTTACTTATTCCTCTGTTCAAGTATTTAAAACCCATCCAGGACAACATTGAATTGAGCTTTTCTCTTCTTTTTCTCTAGGGAGATTTAAAGTACAATTTTATCATCGTTAACAACTTGTCTGAATATCTGGATAAATAACTGAATGAATTAACAAATAAATTGATTGATAGATTTAAAGTTAATCAAGTATAGGTTAAATTATATGCATAATATCAGATTCTTGGAATGTTAGGTTCTTGGATTATGACACTTCAAATTTAAAATTAAACATCTAACAAATGAATCATAAATCAAATCATAAACATCACAATTTGAATTTTAAATTTTCTGTTCTTAACTCTACAAATTAAGTATATTTAATACTCTTTAAAATATTATTTATAATCCAAGGTTAAATATTGGGTTTGCATTTATATTCTCGTAAAAATAAATGATTTCATTGAACTTATGATCTTGTAATTAACTATACCTACAAACACAGTTCTCATGGTATTGTAAAGCAATTATCACTTCAGAATTTTTAAAAAGCATCATTCTGTTAAAAAAAGAACTATAAAATTTTAATTAAATTAAGCATGTTGGAATCACATATCCATGCTACAGTTACACAGTTCCACCCTCAAGAGAAGAAAATATAAATAATAAAGTGTGGGGCAACAAGAAGGACAGAAGAATACATGGAAAATTGTCATGTAGGGAATTAAGGCAGAGAGTTTCCTGACCTACAGAAAGTCATCCCTAAATTTGCTTATTTTGACTCTAATCTGGTGGAAACCAAGAGGTATGCAAAATGTTCTGTGCCTTTCCTTGCTATTTCAGAAACCCAACAAGCATCACCGACCAATGTATGTGCAGATTCCAAGATCTTCTGATAGATTAATAACATTCTTAGCAGTGTATAAACACATTGAGGAAGAAAGTGCTGAAGTATTTTGCATGTGGGCATAGAGGATGATTCAGATGTTAGCTACTTCTCCTTGTCTCTTGAGATATCAAAAAGATGGACAGAAATCTCCAATTTCCAAGTTCCATAGACCCCTGTGCTCTTTCTAAGATTCAGCAGATTCACAAAAACTCACATTGTCAGAATCTCCTTTATTTTCTGCTTGTACTACTTCAGTTAATTTATCAGCCTGTGGTTCCACATGTGCCATTTCAGCATCACCTTGTTTCAAGCAGATATAAATCTTTGCCCTAACACGCATGTGTGTGTGTATATATATGTATATATATTTATAATTATTTTGAAATCATTCTCTGAAGTCACAAAATAAGTAATCTTCTGTTAGTCCACAGCTTTCAATTACTCTCATATACCCCTACAAACAAGAACTTCAAAATTAGCATAACTGACATTTCTGCAACACAAGTCACAGGAATAAATCTATTTCAAAGACAGGACATTTTTTAATTTTAACCACTATTTAAGAAAGATAAATCATACTTCTTCTGATTCTTCACATCGCCCATTAATTTAGAACTGATCCTGTGTGTTAGGATTTGCAATTCTAGGAAAAATGATTGGAGGAAAAAGAGGCACAATTATAAGTATGTTTTCTCCCCTCAGTATTGCAGATTCATATTAATGCTGTATTCCAATTCATATGCAAAATCTAGAGATGACTGGATGAATATTCACTGCTATCTGAAACTCAATGTATATAAAACTGAACACATCTCACTGCACTTTCTGCAAACCTTGCTTTCTCAAATTTTGTTAGTGAAGTCCCTGTATCTATCCCTTATATCCCTATTCTTAGCCCTTTGTGGCGTAAAATATTATAATCTTTATTTTCTTCATGTTCTAGTATCCAACCAATTGTAAGTTAATACTTTTTCATTTTTAAAGTTTCTTTCTTTTCAAAATTGCTGTTTTAGTCCCAGTGCTAAAATGCTTTCTTCCAGGACTACTCCTAATCTGACCCCTGATCTTACATCATCATTTTGGACCATAATTGATATTACAATTGTTGTTCAGTCTTTTAAGTTGTGTCTGACTCTTTGCGACTCCATACAGTGCACCGGGCTTCCCTGTCCTTCACTGTCTCCCTGAGTTTGCTCAAACACTTGCCCATTGAGTCAGTGATGTCAGCCAACAATCTCATTTTCTGTTGCCCACGTCTCCTCCTGCCCTCAATCTTTCCCAGCATCAAGGTCTTATCCAATGAGTTAGTCCTTCACATCAGGTTAGCCAAGGTATCAGAGCTTCAGCTTCAGTATCAGTCCTTCCAATGAATATACAGAGTTGATTTCCTTAAGGATTGAATAATTTCATCTCCTTGCTGTCCAAGGAACTCTTAAGAGTATTCTCTAGTGCCAAATTAAAAAGCATCAGTTCTTTGGTGCTCAACCTTCTTTATTGTCCAGCTCTCACATCCATACCTGACTACTGGGAAAACCATAGCTTTCACTATGCAGATCTTTGTTGACAAAATAATGTCTGCTTTTTAATACACTGTCTAGGTTTAATGTAGCTTTCTTTCCAAGGAGCTTTTTAAAAAAACTTTGGGGGGTATAATTGGTTATAATATTGTGCTGGTTTTTACCATACATCAACATGAATCAGCCAAAGGTGCACAGCTGTCCCATTTCTCATGAACCTCCCTCCCATATCCCACCTGTCTAGCTTGTCATAGAGTACTGGGTTGAGCTCTCTATGTCAGAATGGAAGAAAATAATTGCAAATTAAACAACTGACAAAGGATGAACCTCCAAATATACAAACAGCTCATGCAGCTTAATATCAGAAAACAAACAACCCAATTAAAAAAAAAAATGGGCAAACGACCTAAACAGACATTTCTCCAAAGAAGACGTACAGATGGCCAACAAACACAGGAAAAGATGCTCAACATCACTCATTATTAAAGAAATGCAAATCAAAACTCCAATAAGGTATCACATCACACCAGTCAGAATGGCCATCATTAAAAAATCCACAAATGATAAATATTGTAGATGATGTGGAGTAAAGGGAACCCTCTTGCAGTGTTGGTAAATGTCTTTTAATTTCTTGGCTGCAGTCACCATCTGCAGTGATTCTGCAGCCCAAGAAAATAAAATCTGTCACTGTTTCCACTTTTTCTCCATCTATTTGCCATGAAGTGATGGGACTAGATGCTATGATCTTAGTTTTTTTGAATGTTGAATTTCAAGCCAATTTTTTCACTGTCCTCTTTCACTATCCTCAAGAGACTCTTTACTTCTTCACTTTCTGCCATTAGAGGTTGTTGATATTTTTCCTGACAATCTTGATTCCGGCTCATGCTTCATCCAGCCCAGCATTTCGCATGATGTACTCTGTATCAGTTCATTTCAATTGCTCAGTCATATCCACTCTTTGCAATCTCATGGACTGCAGCATGCCAGGCTTCCCTGTCTAACACCAACTCCCAGAACTTGCTCAAACTCATGTCCACCTAGTCGGTGATGCCATCCAACCATTTTGTCCTCTGTTGTCCCCTTCTCCTCCTGCCTTCAATCTTTCCTAACCTCAGGGTCTTTTCCAGTGAGTCAGTTCTTCATATCAAGTGGCCAAAATATTGGAGCTTCAGCTCCAGAATCAGTCCTTCCAGTGAATATTCAGGACTGATTTCCTTTAGGATTGATGGGTTGGATCTCCTTGCAGTCCAAGAGACTCTCAAGAGTCTTCTCCAACACCACAGTTCAAAAGTATCAATTCTTTGGCACTCAGCTTTCTTTATAGTCCAACTCTCAGAACTATACATGACTACTGAAAAAACCATAGCTTTGACTAGATGGAGCTTTGTTGGCAAAGCAATATATCTGTTTTTTAATATGCTGTCTAGGTTGGTCCTAGATTTTCTACCAAGGAGCAAGCATCATTTAATATCATGGGTGCAGTCACCATCTGCAGTGATTTTGGAGCCCAAAATAATAAAGTCTGTCACTATTTCCATTGTTTCCCCATCTATTTGCCATGAAGTGATGGTCCCAGCGATGGGACCAAAAAACTAAGATGCCATGATCTTAGTTTTTTGAATGCTGAGTTTTAAACACTCTGCATATATGTTAAATAAGCAGAATGAAAATATACAGCCTTGTCACATTCCTTTCCCAATTTTGAACTAGTCTGTGTTTCCATGTCAGGTTCTAACTATTCCTTCTTGACTTGCAAATTGGTTTCTCAGGAGGCAAGTAACGTGGTCTGGTATTTCTATCTCTTTAAGTATTTTCCACAGTTTGTTGTGATCTACACAGTCAAATGATTTCATGTAGTAGTGAAGCAGAAGTGTTTTTTGCTGTTGTTTATTTTCTGGAATTCCCTTGCTTTTTCTATGATTCAATTCATGTTGGTAACTTGATCTGTGGTTCCTCTGCCTTTTCTAAATCCAGCCTGTACAACTAGACTTCTTGGGATACTGTAATTGTTTCCTTGCTAAATTCTCCTCTTCACTAGTCTCAAGCAAATGGAACTGACCTCAAATTTATTTGAATGATTTCACTACTTTCCTTGGAAATCTTCACCATTCGCAATTTTCATTCTCTTCAAATCTGTGCTTGAGTTTATCCTTATATGCTTAAATGATCTGACTGAAGTATATATATCTGGATTTATATTGGTAGTTGGGTCACTTATTTCACTGTCTTGTAACTATGTCAAATGAATTTCATTCTAAAAGTTCCTTCCAAGCCTTTTCTCATAGGACATATGTTCAGCCTTAGCATACACCTACCCGTCCTGATATTGTCATTTGAATAAATTAGTCATTGTTATTTACCTGTGGGAAAATATCTTAATATTTTTGACCCAGTTTTCTTCTCTGTGGAGTGGAATTAATTCCAATATTGCAGATTTTCTATGTAGATTACATGAAATAATTTATATAAAATCACCTCTACATAAAAGGCCCTGGAGAAGGGAATGGCAACCCACTCCAGTATTCTGTGGTTTATAGGGTCACATAGAGTTGGACACAACTGAAGTGACTTCACACACACTACATTAATGGAGTCAATAAATGTTAATATCTTTAATTTTCCAACCCTTAAGAACTTCTTTTGGAACTCTATTGCAATTATGCTTGTCCACACAAATACAGTGAACTCAGATGCTAATATACTGAAAACACTTTAAGATCTGGTCCTATTTTTTTTTTTTTTCAAGACTCATTTCATGACCTCTCTTGACAGTGCCTTTAATCCTACCTATATGAGCTATGAATAACTTCAAAATACTCACAAATTTTTTGCCTCAAAAACACTACTTCCTCTTCCTCAAAATTCTTATCCTGTCTTCTGTTCTTTCTCTAATGGACTATTTATTGCTAGTCATTCAAAAATCAATTCAGTGTCACCTTCTCCCAGAAGCCTTGGCATCCTCTTGTTTTACCGTATTCATCTCTGTGGCTCAGGGGTAAAGAATCTGCCTGCAATGTGGGAGGCACAGATTTGATCCTTGGGTCAGGAAGATCATGACCCATGGAGAAGGAAATGGTAAGCCACCACAGTATTCTTGCCTGGGAAATCCCATGGACAGAGGTACCTGGCAGGCTATAATCCAAGAGGTTGCAAAGAGTCGGATATGACGTAGTGACTAAAAACAACAGAACAACTAATCCAATACAGCTGGTGTCCTTATAAGAAGGGGGAAAAAAAAAAACCTGAAAAAGTGAAACACAGCAAGAAGTCTATATAAAGAATTTGAAGATTTGTTATCTACAAACCACAGGATAGCAAGGGTTGTTTTCAGCACCAGAAGCTAAGAGAAAGGCATGGAACAGATTCTGTCCTAGGCCCTTAAGAGAGAACATGGCCCTCATGATATCCTGATATGGGACATTTGAAACTGTACAGTTCATAGTCATTTGTTACATAGCCCTACAGAACTGATATCCAGTGTGATAAGTACTATAAAGACAGTTGCTGCTGGAAACTTTGTTATTAGCAGATATTATTTCAGTCATGTACATCACAGAAAAAAACTCTGTTTCTTTCTGTTTTAATTTTGGCTACCTTAAATTTTATAATTGCTAGAATGATTATTTCTTCTTTTAACATAATATATAACCTAAATAATTTCAAACATCTCTTTCATCAGGAAAAATTATAATTCTATAATAGGTAATTTGATCATTTCTTTCTTATGTAAAAATAATATGCTTGAAAGAGTTAATGAAAGTAATTCTATAAGATCTACAAAATTGTAATGTTTAAATACCTTGAGAATAGGTGGCAATGCTGAAATTTACCTAAGCTGCTGTGTAAATGTTCAAAAGTTTTAACCACAGCAAGTCTGGTGAACAGATCATTCTTTGTATGTTTGCTTAATGGGACAACTCTGATCTCAGTAGAGAGAAATATCTTCAGTACATTCATTGTGCTTCGATTTGTGACAAGATGCAATCTGCCTTTCTTTAAGCTTCTTACCTTTAACAGTCTTTGGTATTTATTTATATTGGAAGAAAAATAATAGAAAATGTTTTGTGAAGGGCTATGCTAAGCCATGCAAATAAAACAAAACTGATGTGCCTATCTGTGAGACCTTCAATCTTATTCTTAGAAGGGGCCTATAAAAATTGTAGGTAGAGGTCTAACCTAGGAAAAACCCAAATACCAAGTATAATTATTCTACTAATCTTTATTTCACAAAATGTCTTTGTAAGTCTCATTCTGTGTTTCTTAAATAGTGTTAGTAGAACCAATACTTCACCACTGGCAAAAACATTTAGAAAACTAAATAGGACATTCCAATTTTATTCACAGTATTTTTATGTTTCACAGATTAATAGTGACAACATGAAAAATTGACAATCTGGCAGACTGTAGACATTCTTTAGCCCAGACTATTCTTGTTAGATAACTTTTATACTGTATAGTAAATTGCATGCCAGGATCTATTAATGTACTTATACATGGGGGAGGGATGTTTGTTTCCATTCTGCTTTCCTAACATAAAACAAAATCTTAAACATTTCAATAGGCTATTTAATGCTTTTATATGTCCATGAATTGCTAGTTTTTATTTGTATTATTATACTTTGTGATAAGAGGTTGATATCAAAATGCATTTGGAAAATACTTCTTAAGGTGTTAAAAGTTGGAAGACAGTTTATATATAATCTAGGAATATTCTCTCAGGATCTCTAATTCCTGTACCAGCTACTACAGTGCAACTACAATAATGTGGAAAAATACATAAAATATTCTGGAAACAGAATGAGAAGAGAGACAACAAACTGGGAGAATATTTGCAAAAATATACCTGACAAATGATTATTATACAAAATGCGTACCCACAAAAACCTCTTAAAACTCAAAAATAAGAAAACAAACAATCCAACTGAAAACTGGGCAAATAAATATGCCACTGATAAGATAAAAATATGGTACATAAGCATATGAAAATCTGGTCAATATTATATGTTATTTGTGAGTTATAAACTAAAACAATGAGATACCACTAAACATCTATTCGAATAGTAAATATCAAAAACACTGACAACATCAAGTGCTGACTAGGATGTGGAACAACAGGAACTTTTATTCACTGCCAGTGGAAGTTCAGCATAGTACAGCCACTGCGAAATACAGTTTTTCATTTTTGTATAAAATTAACATACTCATATGATATGATACGGGAATTGTAATCCTTAGTATTTACTGAAGAAAATTGAAAACTTTTATAAGGACAAAGCACAAAAAGCTGTTTAGGGATGTTTACAGAAACTTTAGTCATAAGTGATATACTTTGGAAGCAACCAAGATGCTCTTGAGTAGACGAATGGATGGATAAACTATGTACATTCAGATAATAGAAAATTGAAAGTGAAATTGTTAGTTGCTCCATCATGACCAACTCTTTGTGACCCCAGAGGACTGTAGCCCACAAGACTCCCTTGTCCATAGAATTATCCAGTCAAGGATACTGGGGTGGGTAGCCATACCCTTTGCCAGGGAATCTTCCTGACCCAGGGATCAAACCCGGGTCTCCTGCATTACAGACAGATTCTTTACCACTGAGCCACTAGGGAAGACCTAATAGCATATAATGCACCAATAAAAAGAATTGAGCTATCAAGCCATGAAAATGCAGAGGATATATAAGTAAACATTACCAAGTGGAAGAAGTAATCTTAAAAGTTTACATACAATAAGATTCCAACTATATAACCTTTTGGAAAAGGCAAACCTATGAGTTGGTAAAATGATCAGTGGTTTCCAGGAGTCAGGGAGGAAAGGAAAGATGAATAAGCAGAATATAAGATTTTCAGGGGAGCAAACTTTTCAGTGTCATACTATTATAGTGCTTATGCATCATTATGCATTTGTCAAAACTCTCGGAATGTACAACACCAATACTGAATCCTTTGGGTAGACTTTGGGTAGACTTTGTGTCAGTGTAGTTTCCTCAGTTTTAACAAATGCACCACTCTGGCATAGGATATTAACAAAAGTATATTATTTTCAGTGTATCATGTTAACCACAACTAGATGATAAAAGACATCTAGTGTGTGTCATGTGTGTGTGTGTCTGTGTGTGTGTATGTGTGAGTTGTGTTTGACTCTTTGCAACCCCATGGATTGTAGCCTGCCAGACTCTTCTGTTCATGGGATTCTCCAGGCAAGAATACTGTATATATCATTGCATATATCAATATGAATCTTCCCTTATTTTAAATTGTTTCATAGAGGGAAAAAATTGAAAGTTCCTGAATGATCTTTCTTTTAAAAAAAATAAAATAGCAAAATGTTCACCCACTGTCTATTAATTTATGATTTCATGAATAAAGTTGACTTTCAATATAGATAGATGAATTACACATGGCTCATAACCACAGCTAGCAATACATGAACCATGAACTTCCAGATATTCAGGCTGGTTTTAGAAAAGGCAAAGGAACCAGAGATCAAATTGCCAACATCTGCTGGATCGTGGAAAAAGGATGAGAGTTCCAGAAAAACATCTGCTTCTGCTTTATTGACTATGTGAAAGCCTTTAATTGTGTGGATCACAATAAACTGTGGAAAATTCTGAAAGAGATGGGAATACCAGACCACCTGACCTGCCTCTTGAGAAACCTATATGCAGGTCAGGATGCAACAGTTAGAACGGGACATGGAATAACAGACTGGTTCCAAAGAGGAAAAGGAGTACGTCAAGGCTGTATATTGTCACCCTGCTTACTTAACTTCTATGCAGAGTACATCATGAGAAATGCTGGTCTGGAAGAAGCACAAGCTGGAATCAAGATTGCCTGGAGAAATATCAATAATCTCAGATATGCAGATGACACCACCCTTATGGCAGAAAGTGAAGAGGAGCTAAAAAGCCTGTTGGTGAAAGTGAAAGAGGAGAGTGAAAAAGTTGGCTTAAAGCTCAACATTCAGAAAACGAAGATCATGGCATCTGGTCCTGTCACTTCATGGGAAATAGATGGGGAAACAGTGGAAACAGCGTGAGATTTTATTTATGGGGGGGCTCCAAAATCACTGCAGATGGTGACTGCAGCCATGAAATTAAAAGACGCACACCCCTTGAAAGAAAAATTATGACCAACCTAGATAGAATATTCAAAAGCAGAGACATTACTTTGCCAACAAAGGTCCATCTAGTCAAGGCTATGGTTTTTCCTGTGGTCATGTATGGATGTGAGAGTTGGACTATGAAGAAAGCTGAGCGCCGAAGAATTGATGCTTTTGAGCTGTGGTGTTGGAGAAGACTCCTGAGAGTCCCTTGGACTGCAAGGAGATCCAACCAGTCCATTCTGAAGGAGATCAGCCCTGGGATTTCTTTGGAAGGAATGATGCTGAAGTTGAAACTCCAATACTTTGGCCACCTCATGTGAAGAGTTGACTCATTGGAAAAGACTCTGATGCTGGGAGGGATTGGGGGCAGGAGGAAAAGGGGACAACAGAGGATGAGATGGCTGGATGGCATCACCGAGTCGATGGACATGAGTTTGAGTGAACTCTGGGATTTGGTGATGGACAGGAAGGCCTGGCATACTGCATTTCATTTGGTCGCAAAGAGTGGGACACGACTGAGCAACTGAACTGAACTGAACTTTCTTGTACTACAGGGATAGTACATGTGTAAAAATAATTATAATCTGGGTAAAAAGTGACAAATGCAGTAAGAATTATTTAAGCAAATATTAAGGCATTTCAGAAATGAACATACTTTCAAGTAAGTAAAAGATAGATATGTTTCTTTGTAAATTATTCAATGACAAAAATGAATTTCTTTCTTTCTTTCCTCACTTGTTTATCTTTCAGTGATTTGGGAAAGAACCTATTTTAAAGATGGGGTTTCGAAATTGAAATGTCTGTAAACAAACACTTTTCAAAAGGGCAGGCAGGCATATGAAAGTTATAATTGTAATCAGTTTTCCAGATCTTTGTATTCCTTACGAACTTTCTTCCTAATATTGCTCTTCTTGAAAGAAAAAGTGAATTCACTCAGGTAACTGACTCTGTGACCCTGTGGACTGTAGCCCAACAAGTTCCTCCATCCATGGGATTTTTAAGGCAAGAATGCAGGATGTGTTGCCATTTTCTTCTCCAGGGGATCTTCCTGACCCAGGGATCAAGCTCACGTCTCCCACATTGCAGGCAGTGTCTTCACCCTCTGAGCCACCAGGGATCACTTCTAATGTGGAAGCCTCATTCATGGTGTCCCTGTCATAATCTCCTATATGGCCTTTTATCAGAGATAAAGACCATCCTTAGAAGATCCTTAACCTCATAAAAAAGGTACAAAGGTCAAGGGTTAAAAGATACCTGAAACACTAAACAAAAGGACAAAACTCTAACACACTTACATTTGTAACTAAGGCTGAGAATTTGGCCTCTGGGCACTATGCCAAACTGAATCTCAGAGACAAAGCTTTGGGTGAAGGAAGAGAGAATAACTTTAGTGATTTGCTTGTCAAAGGGGAATACAGCAAACCCCTGCCAGGGGTATTTGGTGAGGAATTTTATAACAATGGTTCAAGGGCAGAGTTGCTCATAAGGATCTGGATGTGTGCAGGGTCTGCACTCCTTTAATCTGGCCTCTGGTAGCCTGATGAATTTCTATGGCTCCTTTAATCTGGCTTCAGATGGTATCTTGAAGAGTTCCTCAGTTCAGTTCAGGTCATTCGCTCAGTCATGTCCGACTCTTTGCAACCCAGTGAACTACAGCATGCCAGGCTTCCCTGTCGATCACCAGCTCCCCGAGCTTGTTCAAACTCATGTTCAAGTCAGTGATGCCATCCAACCATCTCATCCTCCGTCGTCTGCTTTTCCTCCAGTCTTCAATCTTTCCCAGCATCAGAGTCTTTTCCAGTTAGTCTGTTCTTCACGTCAGGGGCCAAAATATTGGAATTTCAGCTTCAGCATTAGTCCTTCCAATGAATATTCAGCACTGATTTTCTTTAGGATTGACTGATTTGATCTCTTTCCAGTCCATGGGACCCTCAAGAGTCTTCTCCAACATCACAGTTCAAAAACTTCAATTCTTCAGTGCTCAGCTTTCTTTATAATCCAAATCTCACATCCATATATGACTACTAGAAAAACCATAGGTTTGAGTAGGTGGACTTTGTTGGCAAAGCAATGTCTCTGCTTTTTAATATGTTGTCTAGGTTAGTCATAGCTTTTCTTCCAAGGAGTAAGTGTCTTTTAATTTCATGGGTGCAGTCACCAGCTGCAGTGATTTTGGAGCCCCCCAAAATAAAGTCTCTCACTGTTTCCATTGTTTCCCTATCTATTTGCTATTAGTGATGGGACCAGATGCCATGATCTTAGTGTTCTGAATGTTGAGTTTTAAGACAACTTTCACTTTCATCCTCTTTCACTTTCTCTTTCACTTTTCATCAAGAGGGTCTTTAGTTCTTCTTCACTTTCTGCTATTAAGGGTGGTGTCATCTGCATATCTGAAGTTATTGATATTTCTCCTGGCAATCTTGATTATAGCTTGTGCTTAATCCAGCCTGATATTTAACATGATATACTCTGCATAGAAGTTAAATAAACAGGGTAATAATATACAGCCTTGAAGTACTCCTTTCCCGATTTGGAACCAGTCTGTTTTCCCCTGTCCTGTTCTAACTGTTGCTTCTTGATCTGCATACAGATTTCTCAGGAGGTCTGGTATTCCCATCTCTTTAAGAATTGTCCACAATTTGTGGTGATCCACACAGTCAAAGGCTTTGCCACAGTCCATAAAGCAGAAATAGATGTTTTTCTGGAACTCTGTTGCTTTTTTGATGTCCAGTGTATGCTGGCAATTTTATCTCTGAAAAGTTCCTCTGGTTCCTTTATTCTGGAATGAGGAACGCTAACATCTTCCATTTGGGCGGGGGCGGGTTCGGTCTGTAAAGAGCTCAAAAGTATTGTTATGTATATTCCTTGAATCTGGAAATAGGGCCCTGATCCAAGGCTGCGCTGTTGTTTCTTGACTGCTCCTCCCTTGACTCTGTGTTCCTCCTCTTCCCTGGTTAGCAACCCTTTGTACCTTCCCTTTGGAATTAGGGAAGGTCATGGAGGCTGAAACCAGTTCCCCACAGACAAGAAACAAGGGACAGAGAAAGGTTTTTGTGCCCAGGAGCCCCACAGGGTTCTGCTTGGTTTCAGGTAGAGGGTCTGGTTGGTTTCTCTACCCTCATGGTGTTCGAGGATCACCTGTAACCTGTAGGCTATATTATGTTTACTTCAGTGTTTTTTATCTTTTATTTATAGAGTCTGCATTTAGTGCCTGAAATGGGATGCTGCTCAGTTTCATGACTCACTGCTTTTCAATTCTTGTTTTTCAATGCTTGTGTAATTTCACATTTTCTTGTAACCAACCATATTAAAAGAAAAAATAAATTAAACTAAGAAATAGATGAAATTAACTTTAATAAAATATAGACTTTTAGAAGGCAATGGCACCCCACTCCATTACTCTTGCCTGGAAAATCCCATGGGTGGAGGAGCCTGGTGGGCTGCAGTCCATGGGGTCGCTAGGAGTCGGACACGACTGAGCGACTTCACTTTGACTTTTCACTTTCATGCATTGGAGAAGGAAATGGCAACCCACTCCAGTGTTCTTGCCTGGAGAATCCCAGGAACGGGGAGCCTGGTGGGCTGCTGTCTATGGGGTCCACAGAGTCGGACACAACTGAGGCGACTTAGCAGCAGCAGCAGCAGCAGCAGCAGCAGCAGCAGCAGCATAATCTATTCAAAATATCTTATTATTGTATAACATGCAATCAATATTAAAATATGTCTTTGAAATCAGTGTGTATTTTATATCTATATACTATGTCAATATTGGACTAGCCATATTTCAGATCCCCAATAGGGCACTACCTGTTGGTAGTAGCTACCTTATTGGACAGCTTAGGTCTAAGCCAGTGTTTCCTAAATTTTATTCACACACATGCCACTGCTATAATTTTTCATCTCTATGTTATAACATATTTTCTAATTTTTTGCCATTTTTACCTAATTACATTTACTGTATTGACAGTATTTTTCTCTGAATTATCATTTTACTTAAATTTATATATATATATTGATTTTCAGAAGTATATCTTTTTTGATTTGTTTGATATAAGCATTAACAATAAACCAAATACAACTTAATATATTATTACATTTTTTAACCTATATGTTGAATCTAAAGAATAAACAAATGAATATACCAAAACAGAAACAGAAAAACAGAGAACAGATTAGTGCTACCAGTGGGGCAAAAGGTGGGGAAATGACTTGATAAGAAAAGGGGATTAAAAGAAAAAAACTGAGGAATAAAATAAATAATATATAGGGATGTAAGGTATAGCACAGGGACTATAACCAATATGTACAATAAATTTAAATGAAGTACAATTTATAAAAATATTGATTCATTGTGTTGTAAAGTAACATACATTATTTTGAAACTAATATAATATTGTAAATAAAATACACTTTAATTTTTAAAAAATATTACATTTCAGATAGATATTTTTGCCTAATAAACTGAGACTGAGGCTAGCTTCTCTGATGGAAAGACTGATGAAAAATTTTTTAAAAAATGTAAAATACATGAAAACTTTATAGAATAATCAGGATTAAAGAGAAAAAGAACAAACTTCTCACTGCAGTCTAGTTCAATGTCTCTGCACCACCTGAAGTCATTCTGATACCATCAGCACGAGGTCTCACCCCAAGATTTAAACACTGAGAACATTTGCCAGTTTTCCAGTATAGAACATAGGATCAAACTATATTTCATAACTTATTTAGTATTCCGTAGTTTAAGTGGGGCTTCCCTGTGGCTCAGACAGTGAAGAACCTGCCTGCCAATTCAGGAGACACAGATTTAATCCCTGAATCGGGAAGATCCCCTGGAGAAGGAAACGGCAACCCACTTCAGTATTCTTGCCTGGGAAATTCCACAGATAGAGAAACCCGGCAGACTATAGTCCATGGGGTCACAAAGAGTCAGACACAACTTAGTGACTGAGCATGCAGGATTAGTTTGACTACTCTAATTTGCTTTACATAAAGGATTAAAATCTCAGAACACGTTTCATTATGTGATTGTTTTCAGTATTTCTTTGTGTTAGTGAACTTTATCATATTATGTGATTCATTAACCTCTCTAATGATCTGAGATATTGTGACAAAGAGAGGAGCTAAGGATTCTGAAATTTTTAACATCAATAACACCTACAGAAGAGAATATATATTTTTCTTTTCTTTTTTAAAGTTGCACATAAGTCATAGAGAAGACTCACGAAGGATACAGAATAAGAGGTTTGGAAAATGACTCATCTCTACTTATCTGTAGGTGATCAGATGTCGAAGGCATAGACTTGTGTTCTTTCTGGTTACATTAAATGACAGTAGCCCAGAGTCAAATGTGTGTATGTGTGTGCTTAGTTGTTCAGTCATGTCTGACTCTTTGTGACCCCATGGACTGTAGCCCACCAGGCTTCTCTGTCGATGAGCATTTCTCCAGGCAAGTATACTGAAGTGGATCGCCCTGCCCTCTTCCAAGGGATCTTCCCAACCTAGGGATTTAATCCAGGTCTCCCACATCATCTGAGCTACCAGGAAAGTCCAAGAATACTGGACTGGGTATCCCTTCTCCAGCAGATCTTGGACTGGGGACTCCTGCACTACAGGTGGATTCTTAGCTGCCTGGATAGGCGGCTATCCAGGAAGACCCCTAGAACCAAATACCACACAACATTAAAATAAAATAGTTCAAGCACATTTATATCTGTCAAAAAACAATCTCTAGGCTCCTAGGCATTTATTACTTTGAATAATTTTCTTAGCATCTCGAATATCATCTGTGATTAAGGAACATGAATATTTTCCCTGGTAATCAAATGCAGTTGCAAATAATATAGTATTTCCCACTGACAATATATTATTTTATTATGATTTACCTGTTAGATAAATATATTTGTGGAAATTTACAACTCCATAGCCTTATACCAGATGATAAATAATTATGTTATTAACATTAGAGGCAGTTCCATAAGATCCTTCAGAAGATTGTCTCCAATAGAATGCAAATATGCTTATCTCTAGGATATGAGGTCTCCAGTGTACCTAGTACCAAAAGACTTTCCCAAATACATTTTAGATGAATGACCAATTCCCTTCCCATTGATAGGCCTTTAAAATAAAACACAGTGCAACAACAAAAAATACCCAAGATATAAAGTTTTATGTGTTTTATAATTTCTGAACTAAAATAAATGCAGAGATGAATTTTATGAAGTGATAACAATAGTGCCATGCATCTGGGAGGGCTTTGCATAATTTTATTTTCCACTCTCTTGCAATTAAATTGTATTATTTTTTATTTTAAAATAATACACAGTTTTGAAAGGCTATCCTGTTGCCAAAGAGGATTCAATTTGAATTACTTCAAGAACCTGAGAGCTCACTACTTGGCAAGCATTACTCCATATTGGTAATATCCCCATCACTGTCATCTAACTTCTTTCTTCATTGTTTCCCTGCCAGATGTAGCTGTTGAATTGGATTTTAAATGTTTATAAGTAAATTTTCTTGATGTTCAAGTTATACCTGTAATAACCAAAGTGTTTCTGAAACCTAAATTAGTTAATTCTTTATTTAGAGGACAATTCATCAGTATTTGGGACTTCCCAAATGGCTCAGTGGTAAAGATTCTGCCTGCCAATGCAGGAAATGTGGGTTCAGTCCCTGGGTCAGGGAAATCCCCTGTAGGAGGAACTAGCAACCCCGTCCAGTGTTCTCACCCGAAAAATTCCACAGACAGAGTAGCCAGGCAGTTTGCAGTCCATGGGGTCGCAAAGAGTTGGGCATGACTGAGCACTCACACAACAGTACTCAAGAGCATTTCATTTTCCTAAAATGACCCACTTTGGGCTCTTCTAATCTAACACAGATCCTGCACGTTTCTGTTTTAAAAGAGAACTGTGCTTTGAGCATCCTTCTTTTCCTTTGTATACTTGCTTAAAATCGTCATGTAGTCTTAGAAATTTTCAGTGCTTGGTATCCTCTTAATCCTTCCCCATCTTCTCCTATTGTTTAGTCACATGTAGCTATTCTCTGGGAAATTTCACAGGAATTTTGTGTTAGATGACAAACTATGCCTCTACCTTTATTTCTAACTCCATCTCTCACCTATTTATATCTATCTTTATCTATCTAGTTACACACATATACGTGACTGTTTAATACACATTAAATATATAAAACTATATTTAAAAAGAAACTGGTAAGCAAATATAATGAAGTAAAAATTACCTTGAAAACTAAAACCAAGTGATAATCATTAAATTATAAAGAGAGAACAAGAATATAAAGGTGATGAAAAAAGCATTCACATGCATATGAATCACATCTACTGAAGGAGTTTAATTTTTAAAATGTCTTCAAGGAAGAAATTAATGTTTGTAGAGTATTTATTGTGTGTTAAGTATTACAAGGTTTGTGGGTTCACATGCAGTCCAAGTAATAAAATTTATCTTCCTGTAGCTAACTTTTAAAAAATATTTAGTGGTTAAACTGTGTAAGTTTGAGATTCCAATAAATTTATTTCTCTGGAAAGCCTTTTATCCATTACAGTTCATTACTAGAAATTTTAAGCTTATAAGTGAAAAACCAGAATCAGGAAATGAGCAGTTTAATATTTAGAAATCTTGGTTCTCTCTGGCTAATGATCCTTTTTTGTTTGTCTCTAATGACCTGGATCTAAATCGTCTCTAACCTTCTTCTCTTTATCTTGCTGAGAAGGGCAATGGCATCACAGCGATTAAAGTCTAAATGACTTATTAAAAACTGTTTCCACTTTAATAACATGTACCATCACGTAAATAGCTTTTATTCTAACAGAATCCTATCCCTCATTTTTTGTGTGGAAGTTTGACTATTTTCAAACCTACAAGAAAGTAAAATGAACATCCATATAAATATTCACTTAGATCAGAAGTCTGCAAATTACAGTTTCATGGAAAATTTCAGCTTGTAAGCTGTTTTTCAGCTTGTAAGTAGTTTTCAGAACAAACCTATGTCCATTCATATGTATTTTGTTGTTGGCTGTTTTTGCACTACAGTGGCAGTGTAGTAGTTGTAACAGAGTTAATATGGACCACAGATCCTAAAATATTTACTGACTGCCCTTTCAGAGACAAAGTTTTGTCAAGCCTTGATTTAGAGTCACCGATTATTAACATTTTGTTATATTTACTTTGTCTCAACCTACATAGTGTTTGATAGATATTAATAGACAGGTATATACATACACTGTGGTTGTTCAGTCACTCAGTCGTGTCCAACTCTTTGCAACCCCATGAACTGAAGCACGCCTGGCTTCCCTGTCCTTCACCATCTCCTGGAGCTTGCTCAAACTCATGTCCATAGAGCTGCTGATGCCATCCAACCATCTCATCCTCTATCATCCTATTCCCCTCCTGCCCTCAATCTTTCCCAGCTTCAGGGTCTTTTACCATGAGTCACATCAGGCGGTGTAGGGAGAGAGCAAATTAGCCAAGATGGCATGGTCAGGCTCTGTCACCCCACGGCCTCTCACTCTTGCCGCACATTGTGTAAATAATGATTGTGTAACAGCTGAGATCACTTACAGCACTGTACTTGCAGGTCACGAGGCACTTTTTGGTCATGGGGCTTTGTGCGGTATGCCTCTATGGGCTTCACTATGAGAGCCCTGGCTGCTGCTGCATTAGGGCTACATTGGAGAACATCATGGTTTGGTTAGATGAGGTTATGTTATGGTTTTGTTGTGGCTGCTGCTGTAACTGCTGTGTCAGCCAGGAGAGAATAAACATGTCTGCAACTCCTATGGCTCCTCAAGTCTTCTTCCAGCCTCTTAGTTCGTGCTTTGCCTACCCTGGGTTCAATGAACAGTGAAGACAGTATGAACAGGATCGGCAACACAACTGGTGTAGTCAGCAGGATGAAGAGCAGTACAGGTGGCCCAAGTATTGGACATACATACATTCACACATATACACATACATTTTTTTTTCTGAGCCTTTTGAAGATAAGTGGCTTAAGTTATGACACTAAAACGTGTCATAAGAACTAGGGCGATCTCCTATATGTTCACATTATAATACTCAAGATATTTCAACAGTGGTACAATAATGTACGTAATATTCGATCATATACAAATATCTCCAATTGTACCAATTCAGCATTTAAAGAAGGATCATGTAGTATATTTGGTATCACAGTTATCAAGACTTCATTATTCTATAGTGCCTTTTAGTTTTTATGGCATTCACAGTTTTACAAAGGACAAAACCATTGTCCTAGGTCTAATGATTTTGATTCTGTGAAGGTTTCCTCTTGAATATATTAAAAATATTTGTTAAAACATTACGCAGGAAATGATGCATACTTCCCATTTCATCATCGAAAGGGCTAATGATGCCAGTTTGCCCTATTAATATTACTGGTGAGTTTGACTTACTCTGATAAGATGGAATTTGTCAAACATCCATTCTAAAGTCGTACTTTGTCTTTGTCATTGATGAGTAGTGTGTATCTTTATGTGAATCCCTTCATCACAATTTTATGTTATGCTTTTTATCCATGGATAATCTTCACCTGAATGAATTATTACATTGGGAAACACAAAATGAAAATTTTCTTATACCGTAGTTCCTTCTACAGTTGGGACTTCCCTGATAGCTCAGTTGGTAAAGGATCCACCTGCAATGCAAGAAACCTGGGGTTGATTCCTGAGTCAGGAAGAGCCCCTAGAGAAGGGATAGGCTACCCACTCCAATATTCTTGGGCTTCCCTTGTGGCTCAGCTGGTACAGAATCTGCCTGCTATGCAGGAGACCTGAGTTCAGTCCCTGAGTTGGGAAGATCCCCTGGAGAAGGGAAAGGCTACCCACTCTAGCATTCTGGTTTAGAGAATTCCATTGACTGGCTTAGAGAATCCCATGGAGTTGCAAAGTCGAACACAGTTGAGTGACTTTCACTTCTACAATTTTTGCTTTGGATTTCCTTTGTAAAGATAGAAGTTTTTATGTTTAAAAATATCATTATAGATTCATGGATTTTTATTTATGCAATTTGAAAGTATACATTACATGTTATTTTCTTAATAGTTACAAAACATTTTCTTGTGATGAGGACTTTTAACTCCTAACAACTTTCAAATACATCTCCTGTATGTTATGCCATACAATATCATTCATCTTTAGTCACCATGCTGGTTTTCTTGGTAACCCAGACAGTAAAGGGGCTTCCCTGGTGGCTCAACTGGTAAAGACTCTGCCTGCAATGTGGAAGACCTGGGTTCTATCCCTGGGCTGGGAAGATCCCTTGGAGAAGGGAAAGGCTTCCCACTGCAGTATGCTGGCTTAGAGAATTCCATGGACTACATAGTCCAAGGGATAGCAAAGAGTCAGACATGACTGAGAGATTTTCACTTTCAGACAGTAAAGAATTGCCTGCAATGAGGGAGACTCAGGTTTGATCCCTGGGTCAGTAAGATATCCTGGAGAAAGAAATAGCTACCTACTCCATTATTCTTGCCTGAAGAGTTCCATAGACAGAGGAACATGGCAGGTTATAGTCCATGGGGTCACAAAGAGTCAGACACGACTAATGCTTTCACTTTGCTTTCATTCACCATTTTGTACATTACATCCCAGATGATTTTATTTTATAGTGGGAGGTTTGTACTTTCTGACGCACTTCACACAATTCATCCACCCTTGCCTCTGGTAGCAACCAATTTGCTCTCTGTACCTATGAACATGGATGTCATTGTTGTTAAACAAATACCCTATGATGCCACTTAAGTGTGGTATCACACACTATTTGTCTTTCTTCATCTGATTTATTTCACTTAGCGAAATGCTCTCAAGGTCCATCTATGTTGTTGCAAATGGCGTGATTTCATTATATTTTAAGGCGGAACAATACTCTGTTTAGTGTGTGTGTATGACATTTTCTTTATCCATTTACCCATTAATGGTGTATTTGCTGCCATTAATGGTATATTTACTATTGTGTACATGTGTCTTTGCAAATTAGCATTTTTTGTTTTCTTCAAATAAATACCCAGAAGTGCAAGTGCTGGATCATATGTAACTCTAGTTTTAACTTTTTCAGGAAGCTACATACTGTTTTAATAGAGCTGTACAAATTTACATTCACGTCAGTTGTGCACAAGGGCTCCCTCTTCTCCATGTTCTCACCAGCACTTGTTATTTCCTATCTTTTTGATAATAGCTATTTTGACAGATGTCAGGTGATATCTCACTTGGCTTTGAATTGCATCTGCTTGAGGACTAGTGATGTCGAGCATCTTTCATAGACCTGATGGTCATCTGTATGTCTTCTTTGGTCAAATTATTATTATTTTTTTCTATTTAGTTGTATGAGTTCTTTACATAATTTTGGATATTAACCCCTTATGAGATATATGATTTATAAATATTTTCCCCATTTAGTAGGTTGCCTTTTCATTTTTTGTTGATGGTTTCCTTTACTGTGCAGAACCTCTTTAATTTAATGTAGTTCTACTTGTTTATTTTTGCTTTTCTTGTCTTTGTTTTGGGGGTCAAATCCAAGGAATCATTACCAAGACTGATGTCAAGAATCTTACCACTCATGTTTTCATGTTTTTTTTTTGTAGGAATTCAATGGTTTCAGGTCTTATGGTCAAGTCTTTGACCTATCTTGGCTTAATTTTTGTATACAGTATAAGATATCCATCCAGTTTCATTATTTTGCAGATTGCTGTCCAGCTTTCCCCATCACCATTTATTGAAGAGACTGTTCTTTCCTCATTGTATATTTTTGACTCCTTTGTAATAAATTAATTGTCCATGTATGTATGGGTTTATTTCTGGACTCTATTCTGTTCCATTAATTTTTCTTTCTGATTTTATTTCACTACCATACATTTTTTTAATAGTTGAATTTTGTCAGAGGTTATTGGAAACTTTTCAAATCAGCTACCTTGTTCATTTTTCTTCTCTATCCATCCATTATGTCTTTGAATTCTAAGACAACAAAATATTCTAGGCTAAGTTTTAATTTCCTTCTCCCAAACTTGTCTTCCATTCCTCCAAAGATTCCTAGTTTTAGTGAGAAAGTTATGTAGACACCAACATCTAGCATGAGATATGTTCATTGCTACTGGGGATTTAAACAAAAACTATAAAATTTCTAATCCTAATCACTTTTTTCTTAACGACAGGTTCTCACCTCTAATTCAAATCAATTGATATATGATTCTTCCTGATCTTTCTTCATTCTGTATTTTGATCTCCCCTTTCTTATATTGAGAATTTTGATTCTCAAAAATTCAGTATATTTACTTATTTGGTTTACCTAACCAGGTAGAAAAAATAGATTCACAATCATGATATCAATAACACTGCAAAAAGTGACTTTATTTTGTGAAGTTCAAGGCTGATTCTGCAGCTACTTTTGTTCTTAGAAGATATGTCACTGAGTCTTTACAGTCAGAGGGGCTTCCCTGGTGGCTCAAATGGTAAAGAATCTGCCTGCAATGCAGGAGACCCTGGTTCAATCCCTGGGTCAGAAAGATCCCCTGGAAGAAGAAATGGCAACTCACTCAAGTATCCTTGCCTAATGAATTCCATGAACAGAGAAGCCTGGTGAGCTACAATCCATGGATCATAAAGAGTCAGACACGACTGAGCAACTAATCCTTTCCCTTTCACCTTACAGTCAGAGGACTCTTTCCAAAGTTATTTGAATTAATTTTTACTTTCTGTGTGATTATGTTATTAACTTGATATTGAGTTTAACTTGCTTCTGTTAGTGTACGGTATTAGAGTTTGCTTTATCCTTATTTTAAATTTAAATTTACTTTTCTAAAAATGTAAAACATGTATATAGTTCAAAAGATTTCAACACTTTAAAATATACATGCCAAGAAGTCTCTTTCTCACATATATTCCTTCTGTGTCAGCCACACGTTTCTGTATGTGTACAGATTTACTAGTCTGTTTCTTTAAAAAGAAATAAGAAAAAATGTTTTCCCTTTATTTCTAAAATAAAATCAGCCTATTATAAATAAACTTTTTCATCTGTTTATCACTTAATAATATATACTGCAAATAATTCCACATTAGTTTCCTTTTTTAAAAAAATATATTTTTCTCCTGTTAATAAAACGTTAACTTTGGATGGGACCATAGTCTATTCAATAAGTTTACTATGAATGGAAATTGAAGTCATCTTCCATAATTGTTGCTACAAATAGTGGTGTAACAATAAACTAGTGTGTATTCTTTGTCAGATTTATACATTTGAAAAACAGTTCTAGAAGGGTGTTGAAAAGGTAAATGTTTTATTAGATTTTGCCATATTTCTCTCTATATTGTCTGACAAGATGTAAAATATCCTTCTCCAAAACTTCACTATTGCGTTGATTTGTTTTTAAATTTTTGTCAGTCTTATAGGTGAGAAATGATACCTCAGTAATATTATAAGTAAAGTTTTGAACAACTTTTCATATAATAAAATCACTTTTAAAGTTCATATTGAAGAATTATATATATATGTGTACAATGTAGGATATATGGTATATATATAAATCTCAATTGTCCATTTTTATATCACTCATGTTTTATAGCTTGCCAAATCCACTTACTAATTTTAGTAGTTTATTTAGATCCCTTAATATTTTCAATACAAAAAATCATAGTATCTACCTATAATGAGAATTTTATGTCTTCCTTTAAAACTATTATAAATTTTGTTATTTTTCATTGCCCTTTGTTGAATAGATATAGTGGGAATGAAAATATAAGACAAGGAGAAAACATTCAGTACTTCAATACTAAGTATAATATTAGTATGTAATATTAGGGTGTAACTCTTTTTGTTTTTATTTTTAAATATATATTTATTTATTTTAACTAGAGTTTAATTACTTTACAATATTGTATTGGTTTTGTTTTTATTTTTTAATTCAGACTTGCAGTCTTAGTTCAAGTGATTAATTTATCCGCATGTAATGTAGCAATTAATAGATTCTACCATCTGGCTACGGAGAAGGCAATGGCACCCCACTCCAGTACTCTTGCCTGGAAAATCCCATGGATGGAGGAGCCTGGTAGGCTGCAGTCCATGGGGTCCCTAAGATTCGGGCATGACTGAGCAACTTC
The DNA here is from genome assembly GCF_001704415.2 of Capra hircus. Taxonomy (NCBI): domain Eukaryota; kingdom Metazoa; phylum Chordata; class Mammalia; order Artiodactyla; family Bovidae; genus Capra; species Capra hircus. Next base: position 72,973,566 of record NC_030822.1, read on the forward strand.
ACTTTCGCTTTTCCCTTTCATGCATTGGAGGAGGAAATGGCAACCCACTCCAGTGTTCCTGCCTGGAGAATCCCAGAGACAGTGAGCTCCCGTCTATGGGGTCCCACAGAGTCGGACACGACTGAAGCGACTTAGCAGCAGCAGCAACCATCTGGCTTGCTATTTATTTTCCTTTATTCCTACTTGCTTGCATTTTTTTTTTTTTGATTAACTAAACTTTTATATGGTCATTTTAATTTATATAGTCTAGCGTATCGATCATATACTCTTTTGCATTTTTCTTTTAGAGGTTAATTTATAGATTGCAATGTATATATTTGTTTCATTACAACAAGCTTAAATGAGTCTTATCTTGTGGCTTCCCTGGTGGCTCACTTTCTGAATAATGAAAGAAATGCAGAAGAGGTTGACTCCATTTATCGTTTCTTTTCTGTGCTATGTTACTAATACTTACACATCACATATACTTAAACTTTTGTTTATAAACTTCACAAAACATTACCATTTTTGTTAAAAAGTATTATTTTATTTGTACATATATTTACCTTTCTAGAACTTTTATTCTTTTTTACAGTTTCATCTAGGATACTTTTTCTTCAGTTTGAAGAACTTCCTTTATTTCTTACAATGAGACTCTGCTTGATATATGTCTCTCAGCTTTAGTTTGTCTAAAAATAGGTTTATTTTGCCTTCATTATTAACAGACATTGGTGGGGGGGAACATAGAATTTTGTTTTGTTTATCTTTTAGCGATTTATAGATGCCATTATTCCTGTCTTTTGTTATACCTTCTAAAATGTCAGCCATAAATTTTATTGTTGAATCTTTTTATAAAACATAAATTTATTTATTTTAATTGGCAGTTAATTACTTTACAATATTGTACTGGTTTTTCCATACATCAACATGAATCCACCACGGGTGTACACGTGTTCCCCATCCTGAACCCCCCTCCCACCTCCCTCTCCATACCATCCCTCTGGGTCATCCCAGTGCACCAGCCCCAAGAATCTTTGAAGTTAAGTTTCTTTTGCACCTGGCTTCAGTTCCAGCATTTTCTTTGTCTCTAGTTTATAATTGGCTGTGATGAGCTTATGTATGAGTTTATTTGTATGAGTGTTGCTTTGGGTTTATTAAACTTCTAAAATATGTGAGATATCTTTAGCTTTGGAAATTTCTCTGGCATCAATTTGCAATATTTTTTCTCTCCCATTCACTCTTTATAAGACTCCATATATAACTATCTAGATTGCTTGACTATGACCAATGTGATTATTATGTTTTGCCTATTTCTTTCCATGCTTATCTTTGTTGTTCTGTCTTCACGTTTAATAACTTCAAACTTCTATTTAATCTGCTTCTAGGCTCTCCAATGTCTAATTTCAGATATTTTAGAGGTTTTAAAAATAGAACATTCATTTGATTCTTTATTAAAATTCAAAGTTTCCATAGAACCGCTTCAATTTTTTACCTATGTTTTTTTATCCTTCTTTACCTCTGTTTTACCTAATTATGTATTGTAATTATATTAAAATCTTTGTGTGTTAACTCAATAACTAAATCTATGTTGGGTTTGCTTTTACTGTCTATTTTATCTCTTGGTCAAGGATCACATTTTCCTTTTAATTGACATGCCTCATAATTTTTATTGGATGCAATAGAACTTGTTGGGATTTAGTTTATGTTTCCCAGGAATGGTTCTTTCTTTCCTTTGTTAGACAGATTAAAGGGCTAATTGTTTCCACCAAATTCAGGATTTAACAGTGCTTATATAGAGATGTAGTTTTAGTAAAACTCAGTTTACCTTTAGTTCACCTCTGTTCCTCAGAGATAAACCTGCAAAGCTTTTGCTTGAGAACGTGGGTCTCTGTCAGACTGAAAACATTTGAGATATTTAGGTATGCCCTCTATCAGTTTTGAGCTTCCTTCTTTATTCTGTCATTCTTATGAAGTTTTAGCTGACAATAACAATTATAAGAAGTAAACTTTCCTCAAGATGAGTTAAAAATTGCTTTATTACAAAGATATGGGATAATTCAGAGAAGTAAAGGAAAAATTATCCAGCCAAACCCTGGAAAAATATAGAGTCTAATTCCTTAAAATGCTATTAACAAGGCAAGACCATTCCAATTCTTAATCTCTGTATTTCCTTAATTTTCAAATTATTAAGGAAAAGATTCTGATTGGTCTAGCTTGGTATATGTCACACCCTTGGATCAATCTATTTTATCCAGGCCATTGCAGTTATTGTACACATACCTGGTAACCAGGGAATATATCCTATATGTTAAAAAAAAAAAATCCCAAAGAAAGGAAAATACTTGAGCTTCAACAGGTATATCCTCACATTTTACACATTTATATTTTACCTGGTAATGTCTGGGGAAAATATCAGGAAGAGAGTATTTGAAGAGAGTCTCTAATAAAAAGTATAGGCACCCAGGGATCCTGTTAAATAAAGGAAAATTTGTGATAAATGAGCATTAGAAAATTCTCAAACATGCTATCAACCTTTTAGGGTATTTCTGAAGGAAAACCCATGGATACTTTGAGAAACTTGGTTCTGTTGCATTAATTGCTTCATTTTTTTCTTTCAACATAACCATTGGTTTAGTCATTAGGGATAGAAAGATAGGTGTTTCTATGATTATTGATCTTAATTAGCTCAAGGTTAATACAGTGTAGTCAAACAACCACACCAACTATTGTAATGTAGTGTGATATAGGTAAGCCTAGGGTTTAGGGAAGTCTGTGTTGTTGAGTTTTTGTTTTGTGCTTTTCTGTTTTATTTACCAGAGGAAATGATAATTAACTATCAGGAAAAGTGAAAGTGGAAGGTGCTCAGTCGTGTCCAACTTGTTGTGACCCCATGGACTCTAGTCCACGGAATTTTCCAGGCCAGAATCCTGGTGTGGGTATCTTTTCCCTTCTCCAGGGAATCGTCCAAACCCAGGGATCAAACCAGGGTCTCCCACATTGCTGGTGGATTCTCTACCAGTGAGCCACAAGAGAAGTCCCAGGAAAAACTATCAGGAAAAAGTTTTCTAAACATTTGTTACTTATGCTGAAACAAGTTCTCTTGGCTTTGCTCCTGATATATTCCACTAAAAGTTTCCATTGATTTTCAGGTGGATTCAGCTGATCTGACTGATAAGCAATGTATACCTTTCCTATTTGATTGATCCACAAGCTAAGCTTGGTCAAAAAGACAATTTTGCTTAAAACATGAAAACAATTCTCTTAACATAGTCTAAAAATACGTATTTGAAGGTGAACTTGTTTTGCTAAAGAAATGGATATTTTTTTCATTTCAACATGCCATTTTCTTGTTGCTTAAGTGGTTAAGTCATGTCCAACTATTTTGCGACCCCATGGACTGTAGCTCACCAGGCTTCTCTGTCCATGGGTTTTCCCAGGCAAGAATACTAGAGTGGGTTGCTATTTCCTTCTCCACTGACATGTCATAATATATTTAAAATAATAGATTACCACTGAAGTTGAACAGAGAGTTCTATTCCCCAATCTCTTAACCTGTAAAGGTATGACAACAGTTTAATAAGAGGAAGTAAAGAGGAAAAAAATCAATGATCTCCATCCCCACTTGTGACACAAAATAGGCTTCTCTGGCTCAGATGGTAAAGAATCTGTCTGCAATGTGGGAAACCTGGGTTCAGTCCCTGGGTTGGGAAGATCCCCTGGAGCAGGGAAATGCAATCCACTCCAGTATTCTTGCCTGGAGAATTCAGTAGATAGAAGAGCCTGGAGGGCTATAGTTCATGTGGTCACAAAGAGTTGGACACGACTGAGCAACTAAGGCTGTTACACAAATGCAAGACTTGGAGAGGCATGAAGCTGGATGACAGTGCCAAGTCTATAGTTTGAAAATAATCCAGACTTTGATTCATTGGTCACTGTGTTGTCTTCATCAGGACTTCAGAAGTTGTTCTATATATATAAATAGTTACAAAGAGCTAAAGCATACATTAAAATGTGTATGTATTCAGAACTGCCTGGTGATCCAGTGGTTAGGATCGGGCATTTTCACTGCTGTGGCATAGGTTCAGTCTCTGGTCAGGAACTAAGATCTTGCAAGCTGCAGGACATGACCCAAAAGAAGAAAAAAAAAAGTGTATATATCATTTGTAAAGTTTGGTAACTTGTCACAAGTGATCATAACTGTGGAACCAATCAATAACGAACAGACAGAAAATTGATCATCGCTGTCGTTCATGTCTGACTCTTTGTAACCCCATGAACTGCAGCATGCCAGGCTTCCTTGTCCTTCATTATCTCCCAGAGTTTGCTCATATTCATGTCCATTGAGTCAGTGATGCTATCTAACCATCTCATCTCATCCTCTGCTGCCCTCTTCTCCTTTTGCCTTCAATCTTTTCCAGCATCAGGTCCTTTTCCAATGAGCTGGCTATTTGCATCAGGTGGCCAAAGTATTGGAGCTTCAGCTTCAGCATCAGTCTTTCCAATGTATATTTAGGGTTGATCTCCTTCTGGATTCACTGATTTGTTCTCCTTGCTGTCCAAGGGGCTCTCAAGAGTCTTCTCCAGCACCACAGTTTAAAAGCATCAATTCTTAAAACATCCAGAAAGACCCTTTTGTGTCCCTTCTAGACATTGATCCCGCAAACTAAGGGAAACCGCTCTAGTCAATAGACAGTATATGAACTGTAATTTAAATTCAAGGAGGGCCTAGTTATTTATAAAGGTGACATGAGTTTTAAAGGTTAAAAGATGCCAGTTGTAAAGGAAAATCCTTGGCATCTATAACTGAACGCAAGTTCAACTCCCCAAAGAAATGATTTCTCTTTTTACAGAGGATTTTAAATTATTAATTAGAACATTTCCACTTAGAGTTTAGTTGCAAAACTCAACTATTACAAAATTTAAGATTTTTTCAAATAAACTCGTCTCTGTACAGTTTTTCATTTATGGACTTACAAAAGTTGTTAGAAATCCCTTCGTGGGCATCATGAAAGTCTTCAGTTTTTAACTTCATTTGTTCTGTATACTTCTGTGTATTTTAATACTACTCTAGGGTGTTTTAGAATAGAAATTAATTTTGAATGCTTATTATTAAAATGATATCCAAGATCATGTAATCTTACACATTAAAATGAATAGCTATGTTCATCTTTGATTTTATTGACTTTATATGATGAAAATACAGGCAATTTTTTAAAGCTGATATTTATTGTTTTAGAAATATTTTTTCGCACTACTACAAATTCCAAGTATATGCAAACATTTAAAACTGATTGCTGATTATGATTTTCCTTTTCACCTATAAGCAAGGTGAAAAGGCAGCCTTCAGAATGGGAGGAAATAATAGCAAATGAAACAACTGACAAAGAATTAATCTCCAAAATGTACAAGCAGCTCAATTCCAGAAAAATAAACAGCCCAATCAAAAAGTGGACCGATCAAGAAATGTCTGTTCTCCATTGAATACTGATTCCATCAAGCTCCTTAACATGAGGTGAAATGTCCTTTATGACCCAGACTCATCTTCTTGTATATCTTAAATCAACAATTTCCATTATATTATTAAAAAAATTTTAAACCACTGGTAGTTTCCTGGTAAATACTGTAGTTTCCCAGTTCTGCTGAATAGAGTAAGGTTTCTACTCTTTGTATGGTGCAAAGTTCCACTCATCTTTCAAACCCCAGCTCCATTGTTTCTTCACTAAGGACTTCCCTGGTGGCTCAGTGGTAAGGAGACTATGTGCAATGGAGGAAACATAAGAGACACAGGTTCAATCCCTGGCTTGGGAAGATCCCTTGGAGAAGAGAATGGCAATCTACTCCAGTTTTCCTGCCTGGGAAATACCATGGGCAGAGAAGCCTGAAGGCTACAGTCCATGGGGTCACCAGAGTCAGACATGACCACCGCCACAAAATGTGATGGTCTATGAAGACCAACTTTAATCTCATTTTCAAGTTTGCTACCTCTTTCTTTTATAGAATTTCTTCCCACCAAGTTTTAATGACCTGAATTTCTGAGTCACTTTTATAATATTATGAGTTTCTAAGGAGAAAGGACTATTTCTTAATTACCTTTACCTTATATACTGCAAGCGCTTATCAAATAATGATTTAGGTATGAAGAAATCTTCATGCAGTTATTACAATGATGGAATAAATAGCATATAGAGATTTTAAAGTAGTTAGTTTTGAAGTACTCTAGGCTTTTTTTCTTGTGTTGAAACTAAATTTAGTTAATCCTCACAATGTAATGAATCTGATTTCTCTTCTTTTGTTTCTAAAGGTTATCATGTTTCATGAAATCTTAGAGCTAAACGAAAAAAAAAAAAAAAACAAAAAACTTAGTGATTGAGGCCAAAATCTTCAGCAAAGTGATAAGAGAAGTAAGACAATTTGTTTTATGTTATAGAATCTGTTTAGAAACAGGATGCCACATATGCCTGCACAAGAGCTATGAAGCCTTGTCTCCCTAATTGTCTCAAAAGCAGCCTAGGGTAGGCAATCTGTGACCATCCTTTCTGTCTTGTTGTTTCCTGAATTTACTTCTTTGCTTCATTTTTCCCTGTAACTTCTTACACTGTGTAAGAAGTTTCTCTCTATCAATAAACAGGATTCCAGTTCTATAAGAAATAGGAGTCTGTTCTGACTGCCCATAATGAATCTGCTTTCTAGATACTACAATAAGTCATTATAGTCAAATATAAAATAGTAAAATAACTTTAAAATATAAAATAGTAAAATATTGATAGCCCAAGTATCTACTTTTTGGTGATTTGGGTACATTTTCAAGACATGTTATTTGAGGATTTATTTTAAAATCACTGAAACTATCACTTTAGCTTAGATCATGTCTACAGGCCTGAAATAAATTGACCATGGTTTGGCAGAGCCATCAGAAAGGAATTGTGGCCAATCTCCTAAGTCTCTGCAGATGCTCTGTAGCTAAGTCAATCCAAACTGATCATTATTGTGGCCACACTGAGCGGTTTTACTGCGCCACTGGCGTGATGCTTGGCTATAAAAAGATTTGCCCTTGAGTGAAAACATTTTTTGTATTTTCTGCTAGTAGTCTCCCATTTCCAATGACATTAGGAAGTAAAACATCTTGCTTTTTTCATATGGCCATTTTCATTTATGATTTTTTATTGTCCTTTAAAAATAAAAAGCCATGCAAAGCGATATAAAACTTCTGAAATGCAGATTTCCTGGGAATAAATGTAACCATGTGATTGATTACATATCTGTTGGTCAGACTATTCAAAATGACTCTTCATGTCATTTTGGAAATTAAAGTAGGTTAATATTTAATATAGCTGAATGGATATAAACACATATAGTGATTAATGTTTCATCTACCAAAGCATTTTTATCAAACATAAACACAGCAGTTTTGAAAAATAGCTAAATCGTGTAGGAGAAATGGAAAGATTAAAAAAAAAACTTTAAGGCTTATTTAAAAAATTATCATACTGAATGCATGGTACTGGCACAAAGACAGAAATATAGAACAATAAAACAAAATATAAAGCCTAGAGATAAATCCACACACTTATGGACACCCTATCTTTGACAAAGGAGGCAAAAATATACAGAAAATGACAATCTCTTTGACATGTGATGCTCGAAATACTGGTCAACCACCTGTAAAAGAAGGAAACTAGAACACTTTCTAACACCATACACAAAAATAAACTCAAAATGGATTAAAAATCTAAACAAAAGACCAGAAACTATAAACTTTTAGGAGGAAAACATAGGCAGAACACTCTCTGACATAAATCACAGCAAAATCCTCTAATAGAAATAGTAATAGAAATAAAAACAAAAATAAACAATGGGACCTAATTAAACTCAAAACCTTTTGCACAATGAAGTAAACTGTAAGCAAGGTGAAAAGGCCACCTTCAGAATGGGAGGAAATAATAGCAAATGAAATAACTGACAAAGAATTAATCTCCAAAATATACAAGCAGCTCAACTCCAGGAAAATAAATGACCCAGCCAAAAAATGGGCCAATCAAGAAATGTCTGTTATCCAAAGAAGACATACAGATGGCTAACAAACACATGAAAAGATCCTCAGCATCACTCATTATCAGAGAAATGCAAACCAAAACCACAATTAGATACCACCTCAGGCCAGTCAGAATGGTTGCCATCAAAATGTCTACAAACAAAAGAAGCTGGAGAGGGTGTGGAGAAAAGGAAACTCTCTTACAGTGTTGATGGGAATGCAAACTAGTACAGTCACTATGGAGAGCAGTGTGGAGATTCCTTTAAACACTAGAAATAGAACTGCCATACGACCCAGCAATCCCACTGCTGGGTGTACACACCGAGGAAACCAGAATTGAAAGAGACACTTGTGCCCCCAAAGCTCATTGCAGCACTGTTTACAATAGCTAGGACATGGAAGCATCCTAGATGTCCATCGGCAGATGAATGGATAAGAAAGCTGTGGTACATATACACAACGGAATATTACTCAACTATCAAAAGGAACATATTTGAGTCAGTTCTAATGAGGTGGATAAAATTCAAGCTTATTGTACAGAGTGAAAGAGAAACACCAATACAGTATATTAACACATATATATGGAATTTAGACAGGGAGATCCAACCAGTCCATTCTGAAGGAGATCAGCCCTGGGTATTCTTTGGAAGGAATGCTGCTAAAGCTGAAACTCCAGTACTTTGGACACCTCATGCGAAGAGTTGATTCATTGGAAAGGACTCTGATGCTGGGAGGGATTGGGGGCAGGAGGACAAGGGGACAACAGAGGATGAGATGGCTGGATGGCATCACTGACTCAATGGATGTGAGTCTGAGTGAACTCTGGGAGTTGGTGATGGACAGGGAGGCCTGGCATGCTGTAATTCATGGGGTTGCAAAGAGTCGGACATGACTGAGCGACTGAACTGAACTGACTGAATGACAACCCTGCATGCAAGACAGCAAAAGAGACACAAATATAACGAACAGACTTTTGGACTGTGTAGGAGAAGGCAAGGATGGGACGATATGAGAGAATAGCGCTGAAACATGTATATTACCATATGTAAAATAGATGGCCAGCGTAAGTTTAATGCATGAAGCAGGGTACTCAAAGCTGGTGCTCTGGGACAACCCAGAGGGATGGGGTGGGGAGGGAGTTAGAAGGGGAGGGTCAGGATGGGGAAACACATGTACACCTGTGACTGATTCATGTGTATGTATGACAAAACCACCACAATGTTGTAAAGTAATTAGCCTCCAATTAAAATAAATTAAAAAATTATCATACTGGATGCAATCAAAATTTCTAAGAGTAGATTCCTCTGAACATATGCATAATAGATACGTAGACAGAGTTTGAGCTATATATGTATATATCGTGTTTGTGTATAGTCTACAAGTAAAATTGAGCTGCTGCTTTGCATTGTGGTAATTTATAGTGCTAGGTATTAATCTATTTTAAATGAAGTTTTCACAAGAGGGGTTATTCCTTACTATTTTTTTTCCCCTCCTTGTGCTGTGTGCTGTCATTTCAGTCATCCCCAATTGTGTGCCACCCTATGACTGTAGCCCCCAGGCTTCTCTGTCCATGGGGTTCTCTAGGCAAGAATACTGGAGTGGGTTGCCATGCCTTCCTCCAGGGGTTCTTCCTGATCCAGGGATCAAACCTGTGTCTCTAATGTCTCCTGCATTGGCAAGCAGTTTCTTTACCACTAGGGCCACCTGGAAAGGAGTGGAATCCCTCTTTGGCATTCCATTAAAAAAAGTAAAAAATAAACCCTTAAAATCCTAAATAAAAATGTAAAACAGGATATCAAAATATGAATTCATAGTGAATCATCTATATCAGTTTACTCAAGGTTATTTGAGAAAATTCAGTATTTGCCTTAGTTATATATTTTCACAGAATTTCTGTTTTTATTGCTCCTTTGGCATTCTAGGTTAAAACCTTGTCTGTTCTTGAACTGGTTTTCATTTTTGTTAACTAACCATTTTGTAACTTTGTTCAAAACATATTTATTGAGCAAACACTGTATGCCAAGAATTGGTAGAATAATAAGAAAAGTCTCATCTCATAAAAATCACAATTCAGCATAGCCTTAGAAAGTGAAAATGAAAAGTAAAAGTGAAATCACTGTCGGGTCCAACTCTTTGCAACCCCTACCAGGCTCCTCTCTCCATGGGATTCTCCAGGCAAGAGTACTGGAGTGGGTTTTCATTTTCCTTCTCCAGGGGATCTTCCCAGCACAGGGATCAAACCCAGTTCTCCCACATTCCAGGCAGATGCTTTAGCCTCTGAGCCACCAGGGACTCCTTAGCCCTAGAGCATGTTCATAACTAGTAAGTTAACAGAGCCACATGTACAACTTGTCAGCCACAGAGGAGGAAGGACCTAATGTTCTCATGAGAGGTAGAAATGTCAGGGAAAACTTTTCAGTAGCTAGGGGTACTTAAGTGTTAAAGAAATTCAATTTCAAAATTAATGCCCAATCTTGACAAATCATTTATACAAAAAATTCTATCAAAATTGTTGTTTTCTCTATTGTTATCAAATGTGTTTTAATTCTCCCATGTCCTTTCTGGGGAAAAGAAAATGACTAGTAATACATTTTAAACAATTCATACTGATATTAAAATATATATTAATATTGTTATTTAAAGATAAAATGTTATTCTCAATGCCCTTTCCCTTTCTCTTGTCTTTCTTTCCTCTATGATCCCACTTTCTTCATTATGATAATCCACAAAAAAGTAATATTTAAAGATTAAATGTTATTCTCAATGCTCTTTCCCTTTTTCTCGTCTTTCTTTCCTCTATGATCCCACTTTCTTCATTATGATAATCCACAAAAAAGTATTTGTCTGGTAAAATTTTGTTTTTAAGTTTTAATGGCCAAGTGAGCCTTGGATAAATATACAGCAGTGCCCTCTACTGGACCGAAGCCCACGGACACATTCACGTGGACAAATATCTTTTTCTTCACAGGGGAAGAGGAAGGATGAATATCTTGTTATAAGAAACTCAATAACCAGGTTGAACACAAAAATCAGAAGAGACTGCTAAAAACAGTATTGTATAACTTTAAACTTAATGTATTTACAACTACTTTGACCTGCTTTTAATGCCTTCTTAAACTCAGGTACTTAGCACAGCTTAGTCTCCAATATGATATAAAATATAAGCAAACTTCCTGGTTTCTCTAGGAAATTCTTTTCTTTTGGGAAAGTGTCCACTTATAGCTAAAATATTATGTTTTTGTTTTTTTAATTTGTATTTGTTTTAAAAATATTCTCCATCAGTGGAAGAACTGCCATTCTACTTTGTAGGTAGCCAAATATTGGTGATTTTAATTACAAATTTAAAGATGTTCAATTGAGCAGATATTTATCATAGTGAATATTACATACACTGCAATATTTATACTTTTGAAAATTTTATACTCAAGAAAAGTAAGTTTCGTATAAGACAAGAGTGTATTTTGAAGTTCAACAAGTTCTTTAACTAGCACATTTACATATTACCCATGGATACTTGCAATTTTGTACATAATTAGAAGTGTTTTGCATCTTTCTCACAGAAATGACAGCCCTGTTCTCACACTTTTTTTTTACCTTTAACAAGAAAACAGAACTAAATGAATTGGTCTGACAGATAAATGATGAATTATAAATGCAAAAGTGAGGAAAGAAATTATTCCACCTACAAGGCCTCAGTTTCAAAACAGACATGTTTGAAATTTATAGCTTGCCATTGCACTTTACTAATAAATCACTTCTTAGAGATTTAATGGATTTTCTGCAAGTTCTATCAAAAAGCATTTAATTCTTAAGAGAAAATACCAAAAAAAAATTGTTCTAGACAATTTTGTCTATTAGAGTAATGAAAGTGGTTACTGAAGTTAAATTGGGAACTTCAAATGTCTCTTCTTTGAATGCTGAGGAACACTTGGGTGGAGCACAGTTGATTTGTACTGCCAAAACATTTCAAACTGAGTAATAATAATAGCGCTAGTTATATCATCTCATTTATATGGCATTTTATAGTTCGCGGATCATTTTTGCATACATTTGTACATGTATACATGATCACTTCATACACAGTTATTATACAGATTGCATATAATAGTATAAGTGAGAGCAATTTGTTAACTGGCAGCACCATCAAACATAGAGAAGAAAGCAGTAACTGTTACATCTTGAGCAGCCCTAATAAATTACCCTTATACCTGCTCTATCCCTAGTATCTTAAATTGTATAACCTTAGATGGCTTTACGGGCTAATTCAGCTTGAGATGAAATTGTTTCTTCCTTGCAAACCAAAGCATCTTGCCAAAAGCAGTATTCAAATCCTGGGCAATTGTTGGATTAAACTAGCCTTCTATTAGAGTAATGTCCTTCGGAAAACTATTGAAATCAAATGTGAGAATCTTCATCAGTTATGGATTCCTGAGAACAGTTTTTGGATAGGTCCTGAATGGATACACCGTACAGGTCTCTGGATTTGTTTAGATGATTATATCAAATATTGAGAAATATTTTTACCTTGATTAGGGAACAATGATTAGGTGTATGTCTACAACCAATTCTAACACCAGAGTTAATTAAACTTTTTTTTTTTACTCTTCTGTATGCTTAAATAAATTCATACATTTGAGTGTTTAACAGAATCTTCCTATCCATTGTACTCTTAAAAAATACTAAGATACTTTGGAGTAGATGAATAAAACCTTGAATGTCGCTGCTCTAGAAGTGGTTTGATCTTATTTTCCCTCATTAGATTGTGGAGATAAGTAACTTCTCTGTCGAATTCTATAAAAATAAATTAAACTCGTGTTCTTATCCATAATTACTGTGATTATGTTTCAGAAAGGGACAGTCAAACTAAAGTTCACTGTACGTTAAGGTCCTACTTGAGAAAATCTGCTAACCGAGAACTTCTTCAGGGCAGGTAATAAATGAAAAAACAAATATATTATTGCAATTAGAATTACTATTTTGATATGGAGTTGAAGAATGGCGAGTTCAAAAGCAACTATATTGACATTTCACAATTTTTTGAATTTTTTTGAAATTAATCTCGGTGTTTTAATTCCTTACTTGATAAATGCATAAAGAGGTTTGGAAATTTATTTTATACTTTGTTTGGCTCAGTCTCAAATAATTCTGGATTGGTAGATATATCATTTTTCTCAATATCTAGGTGAAGAGAAGAGACTATGAAACAAAACAAAATAAAACTACCATTTTAGGTCTCATGAGAAAAAAAAAACATTACCTTTTAATCACTAAATTCAACTTTTTAAAGCATTTCTTTAATCTACAGTCATTTTAATATTTAATTGCAAATGGTTAACGTCTATAAGTATATACACATGCAGAAAATTTTGTTTTTGTAAATTATATCTGTATTATTTAATCTGCAGGGCAACAGAAAAATAAAATAATTGACTATATCACTGAGAAAGGTATTTGTTATTTTTTTCTATAATTCAGGATGCATTTACATGTGAAAAAAGAATTTACATGAGAATAATTTTGGATCAATTTCAGTTACAGTAGTGGTAAACTTATAGTTGTAAACTCAATTGACTCATGAATGCAACTCTAGAGCTTTCAAATTCTCCTTCTTATGAAGCCAAATAAACTGGCAATCATTTTTCGGTCACATTTACTTAAAATGTGTGATTCAAAATCTGATTCAGGTTAACTTTGCAGTGGACTGGTAAATTCCCAGCATGCTTTAGAATAGTAACAGTGAGAGCTGAGATTTATTGTGTGCTTTCTGTGTGCGAAGCACTATTTCTGATTCAAGTGATTTACATGTATTTTTTCTTTAAGTTCTCAAAGCAATTTTCTAATGAATAGGGTTATAATCCCTACCACACAGATGATGAAACCAAGGCATTAAAGGACAAGTTACTTATCAAAAAATCTGACAACTAGTTATAAACAGTTGATGATCAAAGGAAATTCTTATTGCATCAATATGTGGTCAAGAACGAAATCTCTGAAGGTGGCAAAAACAAAAACCAAAATGCTATGCAGAACTGTAACACTGCTGAGGCCATGCAATGCATCACATTATTTGATGCCTTGTTGACTGATGCAGCAGGTAGTTCAGCTGCAACCCTTTAATGGAGGATCACCACTACATCCTAGAACATGTTTTGTTGGCACATTGATCTTTCACTCCCCACATTCAAACTCCCCACTTTCTCGAAGTCTATCTGTGGAGAGGGAGAGGGTGGTTGCTCAAGATAGAAAGAGTCTCAATATAGATATTTAGGAACTGCAATGAGCCTTTAAAGTGTTTTGCTATTATTGCTTTTTCTCTTACATTGTGGATATATTACTCATACTTTTCGTAACTGTTCTCTTCCAGTTCTCTTTCTTAATTTTGGTCTCTTTGAGGTATTAAGTATTCTTAAAGCATGTGATCTTCTTTTCTCTCAACATAATATATATCAGCACTTTACATTTTATGAAATATGTGAGTAAAGTTGTGATAATATGTATTATTTATCAATGCTGGGGCTGTTCATGGTAAGAAAAGAATATGGCTAGTAATAACAGGTTTATTCAAGTGGGGATAGTTAGAGTTGCACTTAGATGAGATGTTGACTTTAGGTAGGTGGAAAGGAAAGTGTTTTAAATATATTTTAAGTTAGAAATGTGTGAATAAAGATTGGGTTGAACATGAATTGCTGCACTGGATCTTAAGACTGAAACCCTTAACTTACTTAATAAAATATTCAGAAGGGCAGTTAAGATAGAATCCACATAAATGGGATATCATTGAGTGTAGCCTAAAAGAGCTCACTATGAGGTTTAGCCATGAAATCTGAGTAATCATATAATTTCAGGAAAATTTTGTATTTCTCTTTTATCGTACATCTGATTGTATTATAATAGGAAAGTAATATTTAATTAGTAAGCATTTCTGCTAAAATGTTTAAATATAATTGATGCCCCCTGAATGTGGGTTTTATTCATTGTTTGTTTTTATGAAGTAGAGTCACATATTGTGCTTTGTTGTTTATAACTGGTTTTAAAATTTTTAATTGTGGTGCTGAAGAAGACTTTCGAGAGTCCCTTAGACAGCAAGGAGATCAAACCTGTCTGACTCTTTTTGACCATATGGACTGCAATACACTAGGCTTCCTCTTTATGCTTTACTTAATTTCCCTAAAAGTGAAAGTGAAGTCGCTCAGTTGTGTCTGACTCTTTGCGATGCCATGGACTGTAGCCTATCAGGCTCCTCAGTCCATGGAATTTTCCAGGTAAGAGTACTGGAGTGGGTTGCCATTTCCTTCTCCACAGATCTTCCCAACCCAGGGATCGAACCTGGATCTCCCACATTGCAGGCAGACACTTTACCGTCTGAACCACCAATCTCCCTGCTGCTGCTGCTAAGTCGCTTCAGTTGTGTCTGACTCTGTGCTACCCCATAGACGGCAGCCCACCAGGCCCCTCCATCCCTGGGATTCTCCAGGCAAGAACACTGGAGTGGGTTGCCATTTCCTTCTCCACCAATCTCCCTAAGTTTGCTCAAATTTATGTCCACTGAGTTGATGATACAATCCAACAATCTCTGTCTGCCACCCTCTTCTCCTCCTGCCCTCAATCTTTCCCAGCATCTGGGTCTTTCTCAATGAGTCTACTCTTTGCATCAGGTGGCCAAAGTATTGGAGTTTCAGCTTCAGCATTATTCCTTCCAATGAATATTCAGGGATGATTTCATTTAGGATGGACTGGTTGGATCTCCTTGCAGTCCAAGGGACTCTCAAAAGTCTTCTCCAATACCACAATTTGAAAGCATCAGTTCATTGGTGCTCAGCTTTCTTTATGGTCCAACTCTCACATCAGTACATGAGTACTGGAAAAATCATGGTTTTGACTAGGCCTTTGTCGACAATGTGATGTCTCTGTTTTTTAATACACTGTCTAGGTGTGTCATAACTTCCCTTCCAAGGAGCAAGTGTCTTTTAATTTCATGGCTGCAGTCACCATCCACAGTGATTTTAGAGCCCAAGAAAAGAAAATCAGTCACTGCTTCCACTTTTCCCCTTCTATTTGCAATGAAGTGATGGGACCAGATGACATGATCTTAGTTTTTTGATTGTTGAGTTTTAAGCCAGGTTTTTCACTCTCTTCTTTCACCCTCATCAAGAGGCTTGTTAGTTTTCTTTGCTTCTGCCATTAGAATGGTATCATATGCATATCTGAGGTTTTTTGTATTTCTACTGGCAATCTAATTCCAGTTTGTAGGTTATCCAATCCAGCATTCCTCACGATGTACTCTGAATATATGCTTCCCAAATGACTCAGCAATAAAGAATCCGCCTGCAATGCAGGAAAAACAGGAGATGCAGGTCTGATCCCTGGATCAGGAAGATCCCCTGGAATAAGAAATAGCAACCCACTCCAGTTTTTTTGTCTGGAAAATCCCATGTACAGAGGAGCCTTGCCGGCTACAGACCATGGGGTTGCAAAGAATCAAATGCAACTGAGGAACCTATGCCCTGACTCTGTATATAAGTTAAACAAACAGGGTGACAATATAGAGCCTTGTGGTACCCTTTTCCAATTTTGAACCAGGCAGTTTCCCATGTAAGGTTCTAGCTGTTGCATCTTGACCAGCATACAGGCTTCTCAAGAGCAAAATAGATATTCCCATCTCTTTAAGAATTTTCCACAGTTTGTTGTGATCCACACAGTCAAAGGCTTTTGAGTCATCAATTAAGCAGAAGTAGATGTTTTTCTGGAATTCCCTTGCTTCCTTGTTGACCCAGTGAACGTTGGGAATTTGATCTCTGGTTCCTCTGCCTTTTCTAAACACAGATTGTACATCTGGACGTTCTTGTTTCACATACTATTGGAGCCTAGCTCTAAGGATTTTGAACATAACCTTACTAGCATGGGAAATAAGCACACTTGTATGGTAGTTTGAACACTCCTTGGCATTGCCCTTCTTTGCAATTGGAATGAAAACTGACCTTTTCCATTCCTGTGGCCACAGCTGAGTTTTCCAAATTTGCTGACACATTGAGTGCCACACTTTTAGGCCACAGGATCATCTTTTAGGATTTGAAATAGCTCAGCTGGAATTCCATCACTTCCACTAGCTTTGTTTGTAGCAACGCTTCCTTCGGCCCACTTGACTTCACACTCCAGGATGTCTGGCTCTAGGTGAGTAAGGCACACCATTGTGGTTATCCTGATCATTCATTCAGTTCAGTTCAGTCTCTCAGTCATGCCCAACACTTTGTGACACCATGGACTGCAGTATGCCAGGCTTCCCTGTCTATTACCAACTCATTCATTAAGACCTTTTAATGCATTTTTCTTCTGTGTATTCTTGCCACCTCTTCTTAATCTCTTCTGCTTCTGTTATGTACTTACCCTTTCTGTACTTTATTGTGCCCATCCTTGCAATGAAATGTTCCCTTGATATCTCTGATTTTCTAGAAGCCTTCTCTAGTCTTTTCCATTATATTGTTTTCCAGTACTTTGCATTGTTCAATGAAGAAGACCTTCTTATCTCTCCTTGCTATTCTCTGGAACTCTGCATTCTGTTAGGTATATCTTTTTCTTTCTCCCTTGCTTTTTGCTTCTGTTCTTTCCTCAGTTACTTGTAAAGCCTCCTCAGACAACCACTTTGTTTCTTGCATTTATTTTTCTTTAGGATGGTTTTGGTTACTGAGTCCTGAACAGTGTTTTGATCCTCTGTCCATAGTTCTCAGGCACACTACCAGATCTAATCTCTTGAATCTATTTATCACTTCCACTGTGTGATCATATGGGATTTGATTTAGGTCATACCTGAATGGCCTAGTGGTTTCCTTACTTTCTTCAAGTTAAGACTGAAATTTGCAATAAGGAGCTGATGATCTGAGCTACAGTCAGCTTCAGGTTTTGTTTTAACTGTAGAGAGAAGCTGTATACAGTGCTCCCATCAGTTCAGTTCAGTTCAGTCGACTCTTTGCGACCCCATGAATCACAGCACGCCAGGCCTCCCTGTCCATCACCATCTCCCGGAGTTCACTCAGACTCACGTCCATCGAGTCCATGATGTCATCCAGCCATCTCATCCTGGGTCGTCCCCTTCTCCTCCTGCCCCCAATCCCTCCCAGCATCAGAGTCTTTTCCAATGAGTCAACTCTTCACATCAGGTGGCCAAAGTACTGGAGCTTCAGCTTTAGCATCATTCCTTCCAAAGTGCTCCCATAGTTATATCTTTTTCATGAACACTTGCTTTGAGAATTACTCAGACAATTACTCAGACAATATTACATGGCATTTAGTTTCTGTAAAGTAGCTAATAATTCACACTAATTTGACTCAATGACATCATTTAAGATGCAGTTGTAATATCTATACCTTAATAAAATATTTTTAAGATTGATAAATGATATAACAACCCTCCCATACCAAGGGACATATAGGTTACTGTCACTTGTTATGAGTATTTTCTTTAACCCCTTATCATTTGCCAGTCCTTTATTATGTTAACTTTGTGCTATCCCTTATTATAGTAAATATAGGCATGTGTCTATCTTCTCCGTCCCCAACCGCATCCTCTTTAACCACGTTGTGCTGGAGCACTTAACAGAGTTCCTGGCACCCAGGAATTCCTCAGTAATGCTCTATATGCTTTCATTTGAATCGACATACTTTCAACATCCAAGAACATTGTATATCTATTAAAAAAGTATCTGAAAATGCTAACTACTTAACTTAGTATTTTTGTATGTTCCAAGCGCCTGTAAAAATTTGATAAAGGTATGCATCCTCATAGCCTCATCTTTCCTCAAGTACTCGTATGTATAGTATTTTACACATGATTTTAGGGGATTCAAAATCCCTGAAAGTCATCAACTGATCCAATTGACTAAGAAACTGCATACAGTTTATTTCAGAATCCTAGAAAATTCAGAAACGATTTGTATACTAATTGATAGAGGAATACTTATGCAAATATCTTACTTTTCAGAGACATAGATAAAAAGTATGTGAACCTGCTGATGTCGTGGTGATTGTCAAACATGTTCATATATATACTTTATTTTTTATTTCCATTTTGGTGATCTTATCAACCTGCTTATCAATTGTGCATTGTCAATGCTATAGAATGATAGTAGCTTTTCATTTGTTTCTAACAAATCAATATAAATATTGATTTTAAGGATATGATCATTGTAGTCAAAGGGGAACTGAAGAAGGTAAGAAGAGTAAGGCACATAGTAAAAAAAATAAAGTGTGTAAATACATTTTGAAAAAGCCAAGAAAGTGTTTCATTGAATAAAAACTCATCCATTTGTTTATTCCTTTAGAGAAACAAAGACTATAATATTAGGATCAGTTCAAGATACCAGAAATAATCTTATTGCATTTATTTTCCATGTTAAAAATCTTTTCATTTTGTCATGTGGGATGGATCTTTCTAAAAGTGTCACTTAAACAGGATAGTGTTAAGCCTGCATTTTTAACAATGAGATTATATTTGAGGTTATGACCTCAGGTTTTAACCAAACAGAAAAGAAAAATGAGCAAGGAATGGTTTAATATTTCACTGTGTCACTTAGTTGACCTTTCTAGTTAAAGAATTGTAATTCTAGTAAGCTGAAGAACAAAAAAAGCAGAAATATTTTTAAACACTTTACAATTCTACTTTCTTTTTGAGAAGAAAAACACATTATCGGGTGTAAGAATTAAGATAATCCCGATACACATGACTCTAATTTTGACCAGAACCAGTAGAAAAATAAATCAAATATACATTATACCTGTAATTAAGACTTTAATGCATAACTCAAATTTTCACTCAGGATCTTACTCTAAATATATGACTTATCCCTAAAGAACTTAACCCCAACCTTTACCAAAATATGGAGCTAACTGACCATACACAGATCTGATTCTATTTGAATGTAGATTCTCTCATTATAATGCTGGGACAACTAGGAATGGTGTCTAAATTACACAGCCTTTACAGAAATCTTAGCATAACTGGATTAAACACCCTCTGTATTCTTGGCTCATTTTACTCCCATGGTCAAGAGAATGCAAAAAGTTCCAGAACTTAGCCTTGACTTATCTCCCAGGTCTTTCAATTCTTACTCTCTGGCTCTATGTCTCTTTGATTTGGAAAATTTGTACAGTTTCTCCTAATGGAACTTATTTTCAGATCTAATCTCAATATTTTTCACTCCAAATTTCTTTTTTAATGAATTCCATCTGACCATTAAGTTTCATTGCTTTTTATTATTGTAAATAAAGTTTTTTTTTTTTTTTTAAATAATGTATAACCCTAAATTCCTAAGTCCCTGGAGGTCATTTTAAAATAAGAGTTCAAAAATTGTTTTTGGCATTAAAAGTCAGTATCACTAAAAGAAGTAAGAACTTTAAAAGACAAAACTTTTGATATATAAATTCTTATACAGCTGTAGGACTATCTCTTTAATTCATTATAGAGCTCATGAGCAAATTATCTTTCGTATGTTATTTTTCTCTGAGAAATTATAGAAAAGCAATTATACTTTTGTTTTTAGGATTCTTTTCTATTCAGCAACACTTATTCTGAACTGACCACATACAAAGCACTGTGGTAGGCCCTGTGGGGGGTTAATTCAACATTTTATGTTATTGCAACAGAAAAGAGCTCTACTTATTATGCAGATTCTGCTAAAGATTCCTGTGAGAAAACACATAATAACTATCACTGAGAAATGTAGTTATTAAAGTTTTTCTTTACCTGTTGGCCAGATTTGTTGTTGTTGTTTAGTCATTCAGTCAAGCCTGACTCTTTGCAACCCCATGGACTGCAGCACGCCAGCTGCCCTGTTCTTCACCATCTCACTTAATTTGCTCAGACTCATGTCCATTGAGTCAGTGATGCATCCAACCATCTCATCCTTTGTTATCCCCTTCCCCTTCTGCCTTCAAACTTTCCCAGCATCAGGGTCTTTTCTAAGGAGTTGGCTCTTCACACCAGGCGGCCAAAGTATTGGAGTTTAAGCTTCAGCATCAGTCCTTCCACTGAATATTCAGGACTGATTTCCTTTATTGACTGGTTGGATCTCCTTGCAGTTCAAGGGACTCTCAAGAGTCTTCTCCAACAACACAGTTCAAAAGCATCA
Organism: Capra hircus; assembly: GCF_001704415.2. Taxonomy (NCBI): domain Eukaryota; kingdom Metazoa; phylum Chordata; class Mammalia; order Artiodactyla; family Bovidae; genus Capra; species Capra hircus. The sequence goes on from NC_030822.1 coordinate 72,994,698, forward strand.
ATTGTTCTGTGCTCAACTATCTTTATAGTCCAAGTCTCACATCCATACATGACTCCTGGAAAAATCATAGCTTTGACTAGATGGACCTTTGTTGGCAAAGTAATGTCTCTGCTTTTCAATATGCTGTCTAGGTTTGTCATAGCTTTTCTTTAAAGGAGCAAGCATCTTTTAATTTCATGGCTTCAGTCATCATCTGCAGTGATTTTGGAGCCTCCCAAAATAAAGTCTGTCACCGTTTCCGTTGTTTCCCCATCTATTTGCCATGAAGTGATAGGACCAGATGCCATGATCTTAGTTTTTTGATGTTGAATTTTAAGCCAGCATTTTCACTCTCCTCTTTCACTTTCATCAAGAGGCTCTTCAGTTCCTCCTCACTTTCTGCCATAAGGGTGGTCTCATCTGCATATCTGATGTTATTGATATTTCTCCTGACACTCTTGACTCCAGCTTGTGCCTCATCCAGCCCAGCGCTTCTCATGATGTACTCTGCATGTAAGTTAAATAGGCAGGGTGACAATATACAGCCTTGACATATTCCTTTCCCAATTTTGAACCAGTCTGTTGTTTCATGTTTGGTGCTAGCTGTTGCTTCTTGACTTGCATGCAAATTTCTCAGGAGGCAGTAAGGTGGTCTGGTATTCCCATCTCTTTAAGAAGTTTCCACAGTTTCTTCTGATCCATGCAGCCAAGGCTTTGGTATAATCAATAAAGCATAAGTAGATGCTTTTCTGGAATTCTCTTGCTTTTTCTATGATACAACGAATGTTGGTGATTTGATCTCCAGTTTTCTGCCTTTTATATATACAGCTTGAACACCTGTAAGTTCACGATTCACATGCTGTTGAAGTCTGACTTTGAGAATTTTAAGCATTACTTTGCTAACATGTGAGATGAGTGCAATTGTGAGGTAGTTTGATTCTTCGGCATTTCCTTTCTTTGGGATTGGAATGAAAACTGACCTTTTTCAGTCCTATGGCCATTGCTGAGTTTTCAAAATTTGCTGGCATATTGAGTGCAGCACTCTCACAGCATCATCTTTCAGGATTTGAAAAAGCCCAACTGGAATTCCACCACCTCCACTAGCTTTGTTTGTATTGATGCTTCCTAAGGCCCATTTGGTTTCTCATTCCAGGATGTGTGGCTTTAGGTGAGTGATCACACCATCGTGGTTATCTGGGTCATGATGATCATTTTTTATAGTTCTTCTGTGTATTCTTGCCACCTCTCCTTAATATCTTCTGCTTCTATTAGGTCCATACCATTTCTGTCCTTTATTGTGCCCATCTTTGCATTAAATGTTCTCTAGGTATTTCTGATTTTCTTGAAGAGATCTTTAGTTTTTCTGATTCTATTGTTTCCTCTATTTCTTTGCATTGATCACTGATGAAGGCTTTCTTATCTCTCCTTGCTATTCTTTGAAACTCTGCATTCAAATGGGTAATCTTTACTTTTCTCCTTTGCCTCTAGCTTTTCTTCTTTTCTCTTTAAGGCCTCCTCAGAATACCATTTTGCATTTCTTTTCTTGGGGATGGTTTTGAACACTGCCTCCTGTACAATGTTATGAACCTCCATCCATTGTTCCTCAGGCACTCTGTCTATCAGATCTAATCCCTTGACTGTATTTGTCACTTCCAATGTATAATCATAAGGGAGTTGATATAGGTCATACTTGAATGGTGAGGTGTTTTACCCTACTTTCTTCAATTTAAGTCTGGATTTTGCAATAAGGAGTTCATGATCCGAGCCACAGTCAACTCCTGGTCTGTTTTTGCTGACTGTAGAGAGCTTTTCAGTCTTTGGCCTGCAAAGAATATAATCAATCTGATTTTGGTGTTGACCATCTGGTAATGTGTAATGTCCATGTATAGTGACTTCTCTTTTGTTGTCGGAAGAGGATGTTTGCTATGACCAGTGTGTTACACACTTACTGTAGAATTAATGAGAAATTAAATAATGATCACTGACTTTATTTATAAAAACTGTATGATTTCTTCTAGATTTGATGAAGTTCTTATAATTTTACTATATGTTGTATTTTGGAAGATATTTTCTTCAGTGTTGAACTGTTACATATTTTAATCATTTTTTCTCTTAAATATATTGTCTTCCACCAATCAGGTCTCATCATGTTAGTACCTCAATCACAAGGTAACATGTTTCCTTACTTGAGATCAGAAAGAGCTGGGGCTTTGAAATTTTTTTTTCCTTTATCTCTATCATGAAAATGTAATGGCAGCATCCTTTAGAAAACATTTGTGTGAAAAAATATCCTCAGAGTTCTACTTTTACCAAATGATTGTTAGTCTCTTTTCTATATACTTCACTTTATTAAATCAGAAGAGTAATTAACAGACTTAAATGTGGCTAATAATTTAATATTGTTTATAATACGTTAAATACATCCTAGGGAAATCATATTCAATAAATTGGGCAAAGAAAAATAACTTGACCAAATGTCTAGTCTCCTTCACAAAGTATCACTGATTCCATTGAAAATCTAAACATGGCTCAGCAGTTTTGCAAAGAAATAGTGTGATATTTGTGAATAGTTCAGCTCACCCTCTCAATCGTGTCCGAGTATTTGTGACCACATGGACTAGAGCACGCTAGGCATCCTTGCCATCACCAACTTCCAGAGGATTGCTCAAAATCAAGTCAATCGAGTTGGTGATGCCATCTAACTATCTCATCCCTTGTCACTCACTTCTCCTCCTGCCTTCAATCTTTCCCAGCATCAGGGTCTTTACCAATGAGTCAGTTCTTTGCATCAGGTGGCCAAAGTTTCAGCTTCAGCATCAGTCCTTCCAATGAATATTCAGGACCGATTTCCTTTAGTATTGACTGGTTGGATCTCCTTGCAGTCCAATAGACTCTCAAAAGTCTTCCAACACCACAGTTCAAATGCATCTATTCTTCAACACTCAGCTTTCTTTATAGTCCAACTCTCACCTCTGTACTTTGGGACTAGTGTAATTTACCAAAAAAAGTTAAGTTGTTGCTGCTATTCAAAAACACATTTTAAACTCTAAAATTATACCTAACAAATCAATTATCCCAATGCTATAGGTTCACCCAAACATTAGCATTATATTGACATGCTTTTTTTTTTTTTTAGGTTAAAAAGTCTTAGTAAAGCATTCGCTTTGATATTGTAATAGATTTAATTTTATATTTGTTACCTCATAACTACTTGCAAGGGCTTCCCTCATAGCTCAGTGGGTAAAGAATCCGTCTGCAATGCAGGAGACCCCTGTTTGATTTCTGGATCAGGAAGATCTGCTAGAGAAGGGATAGGCTACCCACTCCAGTATTCTTGGGCTTACCTTGTGGCTCATCTGGTAAAGAATCCAGCTGCAATGTGGGAGACCTGGTTTCAACCCCTGGGCTGGGAAGATCCCGTGGAGAAGGGAAAGGCTACCCACTCCAGTATTCTGGCCTGGAGAATTCCGTGGACTATACAGTCCCTGGTGTCACAATGAGTCAGACATGACTGAGCAACTTTCACTTTCATTTTAACTACTTGCAAAGTATAGCTTCAAGTGAACAGATTGCTTTTCATCATCTCTACAATGTTTACTTCAGTTCAGTTCAGTCACTCAGTCATGTCCAACTTAGTACAGATAAAATCTCTTAATATGGGAGTCCTAAAATATTTTTTAAAAATTAATTAAATTTATCTATTACATGTGTTTGATTCTATCCTTGAATAGGAATGATATTTTATAAGCCAAGATAAAATGGTTCATAAACTTTTAGTTCTATAAATAACAATGATTAGTAATATATAAATGGAACCTTCCTAAAATTACACTTTATAAAATTTTCATTGCGTCATAATTAATGCTTAAAAGCATTAGAGAAAACGCAAGTACAAAGGCTGAAAAGGAGATATGGTCAGATTTATCTGAGAAACTGTCAGTAATTCATTAATGATTAATTAAAATTTCAGAGAAGGAAGACAGGAACAAGAAGATATGAATTCAGGCAAGTATGAAAGAAGTGCCTTGTCTTTCAGAAGAGAAGTTTGCTTTGCCTTGAAGGTTTGAAGCTTTGCTTTGCCTTGGGCAGGCATGTAACATGATCAGATTTCTGCTTTAGAAACATGACTTTCATGAAACTGGAGCATGGAATGAAAGGATCCAGGGAGAAATTTGGAGAAAAGAGTTAACTAGAGTAGGGCTTATTGGTATGGAGAAGATAGAACTTGGAAAGTATGGAGATTGGGTAAAGTTGCAAATATCTGTGGAACATTCAGTAGGATAATTCACCTGTGCAATTAGATACACATATTTGAAAGGTGAGAGGAGATATCTGGACTGTTCTGACAGAAAAACAAAACAATTGAGACCATGTCTGTGAATTGTTTATTTGTATAGAGAAAAGTGAATCAGAGCTACTGTTTGGAAGCATGAAGGCAAACCAACTTGTTAATTTAATGAATTTTTGCTTTTCAGGTAGTCGTTTTGGCAGCTTGTAGACACAGCCTTGCAATCACTGCTCATTAGTATAGCTCCCCACTCCCCAGGGAAGCTGTGATTTTATAAACCATGGTAACTGAAGAATGAACATTTTCAATATGATATAATTAAACATTATGGGAAGGAATGGATTAGGGTTCTTTGTGACATTTGGCTAAACATGCTAGCTAGCAAAAATACACAAATGAAGGTCACATTTGCAATTATTATAAAAGGGTCTACATTTTAATTAGGTAGCTGATAAATGTCACTGAGCCTTAGCCACTGACCAACTGTCATTAAAAAAAAGAGAGAAAGAAAAATGTCACCCAAAAAGTTAGAATTTTTTGCATTGTCATGAAATTAAAACTTGTAGTCACAACTAAGCGTGTTCAGCGCTAAGTGGGCTTAGTGACAATCTCGAAATTTAAAGAAAGTATGTTTTGATATCATGTAAGATACCAATAACAATGAAGATTTTTAAGCACTGCTTGTAGGGAAGATTTGCCTTTAATGTAAAGCCACACGAGGCCACAGTGATCTGGAAAATTCCATGGAGAGAAAACCTTGTCTGGCTACAGACGATGGGATCTCAAAGAGTAGGACAAAACTGAGCACCTGCACATGTGCATGTGTGTGCGCGTGCGCACACACAATAACACACACACACGCACACACACTGGCCTTAAAACGTTCTTCTTGGTGAAGTTTAAATAGAATTTTTTGCCCTGTGGGTTTGACTTAAGAGTTGGTGATGGACAGGGAGGCCTGGCGTGCTGCGGTTCATGGGGTCGCAAAGAGTCGGACACGACTGAGCAACTGAACTGACTGATTTATTAATTTGGTTTAAATATTCACTGGCCTTCTCATTCCATCATGAATCATTCCTCATTTCAGGCAACTTTGTATCTGACATAAGAATAAATGAGACTGATACTACCTCTTAGATATTCTAAGAATTTTGGAACTTTACAATAATATTAAAAATTTTTGTCCTATTCTTCTGAAAAAATAATAAAATTTGCATCATCTTAGGCTAATATGAAATTAGATTATATTTGAAAATAGCACACAGAAAATTCAATATATTTGTTGCTTTTAAGGTCAATCGTACTAATATTTTTACAGCTAAATTCTTAAAATCATCGTAGATTAAAAAAAATTAAAAAGGCAAAAGAAATAAAGGAAATAATGAAAGAAGGAAGGAAGGAAAAGGAAATGATTTCTTATGATCGTTAAGAAAATGATCAATAAACTCGCCTACATAAAACTGTCAATTTTGGTTCTATAGCACACTCTCACCAAGTTAAAATGAACACTCTAGCAAATGGAATCATTAATGACCATAGTATACAAAATGCTTTTAAGAATCATGAAAAATAAATAATAACTCATTAGGAAAAAAGAATAACTATTGTATATAACAGAAATACATATGAAAAAATGAATCATATGATTTATAACTTTTGTTTTGCCAAAATGTAAGTTTGAGCAAAGATGAAATAGGATTTTCCATTATTGTGTTTAAAACAATAATCAACATTGCAATCGTCTGATAAAATGGAATACAAATTCCATAAAAAAATGTCTAAAATCACTGCTATCTTATGATGGTAGCAGGAATATAACTAAATCAAAGCTCCAAGAAAAAAAATCCTAACCAGAACTATCTTCGTATTCAGAAATTCCACTTCTACAGTGTTCTTCTAAGGAAATTATTACTCACATAGAGATTTATGTACACAGGTCTTCCTGCATTGTTATACAGATATCCCTTGCTTTGAGAAAGCTCACTTTACATCACTTTGCTTTTACAAAAGACTTGCATTAGTACTTTTTTCACTAATACAAGAGAAATTGGAAGAGTTTTGCTTTTGCGGAAAAACTAAAAAGAAAGAAAGAAAGAAAATAGCATTGAACATTTATTTTGTAACAAGACTGGCATTTACTAGAGGCAGTGCACAATGAGAGCAGTGAATATGACACCCCATGCTCCTTGCCCGGAACTACACTCAACATCTTAGCATCAGGCTACCAAAGCTTTGAACTGTGTCTGTGACCATCTATGCTTTAATCTCAATTTGCCTTGTGTATCCAGTAGTTTAATATGTGTCCTACAGTAATTATGTCTTACTTTACACCATTTGGGCTTATGAAAATTCTCAGAAGAATGTTCTACTTTCCAATAGCAAAGAAAACCTGTATATGACAGATAAATTCACCCACAGGGACATGGTTAAATAAAATTAAACACATCATTGGAATGTTTTGTATTCAATAAAATTCTTTAGAAGAACATTTGTGATGGGATTAAAAAAGTCATAATATTAAATAAAAATTAGAAGACCACATCTATAAACTGATCCCATGTTCTTTCAGCAAAACAAAAGATATGCATATGTCTCTGTTAGTGTATCTGTCTGTAACTCAAATGAGAAAACATCAGAGGCTATTTGTTTTTGCAAAAGGTATACTTATGGATATGGGACTCCCAGGTGGTGCTAGTGAAAAGGAACTCACTTGCCAGTGTAAGAGACATGAGAGAAACAGGTTCTATCCCGGGGTTGGGAAGATCCCCTGGAGGAGGGCTTGGCTACCCACTCCAGTATTCTTGCCTGGAGAGTCCTATGGACAGAAGAGCCTGGAGGCTACAGTCCACAGGGTCACAAAGAGTCGGACACAATTGAAGCAACTTAGCATGCACTTATGCTTACTTATGGGTAGCAAGATCAGAGATTATTTTGATTCTATAGTAAGGATATATTTCTTTTATAATAAAGTTTAAAATTAGATTTCATAGGAAGCTTAAAATACCACTATTCCTTTGATTCTGATCCTCATAAATTATTCTGTAAAAAAAAAAAAAATGATTGAGAAGTACCCTTCTGACCCAGAAGGCAATGCCAAAAGAATAAATGATACTGCAATACCAAAAGGAAGGAACACTCACAGGTTTAGAAAGGAACCAGATGCCTGTTTCTTTGAAACTTCATTCATACGTAAGTAAAACTTTCAAGTCGGAAAGGAGTAGTGTTTGTGATCTGTTAGCACCTGTGGAATAACAGTGCCACAGCTGAGAGTTGCTTCCTGGAAATACAGTTTGTTAGATATTGAGTAAGTGACACAGAAGAAGCAGATGTGGAGGTACTGAAGGTGAGAGTGACATTCTGAATCAAGCTGCAACATTTTAGCCTGCTCAATGTCTTTATCATTATTTAAGTCAGTAAATGGCCCAAATGAGCTCTCAGTAAAGGCTAGAATACCACAACCACTGCAGCAGAGTGAATTTAAGTGATTTACTGGTGTTTCTTTTGTTAAATGAGAATTCACATAACCTTCTAAAATGTCATTGAGAAATTTTTGAGTTCTTCTTTGAAGAAATTGCTGTTGTGCAGTTTGCAAATATTCCAGTATGTACCTCACTAATATACAGTTATTAGGGTCAAAGCTGCGAGACTACCTTTGAAGAAAAGTTGCCTTATAATGAGATCATTTGGGGAATTTAATAGCTAATTCCCCTTGAAGGGTTCCCCAGCAAATTTTTCATGTTGTAAATTGCAAAATAAAAGTCATGAACAAATTCCCAAATTTTTCTTTTTATAAGATAGGATGAGAGTTTAATTCAAGTTCCACTTTTAGCACCAAGCCCTTTTTGATTGATATCAACTACATCTTCCTAACATGCTCTTCCAACAACACAAGAGAAGACTCTACATATGGACATCATCAGATGGTCAATATCAAAATCAGATTGATTATATTCTTTGCAGCCAAAGATAGAGAAGTTCTACAGAGTCAACAAAAACAAGACCAGGAGCAGACTGGGGCTCTGATTATGAGCTCCTTATTGTCAAATTCAGAATTTAATTGAAGAAAGTAGGGAAAACCACTAGATCATTCAGGTATAGCCTGAATCAAATCCCTAATGATTATACAGTGAAAGTGACAAATAGATTCAAGGGATTATATCTGATAGAGTGCCTGAAGAACTATGGACAGAAGTTCATGACATTATACAGGAGGCAGGGATCAAGACCATCCCCAAGGAAAAGAAATGCAAAAAAGCAAAATGGCTGTCTGAGGAGGCCTTACAAATAGCTGTGAATAAAAGAGAAGGGAAAGGCAAGGAGAAAAGGAAACATAT